>NC_053431.1:5120202-5432418 GCF_007990345.1 Gossypium hirsutum | reverse complement strand
TTGAGAACATTTGAGAGTCAATATCTGCAATGTCCTCGATTTGTTCCTTGTAAACACAAGATACCAAATCATCTTGGATCTGCTTCAGTATAAACATCTGAAGTTAGATCTGCATATTTGAGAACGTCTGAGAGTCAATCTGCTATGTCCTCGATTTGTTCCTTGTAAACACAAGAATACCAAATCATCTTGGATCTGCTTCAGTATAAACATCTGAAGGTTAGATCTGCTATATTTGAGAACGTCTGAGATCATCTGCTATGTCCTCGATTTGTTCCTTGTAAACACAAGAATACCAAATCATCTTGGATCTGCTTCAGTATAAACATCTGAAGGTTAGATCTACTATATTGAGAACTCTGAGAGTCAAATCTGCTATGTCCTTTTGTTTCTTGTAAACACAAGTTCTTGGAGGTTGGTGCTGTGTCATATATTGGTAGGAAACTATCCAATAAGATAATGTGGCAAAGAACTTCGAGGTTGTTTGTTCGAAAAATTATTTTTTTTTAGTTCATTCCTATCCAGTGTAAATTTAAGGAAACCCAATGGTGTACACCACATAACATACTTAAAAATATCGGGAAGAGTAAATTTTGAGAATAATTGATTCGAATTGTTAACAGTACAAAAAACTAAGTCGATAGCATATCTTTAAGAAGAAATAGAACTAAAGATAGCAAACAGGATAAAAATCAGATGCTCTAAATATCGCCGCTTGAGCATCTCTACATTAGTTCCCCGAAGCCTTTCTTGATTTCGACATGTGTTTAAAAGATCTAAAGTACTTTGTTGATGCCCCAATGTACACTGTGCCTCACTCCCTGTCAAGTCAAATATAGCAAGGTTGATGTATGCCCTTCAAATTTGAGCTGCCCTTTCGGGTTTTCAACTCAAAATCCCCTTTGGTCACAAGGTGCCCTTTGTGGGTTTTCACCTTGGCCTCTCCATTTTTTTATTTTTTATTTTTTTTTCAAAATTCAAGGCGCCCTTTGCGGGTTTTCACCTTGGATTCTTTTCGTTTTAGACAAAGTACTTTTTGAACTGAGTCTGAGTTCACCGGATTGGGTAGCTCTTTCCATCCATTTCTGTCAAATCAATGCACCACCAGAAAAGCCTTCTTCACGATATGGCCCCTACCATTGATCCATTTTTTCTAATCCTTCTGAATAAGGATTTTCTTTAGCACAAGGTCCCCTCATGGAATTCCTTGAGAACCTTTTTATCATAGCTCGCATCATACCTTCTGTCATCTGACCAAGTTGGATAGCCTTCAGCCTCTTTTCCTCAATCAAGTTTAGCTAGTCATATCGAGACTAAACCCATTCAGCTTCATCTACCTTATCTCTGTTAAAATTCGGAGAGAAGTATTTCCACTTCAATAGGTAAAACTGCTTCTATCCCGTAAACTAACGAGAACGGAGTTGCCCCAGTAGAAGTTCTAACAGATGTCGATAAGCCAAGAGTGCAAACGGTAGCTTTTCATGCCAATCCCTATAAGTCTCAGTCATCTTTCCCACTATTTTCTTAATGTTCTTATTGGCAGCCTCCACTGCCCCATTCATCTTTGGACGATAGGGAGAAGAGTTGTGATGCGATTTTGAACTGGCGCAACCTCTGCTATCATTTTGTTTCAATTCAATCATTATCGGATATATCCCTCAGGCATTCCAAACGACAAATGATTTCCTTCTTCAAAATAACTTATAGCTGACTTAGTAACATTTGCGTAAAAGCAGCCTCTACCCATTTTGTAAGTAGTTAATAACTACGAAAATAAACGATGTCCATTCGAAGCTTTCGGCGATATTGGTCCGATGACATCCATGACCCACATGGAAACGGCCATGGAGATGTCATGACATGTAAAGGTGAGGGTGATACATGAATTTTGTCCCTATAAATCTGACACTTATGCATTTTTTGGCATAATTGATACAGTCTCCTCCCATAGTGGCCTAGTAATAGCCAAACCTCATGATTTGTCTTGCCATCGTGAACCCATTTGCATGCGTACCACATACACCTTCATGGACCTCTTCTAGAATTAGCTTGGCTTTCACAGCATCGACACATCTCAAAAGTACTTGGTCTTTCCTTCTCTTGTACAGAACATCACCGTCCAAACATAGTCAAAGCTAATCTTCTCAGGGTTCGTTGTCATTTTCAGATGCCTGTGCTGGATATTTACGATCTCTTACATATCCAATATATCCTGATACCAAGGATTGTTATCCTTTTCTTCCTCTTCAAGGTTACAACAACTAGCTGGAAATTCATAGACACTCATTTGAATTGGTCTCATCTCTTCCTCTTTGTTTGCCTTAATCATTGAAGCCAAGGTTGCTAAAGCATCTGCCATCTGATTCTCATCTCGTGGGAGATAGTTGAAGGTCATGTCATCGAACTCTCTTAGTAACCCCAAAACTACCATTCGATAATTGATCAACTTAGGGTATCTTGTCTCCCGTTCACCTCTTAGCTGATAGCTTACCAACGCAGAATCTCCATATACTTCTAGGGTTTTTATGCCTCTTTCTATGGCTGCTTGGAGCCCCATGATGCATGCTTCGTATTCAGCCTTATTATTTGTACAGTCAAAATCCAACTTGCACGTGAACGGTAATGGTCGCCATCGGGGATACCAAGACTGCCCCAATTCCATTTCCGACTGCATTAGAAGCCCCATCAAAATTTAGCTTCCATGGAAATCTTCAGTTGCTGCTATACACATTAGCTCCTCATTTGGAAAATCAAAATTCAATGGCTCGTAATCCTCCAAAGCTCTACTGGCCAAGAAGTCTGCCACCGCACTTCCTTTGATAGCCTTCTGACTTACATAGACTATATCAAACTCTGAAAGCAAAATTTGTCATCTCGCCATTCTTCCATTTAGAGCCGTTGATTCCATCATGTATTTTAATGGATCTAATTCTGAGATAAGCCAAGTTGTATGGTATAGCATGTACTGTCTTAATCTCCATGTGGTCCAAATCAACGCACAGCACAACTTTTCGATTGGTGAATATCTCATTTCACAGTCAGAGAATTTCTTACTGAGATAATAAATTGCCTTTTCCTTTTTCCCTGACTCGTCATGCTGACCAAGCACACATCCCATAGAATTGCTGAACACTGACAAGTATAGTATTAACGGTTTATCTGGACTAGGCGGAGATAACACTGGAGCATTCAACAAATACTGCTTGACTTTTTCAAAAGCATTCTGGCATTCTTCATCCCAAGTACTTTGATTGTGCTTTCTGAGGAGACAAAATATAGGATCACATTTCTCAGTCAATTGTGAAATAAACCGAGCAATGTGATTCAACCTTCCTAGGAATCCTCGAACTTCTTTTTGAGTACGTGGTGGAGGCAACTCTCGTATGGCTCTGACCTTGTCTGAGTCAACTTCAATTCCCTTTTCACTGACTACGAAGCCTAATAGCTTCCCCGATCTGGCTCCAAAGGTGTACTTTGCTGGATTGAGCTTCAACTGAAATTTCTTCAACCTTAAGAACAATCTTCTCAAGACCTCAATGTGTTTTTTTTCTGTTCGCGACTTGGCAATCATATCATCAACGTATACCTCAATATTCTTATGCATCATGTTGTGAAACAAGTTTACCATGGCTCGTTGGTATGTTGCCCCTGCGTTCATTAACCCAAACGGCCTTACTTTATTCCAAAAGGTGCCCCACAATGTTATGAAAGTAGTTTTATCCATATCCTCTGGATGCATCTTTATCTGATTGTATCCTGAGAAGTCGTCCATGAAGGAGAACAACGAATATCCCGTTGTGTTGTCCACTAAAGTGTCGATGTGTGGCAGAGGAAAATTATCCTTTGGGCTTGCTTTGTTTAGATCTCTATAATCAACGCACATTCGTACCTTCCCGTATTTCTTAGGGACAGGTACAATATTAGCTACGCATTCAGAGTACTTCACTTCCTGCAAAAATCCTACATCAAACTGCTTCTTGACCTTATCTTTTATTTTCAGGACAATGTCTGGCCGCATCCTTCGCAACTTCTGTTGGACTGGTTTACATTCCTGTCTTATCAGAAGACGATGTACTACAATGTCAGTACTCAATCCGGGCATATCCTGATAAGACCATGCAAAAATATCCTTGAATTCCTAAAGCAACTCAATCAAGCTATGCCTTGTGTCATTAGCGATTAGTGTTCCAATTTTCACCTCATTCCCTTCTTCTAGGGCTATATTCTCTATTGCCTCTTTTTCATGTGGCATGATTTGTTTCTCCTCCTGTTTTACCATTCTTACTAGATCGAGAGATACGTCACAATCTTGAACATCTTCAAAATCCTGAGGTTTCTCTAAACACATGTCTTGCTTACAAGAGAAATCAGGAGCGGTAGTATTAGCGCTCATATCATTGATATCTAGAGACCTGTGAGGGGTATGAAAGAATATACAAAGAATGAATGAATTTAAGAATGATCGTTTATGTGCTATGAATAAAAGAATAAGAGTTGTTAGAATTTAAAGGAATATTGGTTGATAAAAATGAGACAATACTCTTTTAAATTGGTAAAAGTTATGCTTTATTTGAATAATAATAGATGAACATAAGCCTATTTTCACAAATGTAATCTTACTACTCCTAGGCCCTAGAGTAATAAACATGTTTCGAGAATTACTCTGAAAAATTTCTAAAGACTACAGGAAGATCAGCCGCAGTCCAATTGTTTAGAGAGCTCCCCGGTTCGTAAGGGCGAATACCCTCGAGGTTTTCTTGTCCAAACCACTCACTATGTACAACATTGATCTGATGACTCTCTTCTGCCAGCAACCCTCCTGACTTAAAGGTTTTGGATATAGGTGGGAATGTCATCAGTTCCCACTCTACTTCTCCTCCGTTCAAACGCGCCTTCCTTCTTGTTTGACGCTTTTCCATCTCCTGTCTCTTTTGTTTATGGTATGGCTTAAACCCAAACCAAAACGATCCTTCTTCTCTATCAATTTTGGGACTTGAATCCCTCCTTGCAACTGTTTTCCTAGTCCTTTTCCTGGCAATGCTCCTTTCCCCATCATTATTTGCAGGGCCATCCTTGTTGCTCTAGATATTTTGAGAAGCGGCACCTCGCTTCCCTCCGAAATGAAAGTAGCATTAACAATTTCCAAGGAACGAAAAGAACACTCGATAGCCTCCTCATTTATCTCCACATAAGGGGCATTACTGGTGACAGCTGCTATGATGTCCTCCTCTGCATTGATGGTTATCAAGTGTCCATCTGTCACCAACTTTAATTTTTGGTGCAGTGAAGAAGGTACTGCTCCTGCTGAGTGTATCCATGGCCTCCCAACAAATAATTATAGGAGGGCTTGATATCCATTACCAGGAAGTCAACTTCATATGTATTTGGTCCAATCTCCAGAGGGATGTTAATTCGTCCCATTACTTTCATTTCAGTTCCGTCAAAGGCTCTTACCATATTATGACACGTCTTCATGTGCGAGCTGTCGATGGGTAATCTGTTCAATGTAGATAATGGAAGGACGTTCAAAGCAGACCCATTCTCAATGAGTACACTTGGAAGCGTGTATCCTTTGCAACGAGTGGTGATGTGCAAAGCCTTAGTTGACCCTATGCCCCCAGGTAGAATTTCATCATCATTAAAGTAGATGAAATTATCAGCATTGATGTTATTTATCAACCGATCCAACTTATTGACAGATATATCATGAGTGACATATGTCTCGCTGAGTACCTTCAACAATGCTTCTCGATGCACTTCAGAGCTTAGCAGTAAGGCTAAAACCGATATACGTGCTGGTTGCTTACGCAACTGCTCGACCACACTGTACTCACTATGCTTAAGGAACTTTAAAAATTCCTTAGCTTCCTCCCCCCTCATTGGCTCATTAACAGGTACTTCACTCTTTTTCTTAATTTCAACATTCTTGGGTTTTGTGGGCTCCACCCTGACGTCCCCCATATCATAACGCTTCCCACTCCGCGTATGGGAACCTTCATCTCGTACATCTTTAGATGCGCTGGCTATGTTTCCTTCTCCCGGCACCGTCATGCTACAGTCATAACTCCATGGTACTTTCTTGCTATCCTTGTAAGGGAAAGGAATAGGAGCATGGATAATAACCTTGGGTGCTGCTGGTGTCCCCATTTCATTATTCCCTGGTAGGGAGATAATGATCCTTGGTCTGCTGGTTCTTTGCTGTTCCAGCACACATACTTACTTTTGACTAGAGCTACCTTCATAAACCTGTAGCTTTTTGTTGTCTATGAAGCCTTGCACCAAGGCTTTGAATTCTTCACAATCTTCACGGCACTCACCGTAGTCCCACGTTCTTTCTTTCATGTTTTTAGAGGTCAACATACCTCTCTTCATCATCTCCTCCCAGATTACCCTCATAGGCATCCTTATCTCATCAACATTTTCTTTTTCCCTTTTTTCATCGGCTTCACCAATGGCATTTACTCCCTGATTGTCATGGTTCGGCAAAGGATTCTCAGTATTTGCGGTACTCTCAAATTTCAAAACCCCATTCTTGATCAACCTCTCTACGGCTTTCTTGAATCCAGTATAATTCTCGATTGAGTGCCCCGATATTCCAGCATGATACTCACATCTGGCATTTGCATCATACCATTTAGGATACGGAGGTTGTAATGGTTTTAAATGGAAAGGGGCTATAGCATGTGCATCATATAGATTTTGATAGAGCTCCCTATACGTCACAGGTATAGGCGTAAATTGCATCCTCTCATGCCTAGTGTTGGATTCCTGCTTTTGAGAGCCTTGTTGCCCAACTGTGGCTACTTTGGGCTGGCTAACTGTGACTGATTTTGAATTAAAATCACTTGTATTGTTTACCTCGTTGTCTTTTCTTCTTGGGGCTGATCTTTTGGCTACTTCCCCTCAATTCTTCCCCCTCTTATGGTATTCTCTATCATCTCTCTTGCCATAACTATGTCCGCAAAACTTTTAGTAGTGCTTCCAATCATATGAGTAATAAATGGGGCTTTCAGAGTATTAATAAATAACATAGTGGTCTCATTCTCCAACAGTGGTGGTTGAACCTGCATCGCTACCTCTTTCCACCTCTGTGCATATTGTCTAAAATTCTCATTAGGCTTCTTCTCCATGTTTTGCAGGGTAATCCTGTCAGGGGTCATTCTGTTACATGATTGTACTGTTGCATGAAGGCTTGTGCAAGATCCCTCCATGAACTTATTCTAGCCCGGCTCAACTGATTGTACCATCTGGCTGCTGCTCCTATCAAACTATCTTGAAAACAATGGATCAACAGCTGATCATTGTTCACTTACCCCGTCATTCTTCTGCAAAACATTGTGATGTGGGCCTCTGGGCAAGTAGTGCCATTGTACTTTTCAAATTCTGACATTTTGAATTTGTGAGGTAACACTAGGTTTGGGACCAGGCTTAAGTCCTTGGCATCAACCCCATGATTATTGCCAGTGCCTTCCAAAGCCTTGAACTTTTCTTCTAACCATCTGCAGCGTTCATCCAATTGCCTTGCAGCTTCGGCCTTCAAATCCTCCTTTTCCACCATATCTAGATCGGGAATAAGAGGATTAGTAAGATTGTCACCCATATTAAGCCCTGAACCAACCGGGAAATTCACATGGATACCAGCATCAATTGGCCCATGCTAAGGCCTCACAGTAGTAGATGGCCTTCTAGGAGGTGCCTCGGTTTGCAAAGATACATGCGGCGGTGTAAAACCTGGAGGAGGACCCTCATTTTCCTCTTCAGCGATGGCCATAGGAACCTTTCCTTTATCAGTGGCCCTCAGTAACTGAGCCATTTCGGCCATTATATTCCTCTGAGCTTCCATCATTTGCTCCCTCATCTCATTCTGCATTTTAGCCAACTGCTCTTGCAACTAGTCCTGCATATCCTTTTGCAACTGCTCAAACCTTTGATCCATGTTCTTAGTTTTAGTGCGAGTGCCGTAAGGATGTGTGATTTCCAATTTTTCTTTTCTACCTAAAGAAACTTTAACTAATTAGGGTCTTTCTATAACCTTAAATGTATATGATATGATGTAATATAAATGTATGAATGCAACGAAGGCATCAATCTCGATTCAATCTCATTTAGAAAACTTTATTTAGAAAAAAAATATCTTTACATATAAATGGATTACAAGTACGCTTTCGCCCTCATACCCAAAGTTTTAACTCTATCTAATAAAAGGGCTAACTCTCTTCCTATATCTGACGACGACCCACACATCATACTCAATACATCGGCTCGTACAGCTAAGTCTTGCACATATTCAGCAACCTCTCGAATCTGAGCTATGGCTTCTTCTATGACATGATCCCTTTCTCTAATCTGCCCTCTAGACTGATGAAGCTCTCCCTTTAGATAATCCCCTTGTGTCTCGAGTTGCTCGATCTGAAGTTTACCTTCCTGCAATGCTGCTTCCAAATCTTTAACTTTACTCTTTAGCTCTTTTAACTCGACCGTAGAATCATGGTTGCGATGCCAACGAAGGGATCTTCCAAGCTCAGTTACTTTAGACTTCAACCCTTTATTCTCTTCTTCTAATGCCAAATTCTGCGATTGCATCTCCTGAAACTTCTTCTCCCAGTACTTAGCTCTAGCCTTTCCTTCTTGGACCTCTTTCTGCAACTGATCTGAAGACCCTCCTATTTTCGCTCTTCTCAAGGATACCTGTGCCTTTTTGTAGTGTTCCTTCAAGTCATCTCTATCCTCTTCAATCTTCCTCTTTTCTTTTCTTTCTTTTTCGACCTCCATCTTTTGGACATCAATATCTAAACTCAAGTACATCTTTTCTTCTTCAAGCTTTGCTATCCTTTTCTCGAGCTCCAAATTTTTCCTCTCAAATTCTTGCTTCATAATTTCTAACTCCAAGAGCATCACTTGCAGATATTCCTCCACCGGTCGAGCTCCTTCTATATTTGGCTCAGGAATATTATCATTAATCCTTCTACCTCTCCATTTAACATATTCTAGAGTCGTAGCAGGGCCAATAGCTACTCCTTTCAACCGACACGTCTTGTTCCAAGCGCTAGAATCTCACCGACCCTTTTCTTGTAATCGGCTCCTCTATATGCGAACTCACTTTGAGTTAGCCCATGAGTTGCTGGCACGAACTGCCTCAAACCGAATTGCCTTAACACGAGCAATGAGGCATAACCAATGGCACCCCAAATTCCCAATAAAGGGACCCAATCGAAACTGCCACAACGGTAAAGAATCTCGCCAGGAATCATCCACGGAGCTCTCCATTCAACATCTTTTGACTGAAGATTTTGAAGTAGTGCCATCCAATTCTCCTCTGGAACATCAACTCTCCTAGTTGAAGCGACTATGTCCTTCAGCGGCGAGTAATCCTTGAAGAAAACCCGACAAACGACCTTATCTATCAACCGAAAATGACTATAGAACCAAGCTAGAAGCAATTGTGCACAACCAACAAACCTGCCTGCACCAGCTTTTCTACATGTGCCTAAAGACCTGAATGTCTCTGCCAAAATTGCAATGACAGAAGTGACCCTCTTACTGAGTCTATGGAAAAGATCCGTGGTTGCCTCATCCACATATCCCAAAGCCTTAGGGAACACCATCAATCCGTACAAACTTAAGGCAAAAACATCTACCCTCTTTGTTTCATCGGGATGCGTCAAAATCAGACCCTTCAAAGTGTCCTATGAAATGCACTTGCACTCACCCTTCTCTTTAATTCTGGCCGTAATCCACTGCTCACTCATCCCTGTAATAGTCATCAATTTCTTCCAAAAGGTAGGGACATTAGCAGCTCAAGAATAGATTCTATCAACCTGGAACCTGGGACAACGTAACAAGGTAGTGTACTCCTCTACGGTAGGCACCAAGTCTACCTCCCAAAAGTAAAGCAACTGTACGCTGGATTCCAAAACTGAGCGAGGGCTCGGAACAAGTGCTCATCTATTTGAACATCGATCAAGTAAGGTAAATCTCCGTAATTACCGTAGAATAACTGTTTAGTCTCGTTGCCCCATTGATCCCAAATCTCCTTAAGTTCTTGGAGATTATTCTGCGTGACACTGATGCGAGTATATCCTGACAACTCCGACATATATCCCGCAGCTATACTATCTCCCTTTTCTAACTGAGTTTGCTCAGACCATCTATGGACGTTGGCATTGCTCTCCACTCTATCAAGAAGTCCGTCCTCCATAATAAAACTCTCTAACTTAGAAACTGACCGTGAATCGATACCTTTGTGAATGCAAAATGTCACACAAACAAAAGAAAAGAAATAGTCAGTATCATATGATATCAATAAATCTCAACAATAATTTATAAGGATAATATCTAAAGTTTAACTCTAACTAAGTTTGGCTCTTACGGTTTTTTCTATATGAGGTTGGTTCTAAAGTTTGAGGTACCTGAACCAGCAGATTCCTCGATCCTCACCCATTATAGGCTCATTTGAATCGAGTTCAGTTCAGGGGAATACATTTCCCTATGGCTACACGGAGATGAAAATCTTACGAAACCATAGGTACAGATGTATCCCGAAAGTGATTCACTATCTTGCACGGAGGCAAAAACCTCACGAAGGCGTAGCTTCTCACTCCCACCTAAGGGTGTGACCACAACGGTCATGCAGATGCAATGCGTATTAGAATATAGTAACACATGCAATAAACACATGTAATGCAAAGAGAATTAAATCTTAAAATTTTTAAATTTTCGACATTAAGACAAGAGATAATCAATTACACGGCTTGACTCTCTTATTAGTCCCCAGTGGAGTCGCCAAGCTGCCGAAACCATTTTTAAATCGAGGTTTTGAAAATGGGAATCGACTTTAAAAAAAACGAAAGACAGGAGTCGCCACCAATCTTTTTAGGTGTGATTGGATCACCTTTAAAACATTTGTTTTAAAATCATTGGTTTTGGTCCACGAAATCAAAAGAATGGGTTCAGGAGTCGGTTACGTACAAGGAAGGGTTAGCACCCTCGTAACGCCCAAAAAATTGGTATCTAATTGATTATCAAAATGTTTTTAATGTCGAAAATTAAAAAAAAATCTTAAGATGTGATCCTCTTTAAAGTATTTGAAAATTTGGGTTCACTTGTATCAAAGCATTGGCTATAAGTTAGCCTTTTAGAAATCCCTATCTCGAAACAGCAAAATGCTACATCCAGTAAGTTAGGACATATCACTTTACAATTCCAAGATAGTTACTTATATTTTAAAAACCTTTAAAAACTTAGAAGGGTACTTGACTATTCGAACTTAATGAGAAAAGTTGCAACCCAATAAGTTAGGGCACTACTTTTTCGAAATTTCCAAACATCAAGCATTGCCTTTATATTTTTTTGAAAATTTTTGAGCCTTGTCTTTTTAAAGATGTGTGGAGAATTGTATTACATTATAAATCATAATAATATATTATTGTACTAGGTAGATAAAAAAATGAATACTACGATAAAAGAATAATACATATAAAGCAAAAAAATGCAAACAAAGATATATATAGCATGTATTGAAAACGAATAAACAAATTATATAAACATACGAAATAATATTTAAATGATGCATGATATAAAAAAACATAATCAAATAATGTATAATATACAAATAGAAGAAATATAGTGTCAATTTGCATATAATTATAATAAAAATAAACTTAACACATACATGATACATACAATATAAATCATATAGAAGAACTAATATATATATAAAAAAGTAATTGATTGCTAACAAAATATACATACAATTAAAATCAAGACATTTCATAACCATTTTAAAATAGTATTTAATAGATAATATAATATCAGGAATAAAAGAATAATAATTATATGATAATATATGGGTTTAGGAGTATGTAAGAGATTTCATAATATAACAATATTAGTTTAAAATGAAATAATATGTAGTAAATAAATAAATAATTAATAAAAATATATATAGTGTAGGTTAAAAATATGATTTAATAATAATAATAATAATAATAATAATAATAATAATAATAATAATAAATAATGTAATCATAAAAAATATAATTGGCGATACATGATATACATAACATAAAAAAAATAAAAAAAAATATTATATAAAATGTAATATAAATATATAAGAAATATAATAGATATAATATAAAATAACATATAAAACAATATATATATATATAAATAATTAATAAATATATAACATATGTGAAAATAAAATAATAATAATTTGAGGAAAATGATATATAATAGTAATATATATATAAATAGCACTTTTAATAATTTTAATGTATAAAAGTAAAACTAAAATAAATCAAATATTAATATAAAAATATATAGAAATAAAAAATTAGGACTAAATTTAAAGTTTTGTAAAATTTCGGGGCAAATTTAAAAAGTTAAAACTGAATTAAGGTCCAATTTAAAACACCCGCAAAATCAGAGGGGGCACTAGGCAAATAAGCCCTATTCCCCAAAACGTCACCGTTTCCCCTAATACGATTGTAACTCATTAGGAGGGTCGAATTGAAATAGAATTAAAATATTAATACCAAATTTTAAAAAAAATGAAATTAAAAGTATAAAAATTGCGAGAGGACCAATTGGGTAATTAACCCAATTATCAAAAATGCGCGGATCCTCCCAGGGTAATCGGGTCAACGCGCGGATCCTATAGTTGTAAAACGACACCATTTCAAATAGACTATATATGTCAAACTCTTCCCCTAAAAATCATTTTAACATCTGTTTTAGAAAAAAAATCCTTTGGAAAAGGATTCGGGGGCCGAACCCGGAGCTGCTGAGCCTCCGTCCAGGGCTCTCCTCACGCACTCACACGCCGTCCTGTACGGTGGTCTGAAGGTTAAGATCCTCGTCCTTCCACAGATAATCTCTTCCCCCTTTTTTAAAAGTTACTATTTTTTGCTAAAATGATGTACATACATGCATATGTTCTAAAATAAAAAAACAGTTAAATCACCTTTTCTTTGAAACTGCTTGTATTCTCTTTTTTATTTCTGTATGCGTAATCGTTACAAGGGTTACAAAGGCTTTTTATAGCCGTTGTTTATTACAAAAACTGGGAAAGAAATCTTCGATTTCTTTCTATGTTTTGTGTCTTTGACCGTGATCTACTGAGATTCTTTTAGTTTCCTTTTCTTGCTCTTCGTATCTGCTGTGTTTCCTTTTCTTGCAGGTATCCCAATGATCTCGGCGTTAACGGTGGTACCAAGGCTAGAGGGGAAGCCTGAGATCGCGGTGCTGGACGGTCACGAGAGGGACGGACGCATTGATGGCGCGTCAGTATGCATTGATGGCCTCGATCTGGGGAGTTGCACCGACGCTCCCCGAAGCTTCCAGAAACTGTTGCGGCGCGAGGGGAAAGAGCTAGGGTTGAAAACCCTAGCTGATAATTTTGGGTTTTTGGGCCTCTGTTATTCGGGTCCAGTTTAGGTCTGGGCTTCGAGTATATTTGGGCTAAGGTTGTAATTGTAATGGGTCAAGGGTGTAAACGGGTTAAGGGATAGTTTAAAGGGTATTTGGGCTACCGAGAGTAGGTTTTAACTTTTGGGCTGTAAAGGGACTGTTTAACAAATAAACATTTATTTATTTTAATTTTGGTTTTGGGTTTCAAGGCCCGGTCAAATTTAGGTTATTACAGATTTTATATTAATTCCATCAAAATATGAAATTATAAGTTAATATAATAGTTTAATTGCATCTAACCCTCTAATGTGATAAAATTTCAATTTATTTCCTTCAAAAATTCTGAACCAATAAATTAATATAATTATTAAAATTATAATTTAATCCCTTAAAATTTATAACTTAATTTCAACCCCTTCAAATAAAATTTGTCCTTTCCCCAACTAACAAATTTTTTTAACTTCTCAAACAACGTTAAAAAGGGTAACACTTAAGCCAATGAGTCATTTACATTTCTATCTAAGGCAAAGACCTTGAATTTTTGAGCATGTAGATTCGATTCCCTTTATTCACAATAGAGTGTGTGGTCTTCAATGTTAATTGATTAGCGTATCCTTTTGCAGGAATCATGGGGAATTGGCAAGGGGAAAATATAGGGAATTAAATGAAAAAGATGTCAATTGGGTTTTAAAGGCGAAAGTTGGGGAGATTAAGGATGTTGGAAAGGACTGGCGGCATAGTGGAGAAGCAAATAACGGAAATGACAAAGGCAAAGAAAACCCTAAGGGTAAAGGAAAAGGGCCAATGTTGGTTAGTGGGCCAAAACATAATAATGGCATACTAAAACAATCCAACAAAATAGGTGGGGTCTTCTGTTGGGCCGAATGTTAACCCCATGTGATGATAGATAAAAAATGGAGCCAATTTTAATTGATAAGGAAGTAGGTCAGATTAATTTCCAAGCGATGGGTCCATATTTAAACGAGAGGAATAATGTTGCAATAAAATTTCATTCCAAAACAGGTATTTCGCAAAAAAAGTAAGGGTAAATGCTCCCAAGTTCTGGATTCGCAAAATAAAATGGGGGAAAATTTTAGGCAAAGGAAAGATGATGAGGCAGGAAGCGGAATGGGTGATAACATGGGCCAAGAACTGACAAACCAGTAGGAAAGTGAGCAGCCTTCAGTGTCAGTGGTGGGGGCAATAGAAGACATTATACAAGGGCTGAATCGTGAGGTTGGGGAAGATATGGCGATGATGGGGAATGTTGTAACACCCCAAACTCGGCCTAGACGTTATGGCCGAATCTGGCGTAGTAACATGAGAATGTATTTAAAACCGTGTTTATCCAAAAACCGTTCCAGTTACCATCTTTTACTTAACTCAGAAAACATATATATTGATTTATTTTCTTGAAAACATTTCTTAGTTCACGGAAGCTTAAGAACAAATAAAGTTGCAGTTCCAAAATCCATAAACAGTGTTTCAAAACTCCAAACTTAAACCAAACAGTCTGAAACCAGAAATTACATAATTACTCCCAACTATAGCAAATAAAATAATAAAAAACGTTAAAAACCTTTAAAACCAGAGTGTATATAGCAATGGTCACCGTCGAGCCCTCCACAGCACCAATCCATCTACTGCTGGGGATTACCTGACAGATAAAACAATAAAGGGGTGAGTTTTTGCAAACTCAGTGTGTACATCCCAACAAGCAACATGCATACAAATAGATAATAGAGTACAAATAATTCGAACCTGAGCCCTTTTCAGAATCGATGTGGACCTTAGCCCACTCAGATACAGAATCAGAACAATCGGGTCTTAGCCCACACACTTATCGCATGCAAAACAGATCAGATTATCATAGAAACATGCCCACTAGCCCTGCACACCATCTCCGTCTAACCCAGCACACCATGTGGGGATAAAATCGACCCACCCAGCCCTACATGCCAAGTATGGGGATAAAATCAACCCATTCAACCCTACACGCCACATGGTACCGTGAAACGACATATAAAAAATATGCAGCTGAGCTGGCAGATAACAGGCTAAAAGCCTTTCAGATACTTCCTTCACTTCATCAATCATCCAACCTTAATGCAATGCCTCATACAATCGTGGCATGCTATTATGCAGATAAACAGATCATACATATATTTCTAGAACAGAACAGATATACATGCTAGATATTACATGTCAAACATACATCAGTATCATATCATCATATGGGGGTCTAAGTAACACTTGCCGACCCTACAATAAGTCACAGTTGACTTGGGCGACCTGTGCAACCTTACAGAACATTTCAAACAAATTGGGTTTACACGCCCGTGTGCCCTGACCGTGTGGGCCCATACGCCCGTGTGGCCCACACAACCTAAATTGGCCTTGACCGTGTGGATCACATGGCCTGGCCCAAAATTTCCACATGCCCATGTGGTTCATCCGTGTGGCCCACACGGCCCATTGGTCAAGCCAGTGCCTTGCACACTACTTTGCCAGCTTTACACGCCCGTATCGATCGTGCCCGTGTGGCACGCTCACGGCCTACTTCATTGACCATACGGCCTCCACACGGGCAGTCCACACGCCAGTGTGGCGTCGACAGTAGCGTTTTTGGCTTTCGCCGAAACGCGACTTCAGATCGAGTAGAGTAAACACCTGGTATCGATTCGAAGCTAACGCAATTCCGAGCACTCCAGAACCTATTATTCCTTTCAATCACTTAATCCAAGTTACAAAAAAAGAGGCACATCTCAAAAGTGAATGACAACATTTATTAAAACGAAACAGAACGCATCTTTATACTAACCGAAAGTGCATCTCCAAAGATAAAAGTAAAACTATTGAAAAGAGAGAAAATGGAGAGGAAATATTTTAATGAAATTTTGGCAGCACAAGAGGGGGATTTTCGGTAAAAAGAAAACAAAGAGAATGATGGAGAGGGGAGTTGCAGAGAATTTCGACAGGAGAGGATTTTTGGAAAGAATCAAAAATTAACCAGATAACCCTGAAGTCTACTACTACTCCCCTACTCATCAGTTTACTAAAACTCAAACTCCTAGCCGAAATTCACAGCAAAATACTCCTCCTTTTTTCCCATGCAGAGAATCGAACCCCAGACCCCATCATACCAACATACCACTTAGCCACCAGACTAACAGGCCTATTCTGTCATATTCTCACTATAAATTCTTATAATCCCATTAACCAAAAACCAGGCTTTATTCATATAAAACCAAAATTTAGCCGAAGCCTAGACTTGAACTTGGGACCTCCCCAACACCCCCAAAGCACTTAATCACATAAGCAGGCACATATTCATGTCAAAAATAGGGCAAAAATACACCAAATATTCCAAAAGCCGAAATTATGAAATTTGGGGCGCTACAAATGTTGTCGATGTTGAGGGCTCGGAGGATGAATTTCTAGTGGATTCAAAGGTTGCATGATTTCAATGGTAAAAGTCGATTTCTTCAAAAAAATTTATCTAATAATGGTGTATTTTAATTTTAATTTTTTATTTTCAAACTGTCAGGGGGATGGACACCCCCATTTTCACCATTTTTTAAAGGAGTATTGAAAAGAGTTTTCTTCAGACTTTTTTACTTTGTTTGAAACTCGAATTAGTGATATTAAGGGCCAATACTCCCGAGTTTCAGATTCACAAAATAAAATGGGAGAAAATTTTGGGCAAAGGCCAGATGATGAGGCAAGAAGTGGAATGGGTGATAAGATAGGCCAATAATTGACAAACCTGTCAGAAAGTGAGCAACCTGCAGTGTCAGTGGTGGGGGCAATAAAAGATATATGTTATATTGTGAACTAAAATGAACTATTGTATAATATTTTCCCCAACCTCACAATTCAACCCTTGTATCATATGTGAGATCTATCATATGCGAACCATGCTTTATTGTGAACTATTTGAAATACGAGTTATGTGTATTGCGAGTTATATTATATTGTAAGCTATATGTTGCGCATTGTGATATTGTGAGCAATACCATGTGCGAGCTTCATTAAATTGCGAGCCCTATTATGTTGTGTACTGCGAATGTGTTAAAATGTGATATGTTGGCATTGTGAACCTTTGAAACCGTTGGATATTATTGCCATGCCATAGGATTGTGAGTACTCACCTTTATATTGTGATAGGGCATTGTGGCCCGAAGATAGCGTTAGAGAGATAAAGGAATATAAAGTATAACTCCATTCACCATAGATAGTATGGTGTGTTTGGGGAGTGTTAGCACTTGTGCTATATTTACTAGAGATACTGCAGGACTCTATAAGTTATTGGGTGTGATTGGAGGTCCGATTATCCAATGAATATGTTTTATGATTATGTTTCACAGTCACAAATTGCCGATATATTGATATTATATGTTATGATTGTGTTATGTTATGCGAGCTATATGACATTGTAATTTATTACAAGCTACTATGTCTTTCTTATCATCCAAGTTGTACTTTTGTGCAAACTGTATAGCATGCTTACTTTTAACCTGATTGATGTGTTCACTTGTAGCATGTTTTGTGCATCCACTGAGCTTCAATAAGCTCACACTCCTTATTTTCATTGTATAGAAAAGTAGCTCATGAGGCATTAAGAAGTGGGGATTTCTAGTGATCCATTGCAAGGCAATTTCTTGAGTATGTGTCATGATTCCAAACCCCAATAAGAAATGCAATGTGGGACTATTCCAAGGGACTAAATTAGACTTAGAAATTTTTAACAAATGGTGATGGGTTGTAAATTGAATATTAGAGACTGTTGATTTTGGATTTTTTTTCTTTTGAATATTTTATAACTGCTTGATTGAATGATTAGCTGTTTGAATTGTGATCGCCTGTTGATTTGTTTGATAAATTGATGGGCTAACAAGTATATGTAGACTAAAGAACTTGTCGAACAATGAGGAACGTGTAATATCCCGATTTTGGGCCTAGTCGGAACAGTGGTTTCAGGGCCACAAATTCGATGAAGAAAATTTTATTTTTATTATATTTTTATGGTCTACGATTTTGTGGAATAATTTCGCGTAAACCTCTTTCAAAAATTTTGACGTTCGGGCACTCAATTTAGTCAAAATGACTAAATTGTAAAAGTTGCAAAACATGTATTCTAGCTTATAAAGGTACTAAGTACTTGTGAGTAATGGGTTTTAAAATTGGGGGTCCTTAAATGATAAATTGCCCATTTTGTAATTAGTGGACGAAGATGGACATGGCATGGTATGTTTTTATTTATTTTTCATTAAAGGTATTTTAGTAAATTGGTAAATAAAGCTAAAATAATTAAGAAAAAGATGTCATCTTCTTCATTTTTCTCATGCCATAACCGTATATGGAGATGGAAGACATGGTTAGGTTTTTTAAAACTTCCAAGCTTGATTGTAAGTCCATCTTTTCCCCGTTTTTAAAGTTCTTTAATTTTTGAAATCCCGGTAACTTGTTCTACTTATTTCTAGCATTAATTTGAGCTAAGGTTCATGTCTAAAAATTTACCCATGAATAATGTGCATGTATTTTGATGTCTAATGATAGAAAATGAAGGTTCGGGGTTAGATAAACGACTTTTGCTAAGCGATTTTACGTGAAAACGAGTAAAATGATATAATCAGTAAAAATACCTAATGTTCATAAATACATGTTAGAGTGAGAATTGGATGTTGCTATAGAAGGGAAAAATGATCAGCATGTCATAAAACATAAGAAAATAGGGTGAATTTTGATTTACGAGATTTGGGGAAATATGTAAAAGTTTAGGGGCAAAATTGTAATTTTTACAAAATATGATTTTGGGTTGATTTGAATAATATGAGTCCTAATTAGGCTATATTTGAAATGATAGAGCAAGGAAAATCAAAATTCAAGCTAAAATCGGCAAAATACCAAGTTGTGGATAAAATGGTAAAAATGACCATTTTCGCATATGAGATAAGTTCATATGATTTTAATAATGCAATGTGTATTTTAATGTTAATGTTATGATATTATATGAATTGTAAGTATACATATATGTGAATAATTTGATATTATGTAAATGATGTAACATTACTATATGTTGTTGATGTATTTATAATGGTATGATGATTGTTATTTACGAATTGTTGCATGCTATGATTATTGTTGAATTATTATACAAATTATGTGGAATACTTGAAAAATATGAGTTGCCACCGGAGTATCGATATTGACATCACGAGAAAGATGGCAAAGGCGTATGATCGAGGAAAGAGCCCGTTTGAACTTT
The DNA here is from genome assembly GCF_007990345.1 of Gossypium hirsutum. Lineage (NCBI taxonomy): Eukaryota > Viridiplantae > Streptophyta > Magnoliopsida > Malvales > Malvaceae > Gossypium > Gossypium hirsutum. The sequence continues at coordinate 5,412,740 of NC_053431.1, read as the reverse complement.
AGAAATAGGTTAGGATACAAGTGACATGTCACAGGAAATTGAGATCCAAACTCGTTGAGTTGTGGTCTGAGTTCGTGAGAATTATGAGGCATCCGAACTCGTTGAGTTGCATTCCAAGTTCACCTATGGATGCAAGCATTCGAACTCGTTGAGTTGTGTTCCAAGTTCATTATGGATGCGAACACCCGAGCTCGTTGAGTTGCGTTCCGAGTTCATTATGGGTGAGATTATGGTAGCTTTGCTACATAAACCGTAGGCTATTGAGTTTGTCTAGCTGCGGGCTTCCGTGTATCCGATTATATTCCGAGTGTTCAACGGGTAATTTGACGGAGTATTCGATAATGGTCCCAATGAGACAAGTCATTGGTGAGTATGTTCTTAAGTTAAATTACAAGTTGTACAGGTATGTACACTAAACTTATGTGTGATGCCTTGATATATGAAGTATATAATATTGGTGAATACTATGAAAATGACATGATGAGGAATAAGTCTTGATACTTGATGACATTGAGATTATGGATCTATGCCTATGAACCATAATTATGTGTTCTTTCCATGATGGATGAAATGATATTGTATGGATTTAGTGAATAATAGTTGTGATTGAGTAAATTTAGCCTTGGCAGTTTTGGGTTACTGCAGTGACCCAACTTTGGAAATTCACCATAAAATGTGGAAATTGATTTAGGCGCTTAATAAAATATGATATTAAATCTTAATGAGTCTAGTTTCACATAGAGGAAACGGTACATGCAATTGAATCTTATGTTATGAGATATTTAAATTGTTGTAAGACAGAGTCTGAATAACTTTGAGATCCCCTGTTCCTATTTGAGAAATTCACTAAAAATTGTGAAAAAATAATTAGGAGTTATAATTTACATGTATAGATTCCTTATTGAGTCTATTTTTAATAGAAATAAACGGCATAGCCCTTTGAATTCTGTATAGAGAGAAAATTAATTCGTAGTGAACAGAGGTCAGAGTAGCCAAACACTGAAATAGGGGAAACTTTAATGAAAAAACTGTACTAATTGGCTAAGTCAAAAATTCTGAAAATTTTATGGGAGAAAGGTATATGATTCTAGTTTCAAGGAAAATTAACAAAACTTAATTTGGAGTTTTTTAGATCTAGATATAAATGATTTAGTAACTATAACTCGATAAAATAGCTTAACCTGAACATGTGTAATTGTACAATTATAGTGTTTTATCTTGAAAAGCATGTTAGTAATTGCTTATTAATTTCATATGGACTTACTAAGCGTAAAGCTTACCCATCCTCTCCATTTCTTTAGTATTAGCAGGTCGCTCGGGGTTGGAGATCGTCGGAGGCAGAATCATACTATCAAGCTATCACTTTTGGGAGAATTAATTCAAATATTAGAAATATCAAGTGAGTGGCATGTATAGGAAGCTAGTTTTATGACATATAATATTATTATGATTTTGCCTAACCTATTGATCTACGTTGAGTTATCGTATATAGCCATGGGATGTGGCCCATATTCACTATGGTTTGTAAGCTTAATTAATCATGTCATGTTCTATGTTTCTGGTGTGATGAGGTTGATAGTCATGGATGTTGGTTAAAGTAAAATATGTTTAAAATGAAAGACTTGTTGTTGCGTGAAATTTTCCAGGTTTTCGTAAGTTCTCGGTTTAGTCCCAAAACCGTTCCAAAGTATGTTTTGGGCTTCGTAGACCTAAATAAGGGACGTTATGCATGTGTCTGAACAATTTCGAATTAAATGAAATTTTAGGGCCAGTTTTCGTTTGTGTGCATGTTTAAGTCCGGTAATGTCTCGTATCCAGTCCCAGCGTCAGACACGGGTAGAGGGTGTTACAGTTCGTCTATAATTCTTAAGTATGGTTAAATCAATTTGATGATTTAGTATGTAACACCCTAAAAATCTTAAGTTTTGCTTTGTTAAATTCAGACATTAATTGAGTGACTGTTTTAGCAATTGTGGGTCTTGGAATTGTGATAGGGGTTTAGAGTTTGAATCACCTATGTGACTAAAGTGTAATTATTTTTGTTAATCCTTAGTGTGTTGTTCATATTAGTGGTGTTGGAATTGGAATAAAACTCTTAAAACAGTTGTTGAGATATTAGGAAGTTAGGGGTTAGGTTTTTGTTTTATTTGGAAACAATAATATATATTTTTTCTCCTAAAATCACTACCAATGTTTCACGTTCCAAGTGCTGTCAAGTGGGGTTTTGCAAGTTGTTCTTTCTTTGTTTTTTTTCCTTTTTCCTCTCAAATTAATTCTTTCTTTTTTACTATTTTTCGTCAAAAACTGTTTGGTAGGGGGCTTGTATTTCTTTTTGGATTCAAGTATTCACGCAGGTGTGGTGATAAATCTCTTGTTCGATATTTTTGGGTATTTCTAATTCGTAGGGTAAGTGTATAATTTTTGCTTTCGAAAGTATGGTATTTTTGTTTCCATTTGGATATTGAGTTTGAATCGTAAGGGTTGATTTCTTCTTTGGGTGTTTGGTTAATTGGTATTATGTGGTTTTAGGAGAGGATCGAATGACACTTGGTGTTACTCCAGCGACTTAGGCATCGTTAATTGTTGTTCGCTTTATCAGCATGTGTTCAATTATTTTGGGGACCAAGTGAGGATGTTTGTGAATAATTCTTGATACAAGTTTCACGAATTGTTCTTAATTTTGGTGTGTTAATTGATGTTTTAGGATATGGAAGCTTTGTGGGTGGATTTGCATAAAAAACAGTCAAGGTGTGTAACGAGAAACTCAAAAAACTGCAATTGGCTAAAGCCGAAATTGGGGCCTGCCGATGCCACACGACTGTGTAGGCCACACGGGCTTGTGGCATGTATGGGCCCAAATTTCAAAATTTCTCCCTAAGGTCGTACACATTTTTTCGATCGACTGTGGGCCTTTTGTGGGGTCAGTACGTGTTTATATAAGCCCTAAAGCATGAAATTTGCTAATCTGATAGTATGATTTTGACGTAAACAACACCTAAGTACATGTAATAAGATGCTATAAGTTTGATCTGTTATGTAAGAGCATGTTTAATATCTATTATACGAGCATGCATGTGATATACATTTTGGTATCTGTTATTCTGTTATATCTGGTATTCTATCTGTATCTAGTTATGAGGCGGGTTATGTATTATGAGGAAGTGTTCTGTGTGAAGCGATGACTCGCCAATTTACTGGCAGCACTGCTGCAATTTTTCTAAAAAGTGTCGTAAGGACACTAAGTGTTGTGTAAGGCTGGGTGGGTGTTTTATACCCCACATGGTGTGTTTGAATAGTCGAAGATGGTGTATAACGGATAGGGTTAGGATTGTAATTTGCATATGACTCTACTTCTGCATGAGACATTTGTCAGTATATGTTCTATTATGTATTAAATCTATGAATTTGTTTCTGTTAAGTTACACACTGAGTTATAAACTCACTCTCTGTTTGTCTGCTACTTTCAGGCAACACTTAGACTTAGACTGGTTAGTACGATGAGAGCTCGGATTTATCGACAATTTTGTAAAACTTGATTTATATTAATTTAGTTCATTTAAAATTTCGTTTTGAGAGTTTTGTAATTTTTAGACTCTCTGGACTTTTGGGTTTATTTTTGGATTGGGACTATTATTTTGGGTTTTGACATAGCACACGATAAAATAGCTTTTCGAAAAATGACTATATTTCTGCGATCAACTGTTTTTCAAATAAAACAAACTTCGTTTATTTTCAAAAAGTAAACAATCGACGATTTTTATTTAATAAGTATAACAACACGTTTCAAATTGAAACAGGCTTTCCAATAACAAAAGTTCATGAAGTTTTTAAAAAATGAAAGTCAGATTTTTAACTATTTCACGTAGCATCTCCAGATTCAGCCATAACGTTTAGGTCGGGTTTGGGGTGTTACATAGTAGGCATGAGGAATAAGTTGTGACATGTTGCGTGAGATAAATGATGATTGCGAGCTGTTAATAGACGAATAATTAATTAGGCAATATCATGTTAGGATCACAAAGTCTATCTATTCATAAAGGATTAAATGATAACATATAGTAATATTAATCAAATTGGAAACATAGAATTGAAATTTTGCAAAGGCTAAAGCTTGCCAGAGTAAAGTGGTCGCAGATGGACTATTCGCAAATCATTTTATTAATTACATGATGGTAAGATTGTTTTAGAGCTTGCTAGATTTGGGCTCGTCAGAAATAGGGGTTCTCAAAGTTGAATGTGAGCTAACAAGGTGCGAGCCTTACCAACTGCAAGCTATTGAAATTTTTCTTTATGAGCTCACCATGAGGTGGGGTCGTAGGTATTGTATGCCTGATTTTCGTGAGTTGTTTTGTTAATTTGATTAGTAAAGCATTTGTTAGGATTTTTAATATGCAATAATACAGTAATTGTGAGATGTGATTGGTTGGATAGTGTGCTTCATGGTAGGCTAAATGGTTGGATAGTGTGCTTCATGGTAGGCTAACGGAGAGTCACTTTGGTGGCTAATGCGACGTTTGAAATTTGGGTCAGACTGTCCTGGTTAAGTTAGGGGCACCACAACAAATCTTGAGAAAGGTTATGACAAGGTGCAATGAGAATTTTTAAATGACACTCTGTTGGATGCTAATCCCATGCTTGGCATGTTTTAATCCCATGCTTGGCATGCTTTTGGATGATTTATTATGTGAATTAGTGAATTTGATGCTTTTAATCCTTTAAATTTATATTTCTATACTTAAGTAAGCATAGGAAAGTGAAGTGAGCGAAAAACAGGCCAAAATCAGATAACAAAAGCTATTTTCAGGAACCACACGGCCTGGGCACTTCCACACGGGCTCGACACATGCCTATGTGAGTCACACGGCCTGGCCGCACGCTCATGTGCCAACCCGTGTCTATTTCATACCCTGTTTCCCTTTTACGCAAAAAAAAAAACCTAATTTTTAAGGTTTTTAAACATTCTAAAGTCTATAAATACACATTAGAAGAGGACTAAAGGGTGGACGCAAAGGAGAACGAAGAAATTACTCGGAGAACACCGTCAGAATCAATTTAGAAGCAGATTTCCTTCGAGATTGAAGATCCCCAGTCAAATTTCCTTTGAAGTTTTATTGGGTTTTTATGTCTTGTCGTTATTCTAATTTTGAGATGTTTTCCTCCCAAATTATGAACTAAATTCCCTAGATATTTAGGGAAGATGAAACCTATGATGAATCTTATTATTTGATTTTTTTGAATTATATGATAAATACTTAATTCTTGTTCCCAATTATGTATGCTTATTTCTTGCTTTAATATTTATAGGATATTAATTCAAGTGTGATGTGCTTATTTCAGTGGAGCAAAAGTTCATGTTTAATAGTACATCTGGCATAATTGAGTGGAGTTGCATGCAATCCTAGAAATAAGACGACATAAATCTACCGGATTAGAGTCAAATCTAATAGGGGCATTCGTTAATGTGACAATAGGGTTTTAATTAGAAATAGATTTTAATTAATCAACCTAGAGTCAGTTGTTCTTACTCTCGAAAGAGATATTAACATAATTTAGGGATGTCTACGGATCAAGGCAAGTGAATAAATCGTTTAATTCAAATTCGGAATAATAGGTGAATCTAGGTGGATTCTTTCCTGGGTATTGTCTATCTCATTGGTTTTCTTCAATTATTTTCCCAATTCGCTCTCTATTGCATTCTTAGTAATTAGTTTAGATAATTTTAGATTAAAAATAATTCCTCAATTTATCGGCTAGATAATAAAAAGATAGTAATTACTAGTACTTTTAGCCGTTATGGATACGATATTCCCGACTCACCATAGCTGTACTACTATTCGCTAGGTGCGCTTGCCTTTGTCGTGATTTTAGTTAGTTTAGTAACTCATTAAGTTTTTGGCGTCGTTGTGGGATAAAATATTAGGAACACTAGATTTTTATTAATTTAGCCATTTTTTATCCCATTTTATTTTTATAGTTTAATTTTTGCTTTCTAATTTTTCTTTTTGTTTGCTACAGGCAAGTTCCTTTAGTATATGACTAGAAGAAACTTGTCAGGTTCCTTTAGTATTCGACAGTGAGATTAAAAGCGCAGCTCGCAGAAACTGTAGAGAAGTAAGGCAAAATCGGCAAAATATAGTGGAAGAGCAAAAGGACACCATTAATATTATTGAAGATATGGCTGAAAATCAGCATAATCAGCTACCTCCTGTGGTTGCCACAAATCTTGTAAATCCAAATCCTGTTCCTCGAACTATGTACGATTATGCCAAGCCATCGTTAATTGGAGCTGAATCGAGTATTGTGAGACCTGCTATTGCTGCAATAACTTTAAACTGAAGCCGAACACTATTCAGATGATCCAAAAATTTGTTCAGTTCAATGGTTTACAGATGAAGATCCAATACTCATTTGTCTAACTTTTTAGAATTTTGTGACACTTTTAAGATAAATGGCATTTCTAACGATGTCATTCGGCTATGGTTGTCCCTTTTTTATTGAGAAATAAGGCTAAACAATGGTTGAACTCCCTACCACGAGGTTCTATCAATACATGGGAGCAAATGACCTAAAAGTTCTTATTAAAATATTTTCCACCAGCTAAGACAGCCAAGCTGAGGAATGATATCTCTTCCTTCACTCAGATGGACTTAGAGACCCTATATGATGCACGGGAGAGGTATAAGGATTTATTGAGAAGGTGCCTTCACCACGAGTTGTCTCTATGGTTACAAGTTTCAAACTTTCTACAACGGTTTGAACCCCTCGACTAGGTAATTGATCAATGCAGCCGCCAGTGGTACTTTGAACAATAAAACACTTAAAGTGGCTTACGAGTTTATAGAAGGTATGTCACTGAATAATTATCAGTGGCAAGTCATGAGGACAAAGCCGATGAAAAGTAGCAGATGTTTTAACATAGATGGGGTCACCATATTATCGAATCAGGTAGAACTTTTAAGTAAGAATATTAATAGTTTATATGGTTCTACGTAGGTACATTCAGTAATGCAGTGTGATACAAATGGATGAGGGAAGAGCAATCCAGAATTTCTATCCTACAGCCCTAGAACAGAGAATGAACAAGTCAACTATATGGGTAATAATTCTAGACTCAGAATAATCGCTATAGTAACACTTATAATGCAAGTTAGAGGAATCATCTCAATTCTCGTGGGGTGGTCAAGGAAATCAAAGACCACAACCTCCTGGCTTTCAACCACCTTACCAATAAGAGAAGAAGCCAAACCTTAAGGAAATGCTGACGAAGTTTATTTCGGTGTCAGAAACCCGTTTCCAAAACACCAAATCGCACTTAAAAATCAATAAGCATCGATTCAAGGACTCGAAAACCAGATAGGTCAACTTGCAAAGCTGATTTCAGAGAGATCACAAGGTAGCTTGCCCAGCAACACCGAAACTAACCCAAGAGAGTAGCTTCATGCCGAGATGAATAAAGGTTCATTGAACCAAAACTAGAACTAAGGAAGAAATGTGATAATCAAGTAAGGTAAGTGAGCAAGGAACAAAAATCGATAAAAAAATTGACATATCCAAATGACAAAGAAAGAACACAAAAAACAAAAAATCAAACAAAAAAGTGCATATATAACCGTTATGAACTTTGCAAAATTCATTAATCTAAAGAACTTGGCAAACAAACGGAAGTAAGATCGTGCATTGATAAAACAGTCTCAGCCATTTTACAGAATAACTACCCAACAATGAAAATCAAGAGTTTATTATTTGTTTTGTAGTTAAGTGTTAATTTTAAAGTATGAGCTAGTCCAGCTCATAGACAATAGCAATTCATGAAGAACAAAGCTACAATCGATAAACTAGATGAATGTAGAAAATGTCAAGAAGAAACCAAGAATACACGATCAGAAACAAAACGACATTTTGACGAGCATGTGGATGGAACACCAATTAATGTAAACAGGTATTGATAGATAACCGAACTTAATGCCACTTCAGAACTTAACCAAATGGAGTGATTCCTTTAGGCACAATTTTCCATACGGTACAGTCAGGTAAATATTCTAAATTAGACACTTTTAAGGTAAATATTCTCAACAAACCTATTAATAAAAATTACAATGAGAAAGAGTCTCGACTCTGAACACGTGTCGTATAGTAAGTCAGCTTAGACTTAAATAAATGTTTCTTGGGCAACCGATGACGTGTAACTATTAAATTTTTTAATTAAATTAAAACTGTGTTTTTTACCTACACGGCCTGGACACACGGGACTGTCCCTAGCCGTGGACAAAAAGGAGTCTGACAGTGAGTTACACGGTCTGGCGACATGGCCATATGACCCACACAGCCTAGACACACAGGCGTGTCATTGGCCGTGTGGATCCTGGGACTTAATTTTTTCAAAAATCGAAAGAGACACGGCTTAAATAGTCCACACTAGCATGTGACACGATCGTATTAACCACACGGCCTAGACACACGAGCGTGTCCTAAGCCGTGTGAAACCTGGAGCTAAATTTTTTATTTTAAAACAAGTCAGAACGTTACACAGGCAAGGCACACGACAGTGTGCGAGACACGGCCAAGCCACATAGGTGTGTGGGAAGTCACACAGCTCTGCAACACGACCGTGTGGCCTGGACACAAGGGTGTGTCCAAGGCCATGTGAGACTGGGCTGATAGTTGTATGGCCCACGAGCATGTGACATGGTTGTATGGCTCAACATGGGCCTTTACACAACCGTGCGACCCTTAAAACCATAGCCTCAATTTTATTTTTTCTTGTTTTGTCTTCTTCCCACCCTTTTTCAGCCCTAGCCACCAGTCTCCTTTATCCTCCATAATCTAGCCACCACCGATCACCCCTTATCCTTGCAAATCTAGCCACCGTCATCTCTCTTTCTTTCTCTTTTTCCCCTAACTACCAACAACCACCCCCTCACTCAAAACCCCTCCCTCGCCACCTTTTCCTTCTCATTTCCCCAACGACCTCCCACATTACCCTTCCTTCTCTCCACATCCGTCTACACCTTGTTGAACACCCACTATGAGCCATACCTCTCCACTTTATCGACCCGCGCAGAACTAACACACTCTTCTTTTTTTCTCTCCTCTCCCTCATCCTTCCCCTCAAACCTCTAGCCACCCCGCGCGTCGACCGTCACGCCTTCCCCTATGCGCCCAACCTGAGCTGACTTGACCCCCACTGTTCGGCCACAGTTCTCCGTCGACCAAACCGTGACTTTCTAACCACTACCTCACCACTGTCGGCTTTCCCTTTTTGCCCATTTTATTATATATTTATTTGTTAATTTTATTATATTTATTATTTTGTTCTTATTTTGCTTAATGGTTTTTATTATACTTATTTCATTATTTTCTTAATTAAATTTGTCATTATATGCATTAATTGTCCCTTAGTTTCATTTTTTTTATTTTATTATTTATCTATTTTTTATTATTTGCATCAATTCTCTAGTTCTAATAAATATCTATTAACTTACTGGTTCTTATGTTAAGGTTCACTTTCTTGTCTTGTTATTATCTTAGTATTATTATTATTCTGGAGTTTATGTTTTGATTTTTCTTCTTATTATTACTTCATTATTTTAGGCGTATGGTTTTCTTTTACTTTGGTTCTTGCATTGTTAGGTATTAGCACATATAAATTTAAGCTTAGATTTCTGTTTTGCCTTTTCGGATTTGTGATCTATCAGCATCTGTTTTCGTTTTGGTGAGGCTTTTATTTATTATTGACTCTGTTATTTTCAGGCACAGCATGACAAACACTCGTGGCAAGTCCAAGACCGCTGTCCCCGCTACGAAAAAGCGGAAGACCCATGGTGCGACTTCATCCTCTAGCGCTTCTACCGAGGCCCGTCACCCTTATGATTTCATGTAGCCTCAGGAGGATTTATATCAGCTCCTTCGAGTACACCCCACTCGGCCTAGGCCGCTGAATCAATTGGGCCACGTTGGAGTAGGTCTGCCTAACTAACGGTGTTTGCACTTTTATTACCACAGCTCCATGGGACAAATTTTTCTCCATCATCGAGCCCACCTACATGGAGCTTACCTTGGAGTTCTATGCCACGTTTCTTGTACAACAGGTCATGACCACTCATGACGAGTCAGGCACCATCACTTTTCGACTTGGTGGTTTGGTGCGACATATGAGCGTCCCCGAGTTCGGTGTTGCTATGGACATTACACAGAGGAATTTATGAGCACTGAGCACTTCCTTCAAATTTATCAACACATCCATTACTCTCCATCTCGTTGTTGGACTGAGCTTACAGCGAGTCAGACACCATATGACGCGAGTCGTTTGAAAGCGACTTCTCTCTCTCCAGCTCTACGGTGCCTTCACGCACTCTTAGCTCACCTTTTAACAGGCAGAGAAGAGCACTGGAGTCATTAGCACTTACGACGCTTATTTTCTATGGAGCATGGCCCATGGCCATATCATTGACTTGGCGTACTTCATCGCTTTAGCCTTCCGCCATCAGACTGACCGCCACAGGAAGGGCCCCATCTGTTTAGGCCCTTATGTGACTCACCTTGCTTGACACTTCAATCTCCTAGACACACCGAAGCAATCCTTCACACTCACACTTATCACCCAGATGTCCCAACAGGGGATCTCGAGCATGATACACATGAGGATGATTGAGCGGCGTCGTGGAGTAGATCTCCCTCAGTATCGATTGTTTCATTCTGAAGGTTAGAATGAACCCGAGGACTTCACTGATGATGTTCCTCCCTAGCACGAGGCTCCACCACAGCCTCCACCTTCGAGTCACCGACCTACTCCTTCTATTGCCACTTTAGCGAACCTCCCTAAACAGTCTGCTCAATTCCAGTAATATTGCATTTAGAGGTTCGACAGTCTTGAGGCGACATTGCAGCAGATATGTCAGCATCTCCATATATCTTCTTCAGCGCCGACGACTCACGACATTTGATGCGTCTGATGATGAGGACCATTGAGTCTATTTATTTTATTTTATTTTTATTTCTATTTTTAAATTTATTTCTTTTTATGTTTTTTTTATTTTCTTAGACTTCTTTTGCTTTATATTTTGAACTAAATTTTTATTTATTATGGTTGTTTCTAGTCGAGTATAATCCCTTAATCTTCTTCACTACTTGTGTCTATTTTTTAATAGCTTGCTCAAAATCATGCACTACATTTAAGATTTGTCTACAATTCTGTTTTTCACTATTCTGGGAATTTCATCCAATATTCAGGGCAGTTTCAATTCTCTCCCTTTCTTATGATATTTTGTTTCTACTACGTTTATTTTTGTTTGTACGTTGAGGACAATGTGCATCTTAAGTGTAGGGAGGTTATTTATATGATTATTAGAAATCCCTGAATTATGTCTTGTATTCAAGTAATTTTCTCATATTACTATTAGAATGAATTCTTATCGATTTGTGATTATCATTGATATTTTTAGATTAAATTAATAGATAATTGTGCATTGATTGTTTAAACTTTAAGACATGAGAGAACCAAGCATGATAAATCTATTTTCAGAACTAAAAATTTTTAGGTAGTTTCCCTAAATTGAGGTATTACTTTGAAGTTTGAGAATTGCAAGATTGATATCAAAAACCATAATTTTTTGTGAGATTTTGAGCCTTTAGAGCATACATTTTTCTTACTCATTTATTATTGGTTATGAGTGTTTCAATATTGATTGGTTATTTTAAAACTTGCTTCGATTATGCATGTCGAGACCACACCTTTGATTTGATATACTGAGGTAATAAAGGCACTTAGGTTTTAACCTACTTATCCCATAAAAAGCCTACCTTCATAATTAACCTTAGTGAACCCCTTTTGAGCCTAACACACCGTTTCTTAATTTACCCATTAATGATAACCCATAACTCATTTTTGCTCATTGAGAATTTTTCTCATTTTATTAACCTCATTTTTATCGAGATTTGATTTGGTTAATTGCCTGATTAAGCCTTTTGATTAAGTTGTTGAATTATTTCTCCTTATTTACATAAAAAAAGAGAAAAAAATAAAATAATATACATATATAGTTATTTAGTTCTTTGTTAATTGAGCTTGAACGGTAAAATTCATATTTTAAGAAGAAGCTCGCGTTATCCTTCAATAGTTTTGATTTATGTAATTATTTGTAATTCAGCATTTGTTATTTTTCTAGTTTGGTAATTTATCAATTCGATCTCGATTCTAACCCTCTTTTTCAACCTTTCTCCACACCCTTAACTAAGCCCCATTACAACCTTTTAAAGACCTTTTGTTTTGTGTATTATCTCATTTTATAGATTTTCATGCAAGCCTATGGTAATGACTTTTCATATTTGACTCTTGAGTACTTAATTTCTGAACCTTAAACACTTTGAGTGATTTGGGTGAATCTCTAGTAAGGATATTGATTTTGTCGATTTTGAATTAATGGTAATCAATTAGATAAAGGGAAATACCTATGTTTTCATGCTTTAAAACATTTGATTTGGATTGTTTGAATCTTTAGTGTTTTTTACTTGAATTATCAATGTATGATTATTTGTGAATTATGACAAAACTTTGTTGATGAGAAGTATGAATTGAATGAGTTTAATTTTAATTGTGAGATAAGGATTTTGCTTGGGGACAAGCAAACGCTTAAGTGGGGATATTTGATAAACCATAAAAGTAGTATATTTTAATCCCATGCTTAGCATGTTTTTGGATGATTTATTATGTGCTTTAGTGAATGTGATGCTCCTAATCCTTTAAATTTATATTTTTATACCTAGGTGAGCATAGGGAAATCAAATGAGCGAAAAAGGGCTAAAATAGGACAAAAAGAGCTATTTTCAGGAACCACACGATTTGGGCACTTCCACACGAGCTCGGCACACGCCTTTGTGAGCCACACAGACTGGCCACACGCCCATGCGCCAGCCCGTGTCGATTTCGTACCCTATTTCCCTTTTACGTAAAAAAACCTAATTTTTAGGGTTTCTAAACATTCTAAAGTCTATAAATACACATTAGAAGAGGACTAAAGGAGGACGTAGAAGAGAATGAAGAAATTACTCGGAGAACACCGTCGGAATCAATTTAGAAGTAGATCTCCTTCGAGATTGAAGATCTCCAGTCAAATTTCCTTTGAAGTTTTATTGGGTTTTTATGTCTTGTCGTTATTCTAATTTTGAGATGTTTTCCTCCCAAATTATGAACTAAATTCCCTAGACCTGGGAAGATGAAACCTATGATGAATCTTATTATTTGATTTTTTTGAATTATATGATAAATACTTAATTCTTGTTCTCAATTATCTATGATTATTTCTTGCTTTAATATTTTCAGGATATTAATTCAAGTGTGCTTATTTTCAGTGGAGCAAAGTCCCTGTTTAAGAGTACATCTGACATAATTGAGTGGAGGTGCTTGCAATCCTAAAAATAGGATAATATAAATCTACTGAATTAGAGTCAAATCTAATAGGGGAATTCATAGATCTAGATAATGAGACAATAGGGGTTTTAATTAGAAAGAGATTTTAATTAATCAACCTAGAGTCAGTTGTTCTTACTCTTGAAAGAGATATTAAACAAAATTTAGGGATTTTTACGGATCAAGGCAAGTGAATAAATCGTTTAATTCAGATTCAGAATAATAGGTAAGTCTAAATGGATTCTTTCCTGGGTATTGTCTATCTCATTGGTTTTCTTCAATTATTTTCCCAATTTTCTCTTTGTTGTGTTCTTAGTAATTAGTTTAGATAATTTTAGATTAAAAACAATTCCTCAATTTATCGGCTAGATAATAAAAAGATAGTAATTACTAGTACTTTTAATCCTCGTGGATACGATATTCCCCACTCACCATAGCTGTACTACTATTCGATAGGTACGCTTGCTTTTGTTGTGATTTTAGTTAGTTTTTAGTGACTTATCAAGCTTCTAGAACCATTTTTTAGAATAATCATGCAGTGTATTTCTTCATCGACAATGCAACTACTTGAGAATAGATCCCTTTTAGAGAGTTTTAAGCCAACTAGAAAGGTGTGACGAAGAGATCCACTCTCTCATACATTTTTGTACTTGGCATGGAATGATTGGGTCACTTGATTGAAGTAGCTATTGAGAAAGGAATATGGGAATCGTTAATGCTATCACGTAGAGGATCAGGTGTATCTCATCTATTTTTTGTTGATGATCTGGTGGTTTTTTGCAGAGCTAATGAAAATGGAATGGGTTGTCTGAAGCATGTTCTGGATCAAATATGTCCTTTCTTTGGCCATAAAGTAAATAGATAGAAGACTCAATTATTTTTCTTTCACAATGTATCTAAGGAAATAGCAACAATTATATATGGAAAGCTACATTTCTCCAGAGTTAACGACTTGGAAAATATCTCGATGTGCCATTTTTCATAACAGCTTTGGGACTAATACTTTTAAATTTATTTTGGATAAGATTCAGAATCGGCCGAATAGGTGGGATGCTAGTAAGTTGTCACTTGTCAGTCGCCTCACATTGGTAAAGTTAGTATTACTTATGATTCCCAATTATTTTATAGCTACGGCTCGAATTCCAATCATGATCTACAAGGAAATTGAAAAGCTAGCTTGTTGTTTCTTGTGGGAACATGAAGATTAGGTAGAAAATCATCAATCATTAGTTGAAAAGATTGTTGTATGTCAGTGTTGAATGGAGGTTTAGGGATTTGAAAGTTGCAAGACCAAAACAAACTCTTTCTTTTGAAGTTGGGGTTTAATTTGGTTGCTAACACGGAGAAGTTGTTAGTTCATGTTCTACATAATAAATACAATGTTCATGGAATCATCCCAGAGGACATATGTCGAAGAAACTGTTCATTCATATGGTGATCCATTACGAGTGTTTTGGAATGAGGTTAAACAGGGTCTCATTTGAACTATCTATAATGGGAGCTTGGTAATTTTTTTGGAATGAAACTTGGTTAAAGGATTTGGGTCTGTTAAAACCACTAATGGTCACTAAACTAACTATAAATACGACAAAGGCAAGCACACCTATCGAACAAAAGTATAGCTATGGTGAGTAAGGAAATCGTATCCATAGAGACTAAAAGTGCTAATAATTACCATTTCTCTATTATTTAGCCAAAAAATTGGAGCGATTGTTTTTAATCTAAAATTATTAAACTGATCTAACTAAGAACCCAACAGAGAATAAATCAACAAAATAATCAAATAATAACTAATGAGATAGATAATACCTAGGAAAGAATCCACTTAGACTTCACCTATTATTATGAATCTAAATTAAACGATTTATTCACTTGTGTCTTATTCCGTAGAAATCCCTAAATTATGTTAATATCTTTTTCAAGAGAAAAAATAACTGACTCTAGGTTGATTAATTGAAATCTCTTTCTAATTAAAACCCCTATTGTCACATTAACTCGATTTATGGATTCCCCTATTAAATTTTACTCTAATCTGGTAGATTTATGTCGTCCTATTTCTAGGATTGCATGCAACTCCACTCAATTATGCTAGATCTACTCTTAAACAGGGACTTTTACTCCACTAAAATAAGCACATTAAACATGAATTAATACCCCAAAAATATTAAAACAAGAAATAAGCATACATAATTGAGAACAAGAATCAAGTATTTATCATGTAAATCAGAAATCAAATAATAAGATTCATCATAGGTTTCATCCTCTCTAGGTATCTAGGGAATTTAGTTCATAATCCTGAATAGAAACTTCTCAGTTAGGATACCACAGGCATAAAGCAAACTCATAAACTTGAAAGAATTAAATGGAGATTTCAATCTTGGGGTATTTATAGTTTTCCAATGGTTCTCGAGTGGTTTCCTTCAATTCTTGGGGATTGCCCTTTAGTCCTGTTCTAATGGTATTTATAGACTTTAGAAGTGCTCGGACAAGCTATAATAAGTTGGGTTTTCCGATATCTGGCAAAGGTGCAAATCGACAGGCTGGCACTTATATGGGCAGTTGGCCAGCCCATGTGGAAATGCTCAGGCCTATGGATCCTTAAACAGCTCTATTTGTTGATTTTGGATCATTTTTTTGCTCGTTCACTCCAATGTCTCTTAAGTATAGAATAATTTAAGGTTAGGAGCATATTCACTAATTTTAATAAATCATCAAAGACCAATCATGGGATTTAAATATGTGACTTTATAGCTTCACCGCAGTATATTGGTAATAAACTCTTGGATGAAACTCTTTGCGTGTGTGACCTAGTGACGTTGGAAGGAGAATGGAATACAAAATGGTTATCTATAATGCTCGCCAAAGATATTGTTGTCTGAATATGTGCTTGCAACACACTATTGAGGGATCCAGGTTCTAATCAAATCTCTTGGAGGTGGATGTCGGCAAGGAATTTCCCAGAGCATATTTTTAACATTAGTGGACCAAGGTAGTTTGGGTATGACAGATTAATTTGGAGAGTTGTGGCACCTCAAAGGATGTAAGTTTTTCTATGGTTGCTTATTCAAAATAGACTTTTGACTAACAAGGAATGTTCAATTAGAGGTATGACATTGATTCCCTTTTGTAAACAATGTGGTTAGTCTGTAAAAAAGGTAATTCATGTGGTAAGGGACTGGGGTTTTGCTAAATCTATTTGGAAAGCATTGATTCCCAGGCAAAATTGGAATTTTTTTCTTTAGCTCAACACTTGAGAAGAGGATTCACTAGAATTTCATGAATAAAGGGGAATTAAAATTTGGTGGAGGAGAATGGTTGACATTTTTTACAATAATCACTTGCTTCCTTTAGAAGAATCGTAATGACTTTATCTTCAAAAATGCTAGCAGGAGTAGCCAGAATTTGATAGCCTCAACTATGGTATAGGCAAGATCGTATGGAAACAATGGCAGCATGGAGCAAATGGCATGCAAGTCAAAGAAATAAAATAGTTGGCAACAGCCTAAACCAAGATGGGTCAAGATTAATATTGATGGCTCGATATCAACAAGTAGACAAAAGGCAGTAGTAAGAGGAGTGTTGAGAGGACCAAGCGGAGGGTGCCATGGCGGAGCCCAGTAGAGGCCCAAGGGGGCCATGCCTCCCCCCCCCCGATTTAATTTTTTTTTCAATTTAGCCCTTTGTAGATATATTATGACCCTCCCAAAAATAAAAGTAGGCCTCCCAAGGTTTAAGATTTTTACAATTTCCCCCTTTGTATATATACTATAGCCCTCCCAAAAATCGATTGTTACGATGGAATATTGCTTCTTCTATTTTTGAACCGATTGTTATATTGGAATACTACTTCTTTTGAATTGGTTGTTTATACATTTAAATCAATTGTTATGTTGGAATGTTGTCTCTTTTGAATAGATTGTTTATATGTTTAAATTGACTGTTATGTAGCACATCTAATTTTAGCTTGGCCCCCCAAGATTAACATCATAGCTCCGCCACTAGGAGGGTGGTTGGTGGGTTTTGAAATAGTAATAGGTACGGCTAATATTTTTCAAATTAAAGCTCGAGCTATCCTTGAAGGCTTGAAGCTAGAATGGTTAAGGAGTTTCAGACAGGTTGAGGTGGAAAGTGAAAATGCCCTGTTGATTGATAGGAATGGCTTTGCAGCAAACAATAATACAGTAGAAGTCTAGTTGATTCATGAGTGATGTAATAAAGATTGGCAAGTTAAACTTCGACATGTCTTGAGAGAAAGCAACAAGATTGTTGATTACTTAGAAAAGATGGCGGGAGGTGGAATGAATCAATTGGTTGTACTTGTTGATCCATCGTCACACGTACGAAGACTTCTGGAAGAGATTATTGACAGCTCGATATAAGTAGTATCGTTTGGGCTCTAGCTTTAGTGATATTTTAGTGATGTATTAAATCCGCTTTTTATTTTCAACCAAAAAAAGTTTTGTATTAGTAAACTTAAACCATGTGCCCCAAATATCCATCTTTTTTATGTTAACAACCGGTAAAAACCTTATCTATCTGGGCTTATCACTTTATTCAATTGCCTGAAAAATAATAAACAAGTTATTTTTATCTCTGTTATTTTTATCTTTTCTAAACAGTACATGGGATTTTGAATTGATTAACATTACAAACGATTAATATATACTATAAACTTTTCTAATAATTTTGAGCTGATTTGACAAATAATACAAATTTAAAAATTTAAAAAGATAAATAAAAATTTAAAATAATTTTTTTATAAAATTGAAGCCTCAAATAAATTATTATATAATGAAATAATCTTACATACACTAAATAGTTAGGTCTTATCGTATCAACATAGTATTTAGCATCGATTATGTATAAAAGATGTTAAATCCAACGAGCAAAATTTCATTGGTTTCCTTTTAAAGGGAAAAAGGAAATTATACACTTATTGACAAAGCAAGACAAATTACAAATAAGAAATATAGGATGGACTTCAGTTGATTATGATATATAATATCTAGAATGAAATCTCCCAAATCATCTCAAGCCGAAACGTAGAATTCCACCAAACCAAGGAACCAAAAATCAATGGTGACGACCAGCTAGGTTCACCTTTGCCCTAACACCTACCTAAAATTCCTTACCTATTTCAGATATAATTCAACTGCACAACACAGGCTTTTAGTCCCTTGGAGATAAGAAGCAGGGGATCCATCTTTAAGGCTATGAATGTGAAGATGGTAATATCCAGTTGGTCAACTTTCTAGACTATAACCTTCAATTTCGCGTGCCACGATTGAGCAATGGACAAGGGGCACGTCGTAGTGGGGGAGGGGGGGTTAAAAGCATAGTTACCAATTATGTGGTACCTTACGGGTACGCTGTACGTCGTTGTGAGAGTACCTTTGTACATAGGTAGGCTTGTTTCAGTTTGTCGAGATCAAAGGCATGTGATGGTTCAGCCAAAGATCCAAGAGCTGATCTGTTAGGCGAAAGCAATCACCACAGATGGCCCTAGCTGAACGACACCACTGAGGTTGAAACCCTCCAAATTACCATTCACTTTATATTGTGATAATACATTAAAAAATAAACATATTGCTATTAGGGGTCTAAATGAGATTATGATATTTGTAAATTATTAAGTTCAACTTTAAAAAAAAAATTAAATTCGATTTAATAATCATCGAGCCAAGTTCAACCAACTTGATAATATTTGGCTTGAACGGCTAACAAGCCTTTTTGAGCTATTCGTTTTTAATATTATTTTAAATATTCTTATATTATTACATTATGTTACTATCCTTAGTATATATTATTAACTCTAAGCTTAATAAATATGTATGAGCTTAATTGAGCTTGAACTTAAAAATAGAGGTTCGATCAAGCTTGAGCTGAATGTTGAGCTTCAAATTAAGTTCGAGCTTGCTGTTGGGAAGAAACCGAACAACCGAAACAAAGCGAAAGCACAACCGGTGTTCTTTCTCTCCTTATAACTCCTGTCAAAAATTATGGCAAGCACAATAGCACAAGATATGTTCTCTAGCAACCTTAATCAACCACAAATCAACTAATGCAACCACAACAAAAATAAATGGAGACACCGGTATTTTTACGTGGAAAACCCCTTTAAATCAAGGGTAAAAACCACGGGACTTTAGAGTCCGATCAAGAGTTCCACTATCATCAAATGTTCAACTACAAGATCACAATATCAAGCCTACAACAAGCATTCAACTCAAACAAGGCTAACAATATATAATCTTTAGCAAAAGAGAGAAAAATGAGAGAATATCACCAAAAACACAGCTGCTGAAAAATGGGTATTTTCGATGCTACAAGACTCGGATGAAAAATCCGATCGGACAAAGTCAAGAACACCTTATCGCCTAGCTGCTGTCCAAAAATCAGCTCAATCGAACCACGGATGAACCTTCGATCGAAGAGTTGATCACTGCTGTACCAAACTTGAAAAACTGAAATTTTCTTCTCTCTTTCTCTCTGTTTTAATTTGAGATTTTTTTTTTAGCTCTACAAAAATTTCTGCCCACATCACCCGTTAAAAGCCCCCCAAAAATGGCTTTTGACAAAACTAAAAAGAGACAATAAAATGTGGCAGAAATTATGGGTTTCCCACATAGTGGGACCCACACTTAACAAATCTCCCCCTCCACCTATGTGGGGAATGCCTCCATACCGGAGGTCAAACAACATGCTTCAAACTTTCCTCTTGGTAAGGCCTTCGTCAACATATCAGCACCATTATCATTAGTGTGTATCTTCTCAAGCTCTAACAGCTTAGCTTCAAGAACATCTCGTATCCAATGGTACCTCACATCAATATGCTTAGATCTAGCATGAAAAGTTGAGTTCTTACCAAGATGAATAGCACTCTGGCTATCACAGTACAGGACATACTTCTCCTGAGTAAAACCAAGCTCATGCACAAACTTCTTCATCCAAAGCATCTCCTTACACGCTTCGGTTGCTGCAATGAACTCTGATTCGGTGGTGGACAATGCAACACAGTTTTGCAGTCTCGATTGCCATGCCACAGCTCCCCTTGCATAAGTGATTAAGTAACCTGAAGTAGATCTCCTCGAGTCAATGTCTCCGGCCATGTCTGAATCTGTATACCCAACAAGAACAGGTTTCTCATTTCCGAAACAAAGTTTCATGTTGGAAGTGCCACGAAGATATCTCATAATCCACTTCACTGCATTCCAATGCTCTCTGCCTGGATTAGAAAGAAACCGACTAACTGTACCAACGGCATAAGCCAAGTCTGGTCTCGTGCAAACCATTGCGTACATCAAACTACCCACGGCTGAAGAGTAAGGAATTTTCTGCATCTCTTCCTTCTCCTTTTCTGTGGAAGGACTATGCTTAACACTCAATCTAAAGTGCATAGCAAAGGGAGTATTCACCGCTTTAGCTTTGTCCATACTAAACCTTTGAAGTACTTTCTCAATGTACCTCTCTTGTGATAACCATAATTTCTTGGCCTTTCTATCACGTGTCAGTCTTATGCCAAGAATTTGCTTTGCTGGCCCCAAATCCTTCATTGCAAAGGATTTACTCAACTCTTGTTTCAACTTCTCAATTCTAGAAGCATTCTGACCAACAATAAGCATATCATCAACATAGAGCAAAAGAATAATAAAATCATCACCAGAGAATCTCTTAACAAACACACAATGATCAGAAGTAGTCTTCTTGTAGCCTTGCTCCCCCATAACAGACTCAAACTTCTTGTACCATTGCCTTAGAGCTTGCTTCAAACCATACAAGCTCTTCTTCAATCTGCACACATAGTCCTCTTTCCCTTGTGCAACAAAACCCTCTGGTTGCTCCATGTAAAGCTCTTCTTCCAAGTCACCATGAAGAAAAGCAATTTTCACATCCATTTGTTCAACCTCTAGGTCATAACAAGCTGCCAAACTCAGTATAGTTCTGATAGAGGACATCTTCACAACCAGAGAAAATATTTCTTCAAAATCAACCCCTTTTTTTGAGTATAACCCTTGACGACCAATCTAGCTTTGTATCGTGGAGATGAAGACTTCTCTTCTTACTTCAACCTGTAAACCCACTGATTATTCAAAGCTCTTTTGCCTTTAGGCAGTTTCACCAATTCAAAAGTATGGTTCTCATGCAAGGATTGAAGTTCGTCTTTCATCGCTTCAACCCACTGATCTTTGCATTCACTCTCCATAGCCTCTTCATAACATTCAGGTTCTCCCCCGTCAGTCAAAAGAACATATTCATCAGGAGAATACCTGACAGAAGATCGTCGATCTCTAGAAGACCTTCGAAGTGGAACTGCTGGTGGAGCTATAGGTGCTTATTGTTGATCATTCACAACATCATCCATGGGAGTATCAAAGTCACCTATAGTCTGATGGTCACCACTAACATCACCATGCACATCATCCTGGATAGGATCTGGTGAAGAGTCTAGGGGAACTGGATTCACATCGATCAAGTCACCACTACCTTGTGAATCCACTTTCTCCGTCTTATCAATGTCATCAATGGTCTGATCCTCAATGAAGACAACATCTCTGCTTCTCACGAGTTTCTTCTGAACTAGATCATAGAGTCTATAACCAAACTCACCGTCTAGACCATAACCAATAAAAATGCATTGTCGAGCCTTGGCATCCAACTTGGATCTTTCATCCTTTAAAACATGAACAAATGCTTTACAACCGAACACACGTAGGTGATCATATGACACGTCTTTACCAAACCAAACTCTATCTGGCACATCACCTTTCAAAGGAACACTAAGAGACAGATTTATCACATGTGTCACTGTATTCAAAGCTTCAGCCCAAAACGATCTTGGTAACTTTGCATCTGACAACAAACATCTGACTCTCTCAATCAATGTTCAGTTCATTCTTTCAGCTAACCCATTTAACTGTGGAGTCTTTGGTGGTGTTCTCTGATGTCTGATTCCCTGTCGCAGACAATACTCATGAAACGACCCTGTGTACTCGCCACCATTATCAGTACGAATGCACTTCAACTTCTTCCCAGTTTCCCTTTCAACTGATGCTTGAAACTGTTTAAACACCTCAAAGACTTGATTTTTAGACTTCAAAGTGTAAACCCATAGCTTTCTTGAACAATCATCAATGAAAGTCACAAAGTAAAGTGCACCACCATGTGATCTTACTTTTATCGGACCACAAACATCTGAATGGACCAACTCTAGCAACTTTGATTTCCTATGAGGAGGATGGCTTCTAAATGAAACTCTTCTCTGCTTTCCTGCTAGACAATGAGCACAATTCTTCAGTGTAGCATTCTTTAAACCCGAAAGTTGATTCTTCTTCGCTAAACAGCTAAGCCCCTTCTCACTCATGTGACTGAGTCGTTTATGCCACAACTCAATTGAACTGTCATTCAGTGTCACATTCACCGTCTCTCGAGAAGTCAAAGCTTGCATCAAGTACAAATTTGAGCTCTTCTTTCCTCGAGCCACAACCAAGGAGCCTTTAGTCAGCTTCCGCTGCCCTTCACTGAAGGTGTTACAGAATCCCTCATCATCAAGCATTCCTGTAGAAATCAAATTCAAACGGACATCTGGTGCATGTCTGACATCCTTGAGAGTTAACTTTGTTCCATTGTTACTCACCAAGCTAACATCTCCCATACCAATAACCGAAACCAAACCATCATTACCCATCTTCAATACCCCAAAATCACCAGGAGTATAAGATGTGAAGAATTCCTTCCTCGACGTGACATGAAGTGATGCACCAGTATCAATCACCCAACTAGTCTCGTCGCATGCTAGGTTGACCAAATTCTCATCACAAATAACTAACAAATCTTCACGAGTAACAGTAGCAACACACTCGGATTTTTCATCGTCATTCCGATCGTGTTTATCACCACCACCTTTGTTCTCTTTCTTCCACTTGAAGCAATATTTCTTGATATGACCTTTCTTACCACAATGATGACACTCAAGATTCTTGTATCTCGATCTTGACTTGCTTCGACTTTTATCTCTACCCTTTCCATCTTTGTCTCTATTTCTCCCCCTGTTCTCGATAACCAACACCTCGGACTGTGATGTAGAACCCTGAGATCTTCTTCTAACCTCTTCATTCAACACACCACTCTTAGCCAAATCCAAAGTAATAATACCCTGTGGGGCAGAATTAATGAGTGAGACTCGAAAGGTCTCCCAAGAGTCTGGTAGAGTAGCAAGCAACCAAAGTCCTAAAATCTCGTCATCAAATTTGACACCCATACCAAGCAACTGATTCATCACACTCTGAAATTCACTAACATGGTCAGCTATAGACATTCCTTCTTTATATTTCAGCGCCATCATTTTCTTCAGCAAAAATAACTTGTTATTGCCCGACCTCGAAGCATACAAGCTTTCAAGCTTCTCCCACAATGTTCGAGCATGTGTCTCCTAATCAATGTGGTTGTAAACATTTTCTTCAACAAATTGCCGAATAAAGCCACACACTTGTTGATGCTCAAATTCCCATTCTTCATCACTTTTCGAATCGGGTTTTTGAGTAGTAAAGACCGGAAGATGCAAAGCCTTCACAAACAACAAGTCCTTCATTTTATTCCGCCAAAGTTGATAATTTGTGCCATTCAACATAATCATCTTGCTCGTATTAATTTCCATAATTATCTGACACAATAACCAATCTCTGGTACCAGTTTGTTGGGAAGAAACCGAACAACCGAAACAAAGCAAAAGCACAACCGGTGTTCTTTCTCTCCTTATAACTCCTGTCAAAAATTATGGCAAGCACAATAGCACAAGATATGTTCTCTAGCAACCTTAATCAACCACAAATCAACTAATGCAACCACAACAAAAATAAATAGAGACACCGGTATTTTTACGTGGAAAACCCCTTTAAATCAAGGGTAAAAACCACGGGACTTTAGAGTCCGATCAAGAGTTCCACTATCATCAAATGTTCAACTACAAGATCACAATATCAAGCCTACAACAAGCATTCAACTCCAACAAAGCTAACAATATATAATCTTTAGCAAAAGAGAGAAAAATGAGAGAATATCACCAAAAATGCAGCTGCTGAAAAATGGGTATTTTCGATGCTACAAGACTCGGATGAAAAATCCGACCGTACAAAGTCAAGAACACCTTATCGCCTAGTTGCTGTCCAAAAATCAGCTCAATCGAACCACGGATGAACCTTCGATCGAAGAGTTGATCACTGCTGCACCAAACTTGAAAAACTAAAATTTTCTTCTCTCTTTCTCTCTGTTTTAATTTGAGATTTTTTTTTTTGTTTAGCTCTGCAAAAATTTCTGCCCACATCACCCGTTAAAAGCCCCCCAAAAATGGCTTTTGACAAAACCAAAAAGATACAATAAAATGTGGCAGAAATTATGGGTTTCCCACATAGTGGGACCCACACCTAACACTTGCTAGTATTCGAGCTTAACTTTACTCGAGTACGCCCCTAATTGCTATGGGAAAACGACCACATAAGAGATATCGTGAAAAAAGAATAAAATAGTTATCGAATATTTACCCACTAATAAGGTATTAGCTAACCTCCTTTCGATACTTACTTTAGCTATTAATATTATCTCTTTTCAGAAATTAATAACAAATTTAACTCGAAGTTGGGGTGGAAACGCTCATGTTTGTGCCTTTCTAATTTGTTTCCCATTTGGGTGTCGGCTTGTGGTTTGATTGTTCTCATGGTTTTGTTGTTTCAAATTAGGGGAAGCGGGATTAAGCAGGAGTGTTTGGGCTCAAGATGGGAATCACCATGTGGCTGTGCGGAATCTTGTCTCAAGCCATCTTCACCGTCGCCCATGGGGTCGATTCCCCCCGCTCACTCATGTTCCTAGCAATTCAGTGCCAACTGTCGACTTTGATCCTAGATTATGAGTCTATGAACTCTTTGATGAATGATGAACTTTATAGTTATTGTTAAATTTTATATTTACCTCTTCTTGAAGTAAAAAAATTATCTGAATTAACTGATTGAATTTTTATTCGATTGACATCGATATTATTATTGGTACAAGAGAACATAGATTATATCCTAATCATATCATAAATCATGATTATGAGTATAATAAATATTATTGCATTAAACCATAACCAATATTAATAATGAATAAAATAAAAAGTTCATATAAGAGAAACGTCACATTACTCTCCTAATTTAAACCGTGCAATTGATTGAATTAGCCACTCAATAATTTCCGGCCCGGTTCAATTAATTGAATCTAAAGAATGGGAATTGATTTGGCCAAAAAAGAATGGTAAGAGAAAGTCGAAATGACAGCATTAGTTAGGCGTGTAGTAAGTAGGTGCAGAACTATAGGCAGCTGCTTAAAGGTAAGCTGTATTTTATGTTCTGAAATTACGTAAATTTGCTTTGTGCCGAGCATGTTGGGAGATGGCCACCAAATAAAGAAGATTGCACACATGGGGAATGGGTTTAATGTCTCACTAAAATCCATCAATGTACCAACAACTGATTAGATGGAATGATAAGATACATTTTACTTTCAAGGAGAGAAAATAAAAAGTAGGTTCAAACTTTGGAGACAATATTATTGGGAGAGAAAATAAAAAGTAGGTTCAAACTTTGGAGACAATATTGTTGGAAGGGACAGACAGTCACGAACTTCGAATATAGACCGTAAAACAAACATGCATAATACCAAAACAAAAAAAAATCCATCATCTATGTGGGAGTATATTATTTAACAATTTTAGGAAAACAAATCTAAAATCAACATCAACCCTGATGATGATATTATTAGAAAATACAATTATAAACTAAAAAATAATTAATATTCATATATTGTAAAACAAATATAAAAAATGTAAATAAAAAAGTGGTAGATACCAATTATTTATAAGTTTTTATTAATTCAATCATAAGATTCTTTGTAGAGTTTTAGCGGGCAGACCGAAAAGAATGTCTTGAGGTTTTCCGTATTAGCCGTTCAAGGGGACAAACATCATAGTGGAAATATTCTTGGTCGCACCATCATATGTTAGGCCACGGAATTTAAATCACGGGATGCATTTTCTATTGAATATCCATAACAAAAATTAAAATAAAATTGTCAATTGAATGTTAATTCATTTCACATTAGTATTATTGTCAATATAGGATATGGATTTAAAAAACACATTTTATCTTCATATTTAAGGGTTCAGATTAATTTTTTATATTAATTTAAATATATTTAAATATTTTTATGAATCTATTTAATTTTTAAATTTTTCACTAATAATTTGATTATGAAGTTAAACCTTTCTGATGTGTTAGAATTTATTTAAAACTAATTGTTACTTATATTGTCTCAAAATTCAATTTTATTTTATATATATATGATATGTGTATGTATGCTATCATATGTATATAATGAATGTTATATTTATATTTGATTCTTAAATTTATTTAAATTAAATTATTATATAATATGATTAATAGTGAAGTATATAATATGATAATTAAATTAAATTAATTATTATATAATGTAATTAAATTAAGTTAATAGTGAGTCTCATAAGTCTAAGCTAATAATTATGAAAATATTTTGGAACTCGAAGAATTATCACATGACTCAATATTTATATCCTGTCCCTTCTATTTTATAATATATATATATATAAATATAATTGGAGGGGGGCTTGCATCGCCCTTTAAGATAGGGAATGGAGTTTTAACCGAATTTAGATGTTAAGTTTGAAAATTAGTACATTAGTGTTTCTGTACATTTTGCATCACAAAGGTATTCGGAATATATTATATTTATGTTACATACTAATAATTTATATTATTTTATTTTTTTATTTTTTTTTTCCTATCTTGTTTTGTTTTTAGTTTTTTTCTTTTTTTTTGTTTCATATCAATATCATATGATAATATTCTATTCAGTTTCAGTACCAGTCGTATTAATTGGTATACTCCATTCCGACCTAGCTGAACCAAAATTTTACTGATTAAAAAAAATAAAGAAAGATATTTAAATGTGAAATAGTCAACTTAATTTATGAGTAAATATGACTCCAAATTTTAGTGATTCACTTAATTCCGATCAAATTTTAATTTAATCACAATTTATCTCTATATATATAATAGAAAAAATTATTGGTGTGGAGAAAGGAAAGATGATTAATATTTAGCAATATTTAGGGGGTATGTTTTTATTATTAATGGTAAATACAAGAATATTTAGATATTCATGACAGGTTGATTGAGGCTTAATTCAATTGCCATCGGTATTATTGTCAATGCAGAAGGACATGAGTTTGAGTGTGTTGAAGTGCATTATCCTCCTATGGCCTATGAGCTGTAATTCTAGACATTATATAAAAAAAACAAATATAATAAGAACGTATAATGGAATTAATGTAAAAAAAAAGGGAAGATATTTGAAACCTATAATGAGATGTACTGTTGAGACTAAATTATGGGGTATCCATGATGGGTTGATATTAGCAAGGAAGCGAATAACTTGGCAACATTAGACCTTATTCATGGAAAGGGTGAACAATTGTTGGTGATTGGGAAATTGATTTCAAACATGTATTTCATGAAAGAAATTGATTAACGATACAATTCTTCAAATTTTACGCGATGATTTAGATGGTTTTGTAATGTCTAAAATGGTTATAGTTTAAAATACCGATGATTTTCTACATTTACCAAAAAAATTAAAAGACATTCATAGCAGAAAATTTAAATTAGAGAAAAAATATGTTTAAGCATTTAATCTATTTTTTTCGAATGTTATTTTTATTATAATAATAATAATATCAATCGATATAAAATTTAATTTTATAAGAAGGAAAATTAAATATAATGAAATAGATGTGAAACAAGGCTGGATTATGGAGGAGACACTGCGGTGGATCATAAAAAGAAAAAAAAAATCAAGGACGGGGGCGGAGGAGCATGGTCCATGCGTAGGATAGTGGGAGACAAGCAATGTGAGACAGGAGCCAACGGTGTTTTGAAACGTGTCTAAGTACTAGGATGAGTCATGGTATGGCATATTGCAAAGTACAAGTAGAATGAAATGATTTATTTCTTTTTCACAGCTCAATTGCTAAGCTCAAACCTCATATGTCAGCCTTTATTTGTCCCTCACCAATCCAACGAAAACACCTCCCTCTACCTCTTAAGGTCTCTTTTCTTTCTTTTGTCTAAAGCATATAAATTACCTTACATTCCACGATTTCAAAATCTAGTGGAATCAAATCTCATGAAAGAAAAAAAAATTGAACGATTATCATTTTTAATCGAGGTAAATTACATTTAAATGATTGGTAAATTTATATTTTGGTTAATTTTAAAATTATAATTTAATTACTAGTTAACTTTGTAGCAGATGTTAAATTTGGAGATGGATAAATTTACAATTTGGTCACTTCACTATTAGTAAATTTATAAATTAGTCACTCAATTTTAAAAAGTTATAAGCTGTTATTAAACTATTAATAAATTTACAAATTTACACTTTGGTCAATCAATTTTTACACAATTACTATCTAACCCAATAATCCAAAAAATATCAATAACAACTCAAACCCCAAACCTAGCAAAACCATTGTCAGCCTCACGCCTTACCTTTAACCCAACCAACCTAGCAACCATTTATTCTTAACTCACTCACCATTTCTCCTTTAGCCAAAATCATAATCTAAGAAAATCCACAATCAAGTTGTTTAGACATCATTATCTTGAACCAACAACCAAATATCATAACATCCATAATCAAAATAAATAAAAATACCAAAAAAAGCAAATAAGAAAATTCTCTTCTTTCAATGAGCCCCAAACAAGGCTTACCGAAGAAAAGAGACAAAATAAAACTAGAGAAAAAAGAATAAAAACATTAAAAAAAATGATACTCAAACATATATTAAATTCAGTTAAGAGTTAGTCGGAAAGTTCCAAGTGAAAGAGGCTCAATCCAAAAGCTCAAGGAGAAACCCTCGCTAAGAAGAGGAACATGTTAGAGCTAGGTAGCCATCTAAGAACGGTGGATAGAGATCAGAGAGTTTCTTTGTTAGGACTTCGAGTTTAAATTAGTAGAGTTTCAAGCCATTTCATGGAAAATTAAATCATAAAGTTGAAAGAGGGGGAAAAAAGCTCTAGTTCAATGTATTTCTATGCCTGAAGAGGAGACTGGGCAGTTGCAAGTTTATTGGAATACAACTATGAAGGAAGTCCCTAAAACCTCAAAACTTTGAAATACTTCAATGACAAACTTGTAACTTTTTTAAAATTAAATAACCAAAGTGTAAATTTACTAATAATTGAGCGAGCAATGTTGAGAGTACTTTACCCTTTTAATTATAAAACTTGAAATAAAAATCTTATTTAAGTGTATTTTAATTTTTTGTCATTGAATTAAATAATTATCGATAATAATCATTTAAGTTTTTTGTGGACAACTGAATGTTAAAAAAAATATTGGGTTAAGTCTTAAATTACTATATATTTAGATTTGGTGTAATGTGACACCTTAATTTTGATTTTGATTTTGATTTGGTTATAGAAATTCATTGATACTACTGTCAACGTGGCGTCATTTTATATTTATTTAACAAATAATTATATTTATTTTTATACAATACTTAAAGTTATTTATAAGATCTTTTTTAACTCTTGGATAGGAAGATAAATGTGTTTTAATGCACTCGAATCTATTTTATTCTGTACTGATAATAATACAAATGTCAACTAAAAAATAACCATATATATTTAACGTGAAAATAATTAAATTTATTTGTAATACATACAATTAAATCAAAATTAAAATTATATTTATAAAAATTAAATTAAAATTATGCATCACTTTAAACATTCAACTAAAGTTATATACATCATTTTAAAATTTATCCCAAATATGTAATAATATTTTTTAATAATTTTATATGGGCCTTTTTGTCAATTCAATAGATAATTGGATTTATATAACTATATCTACACTACTATAGATAAAAGTAAGGTCCCAACAACCCTCCCCTTAACACGTGGTTTTTTCTTTTTTGGTTTATGTCTTATTTTTCTTTGGTCGAATTTTATTTTTGGATCCCATATTATCTTGAAACTTCAGATTAATTTATGTATTTTATTTTTATTTAATTTGATTCTTTTCTTTTTACGATATTATTAGTTAATTAATACTATTCTAACAGAAAAATATTTTATCATGACAAGTTTCAAATAACTATTTTAAAAAAAAATTTAATCAATATTTTAAACATTATTTTTATTATTACATGACTATCTAGTTAATATATATTTATAATTTTAAAATATCATATCAATAAATTTAATAGAAAAATTTTAACAATCATAATAACTAAAACTGAATTTTTAATTTTAGAAGATAAATAAATTAAATTTATAAAAATAAAAATAAAAAATTATTCGATGTGTAAAATATATAAAGATATAAAATATATTTTAACTTTTTAAATTTTTATTCTATAATTTAATATAAAAAATAATTAATCCAATACAAAGCGGGAAGAACCGTACAAGTATCCATATAATTATATGTAAAAGGGAGGTCCTTTTCCTTAATCCCTGCCGTGTGGCAACCCGAGGCTTTCTTTTCATTTTTTGTATTTTATAAAAATGGTTAAATATCATATTTGGTCCTTTTCATAAGCTTAATTTTAAATTTTAATCTATATACTTTAATTTTTAACATAATTTAGTCTTTATATTTTTATTATATTTTTAGTTAGTCCACATAGTTAATATTGTAAACTCTTCGGTTAAAACATTATGTGATTATATATAATTTGAATACCTTAAGAGTTTTAGAGATTGACATGTGACTTCCAATTTCTTTTAGTTTTGGGTTGCTCTTTTTTTTTTTGACAATATAAGACAATGGTAAATTTTCAATTTTGACCTCTAGACTATGTTGAAACTTGAGATTTAATATATATACTTTATTTTTTGATCCATCTATTTTTATAATGTCATTAGTTAGTCTGAATAATTAATATTGTTAACTATTTCAATCAAAATGCCAACGTCAATTTTTCACAAGAATACTATTCTAATAAAAAATATTTTATCGTGATGGTTTCGAATAAGTATTTTTAAGAAGAAATTATAATAAGTATTTCAATTCTATTTTTATTGTTATATGACTATCAAGAGATTTTTTTTTTAAATTTCACACCAAAGAATTTAATAGAAGAATTTCAATAGTAGTAACAACTACACCTGAATTTTTAAATCCAAAAAGTAGAGGACTATCTTCTAGAAAATAAAAGTATGGGGACTAAATTTCAAATATATGAAGTGTATAGAGATTTAGAGCATATTTTAACTTTTCATAAGTTTATTTTATAATTTGATACAAACAAATAATCAACCCAACGCGAAGCGCGGGTCGAGAACCATATAGAGATGTTCATGGGTTGGGTCAGGTTCAGGCCGGGTCTAAGCATGATATTAACATACTTTATACTTGCTCAATCTCGGCCCAGGCTGAAATATGGGCCTAAATTTTACTCAAGCCTGCCCATATTTGCAAAGATTGACCCAAGCCCGTTTTAGGTCTGTCGATATTATTTTTAATTTTTTTTAAATATATTTATATTATTTTAATTTAGTATTTAATAATTTTATATATTTTTATTTATTGAAAATTTTTTATATAGTAATCTTAAGGTTATTTCAATGTTTATATTAGAGTAGTATTACATATTTAGTATAGGTTTATTTTTTAATGTGTTATAAATTACATAATATATTTATAAAAATAACATAATATAATGTATTATAAACTTAAAAATAAGTCGAGTCGAACTCGAACCTTGAATATTTAAACTCGAGTACGGACCATATTTTAAACAGGTCTAATTTTTTTTTTTTGTCTAAACCCTATGAATAAGTCTAGAACCATACTAGTATGTAAAAGAAAGGTCAACTTACTTTGTTGACACATGGCGCGGATGCTCTCTTCTTTTCTGTTTTGCTCTTTTTAGAAAAAGAATGGTTAATCTATTCTTTATTCATTAATTTTAATTTTATAATATTTTTAATTAGTCTAAATTAATTTTGTAAATTTTTCGATTAAAATATTATATATGTTATATATAATTTGAATGTCCAAAGAGTTTTAGAGACTAACAGGTGACTTCCTATTTGTTTTAGATTTGTGTTGCTTTATATATGTGAATATATATAAAATAACAGTCAGATTTTAATTTTGGCTCTAAATTATGCTAAACTTGAGATTCAATTTATATTCTTTAATTTTTGACGTAATTTGGTCATTCTACTTTTATAATACCAATGGTAAGTCTAAATAGTTAATATTGTTAACTATTTCAATCAAAATGTTGACGTCAATTTTTCTTAAGAATACCTATTCCAATAGAAAAAAAAATTTACAATGACAGTTCAAACGAATGTTTTGAAGAAAAAAAATCTTAGTTGATATTTTCAACGTTATTTTTATTGTTACATGGCCATCAAAGCGGTTTTTTTTTAAATTTTAAAATGTCACACCAAAAAATTTGATAGAAGAATTTTAATGGTGGTGACAACTATACCTAGACTTTTAAATCTAAAAGTTAAATGGACTAAATTCCTGAAAGTAATAGTGAGACTAAATTCTAAATGTGCAAAATGTATAGGAACTTAGAGTATATTTTAACTTTTAAATTTTAAATATTCAACTTAAGACGAAGCATGAATTAGTTATATTGAAAATTGAATAATAGGATTTATCCCCTATTGCAATATAATTTTTTTGACAAAAACAATATTTTACATTTTTTAAAGAAAAAAAAAGGAAATTTAGAGGATGAAAAGTCCCATAAAATATCTAGCTTTCTTCAAAGACTTGTTGCTTTTGTTAATATGACTCGTCTTTTATGGATAGACTTGGTGCATTAATGCTAGGGGTGGACTTCATAGAGGATGGCCGTATGAATTTTTAGTACCTTATGAAGATGAAAAGAATATCATGGGAGATGGACTGCTGATATATATGCATTTAGATCGAACTTGTATAGAAAGAATTAATTAACGAGCGTCAAAGTTAGCACTATGATGTATATTTAAGTTAAAATGAAAAAACCGAAGAGATTTCAGCAATTCAATCTTAAGACGTGAGTATAAGGATATACATCTTTAGCCAATGGACCAAACGTTAGAGTTCATTAGTTCAATCATTCTACCAAGAAAGCTACCTCGCTTAATGCATGCTTTGCTTAAGTCCGGGTCCACATTAGTTCAACCACCCTAATAAAATTATTGTCACTCGTTATTAACATCGAATTACATAACTAACCTAACAAGAAATCTATTGCATGACAAACTCACCAATCAAAGGACATGTGACTTATGAAAGTCACTCTTATATGCCTCTCCAAACCCAATAGTATGGGGACTATCTCTTATGAAAGTATAGTTCGATTTATCGACCCTAAATTCAATATAATTTTATCCCTCTCGGACCCAATTTAACGTAGTAAAAAAATAAAAATAATCATTCAAAATCAAATATGATGTTGAAAGAAATTCAATTTCTGAAATTCTAAAAGGAAAATTTTTTGAAGCATTATGGAAGCAAGAGAGGAAATTAGAAATATGGGTTTAGCTTTTTGTTGATGTTATAAATCATCTAGCTTGGAAAAGAAAATGGGTAATCAAATTGGAGAAGATGGAGATGAGTAAGAAAATTGACAAACATAAAACTTTTCAAATAAAGAAAAATAGTTAATGTAATTTGTGGCTCCTAAACTTAGTAATTATGTTCATTTTGGTACCTGTATTTTTATTTTTATTTTTTTTTATTTTAGTATCTAAACTTGATAATTAAGTCTATTTTGATTCTTGAACTTAAAAAAAAATGTAAAAATTCAATAACGTGACACTATGATATTGTACTATGTCATTAGGTCATTTTTTGTTCAAATAATGACGTGATACAATCTCATAAGTTCATGTTATCAAATTTTTATATTTTTTAAATTCAAAAACTAAAATAGATCTAATTGTAAAATTTAGATACTAAAATAAATAAAAATAAAGTATAAATGCTGACGTGTGCCCTTTTGCCAAATTTAGTGAGCAAAAATTATATTAGCCTAATAAAAGAATACATCATAAAATTAGGGGAAATAAGAAAGAGCAAACATTACAAATACAATGTAGACTTAAGAATGGAGAAGAAGAGGCCGCAAGCAAGAGGAAAACATAAGACCTTATCTGAAATTATATCATATGCATAGAGGTATTTCTATAATAAATTAAGAAAATTCGAACCATTTTTTTTACACAATACTTAAAATTATCAATAGTCCCTCACCAACTCATAAATAGGATGATAATGCATTTTATAATGCACTCAAACCCACGTTCTCCTATATTGGCAACAATCTTCATATCAATCGAATTAAAACTTTAACATTATGTTACTTCTTGTTATTTCTTTCGAATTTATTTTTGTTTGTCTTTTTTAGGGTTATCTTTGTTTTTGTTTTTTGTTTTTTGTTTTTGTTTTTGAAAGCTATAGTTGTTTGTCATAATTTACACGTGAAGGGCCTATAAATTGTTAAAAGTACAATTTTTTATTTTGGGTGTGATATTATATATTTCATAATGAATGTCCATTGATTTGAAGATGACAAATAATGAAATAAGTGGATTGTGATTAGTATGAGTTGGATGAAACATCAGGATGCGATGGTTGAATCATTATGAACCCAAACGAGTATGGTGCGTGCACGAAATTAGTATATAAGATAGCGACTCACAATGCTTAATTAACATCCTGCCTACAGACGATGGCCCTTATAAGTGTTTAGGGTCAGGTGGTCCAAATATTTGCCAATCTTTTTATCATTTTATTCGAATAATCAATTTTATTTTTAAATTAGAAAACAATATGTGATTCTCTTTATATATTTTTAAAAATATATATTTTAAAATTAACTTCGGTCATTCGAAGTTTTGCATTCTGGATAGTAATTATGGATCTTAAAAATATCGATAAATAAAAATTAAGGTTGAAAGTTGTTGATAGAGTTATGAGAGCAGTTTCACGAGTAGTGATATAAGTAGTTCTAACTGCACTTGGATATTTTAACCATAGTTGGACTTTATTTAGTTGCTACTTTGATGGGGATTAAGTGTAATTAGTTTAGTATGTTAGCAAGTTGAAAATAATATATATATTTAAAACTTGTACAGCTGATGTACTAAAAGTTTTAGCACTTAATCTATTTTCTTAGGAATTTTATTGTGAATGCATTTTATAAGTAAAACAAGTGATGTATCGCAAAACTAACTAAAAATTTAGCTTAAGCAATTGCACCTATCAATTTAATAGTATAGCTATAATAAAGTTATAGTTCCTACGAAAACTAAAAGTACTAATAATTACTATTTTTCTATTATTTAATTAAAAAATTTGAGCAATTGATTAAAAACTAAAATTAACTAATTAATTACTAACTAACATGACAAAGAACAAATCATGAAAACAATTAAGTAATAACCAAGGAGCGAAACAATATACAAGAAAGAATTCACCTAGATTTCATATGTCACTACCAATCTAAATTACACAATTTCTTTATTTAGCACATTGATACATAGAAATTCCTAAATTATGTTAATATCTCTGTCAAGTGTAAGAGTAAGTGACTCTAGGTTGATTAATTGAAATTTCTTCTAATTAAAATATCTATTATTGCATTAACTCGTGCTATAGATTCCCCTACTAGATTTGACTCTAGTTCGGTAGATTTATGTCATCCTATTTCTAATGTTGTATGCAACTCTACTCAATTACGCAAGATCTAATCTTAAATAGGGTTTATTCACTGATTTAAGCACGTCGAATATGGATCAATAATTTAGAAATATTAAATCAAGAATTAAGCACACATAATTGAAAACAAGAAATTAAAAATTTATTGCATAAAATAAAAATCAAATGATAAGATCCATGTAGGGTTCTTCTTCCTAGATATTTAAAAAATTAGTTCATGCTTAAAAATAAAAATAAAAAAATCTCAGTGACAATATAACCGAAAGAAATAAAGAAACTCATGATAACTTCCTAAGCAATCAACTGAGAATTTTCAATCTTGACAAAAAATTGCTTCAGAATCAGCTTCAGTAGTGTTTTTCGAGTTGTTTTATTGAATATTCTCTGACGACTCACCTCCTATCCTCTTATTCGTGATTTTTTTTATATACGGTGTGCAATCCTGTGAAATCGACACGGCCTACCACACGCCCGTATGAAATGGTTTAGCTCATGTGGCTCCTACAGCTAACGGTGTTTAAATTTTGGGTAAAACCGAATTAATTCAGTTAATCGATCGAATTCAGTTAATCTGTCGGTTAACCGAATTAATTCGGTTGGGGGTCAGTTAATAATTTTTTAAAAGTTTGATTAACTGTTAATTCAGTTCGAAATCAGTCGGTTAATCGAATTAACCGAATTTAATAAATAATATTATAATATATAAATATTCGGTCGGTTCAGTTAATTTTTTTAAAAATATAAATTAATCGGTCAGTTAAGTCGGTTAATTTTTTTATATGTTTTATACTTGTTTTAACCAAAAATTAAAATATATATAAATTTCAATTAATTCGGTTAACCGACCGAATTAACCAAAAAAGTTCGGTTCGGTTAATTTTTTTTTTGAAAAAATTTCGGTTCGGTTAACGGTTAAGGATTTAGAAGGGTCGGTTAATTCGGTTAATGGTAGTTTGGGTCAGTTAACCGATTGAACACCCCTACCCGCAGCTTGCATCGACTCTCTAGTTTTCATTCATTTTTCACTCCTTTTGTTCTCAAGTGCTCTATTAAGCATCAAAGCATGAAATTAAAAGAATAGGAGCAAATCCTGCAAATTTGTGTTTTTTGAATTAACAATTCAATTAAATTTGTGTTTAAATCTTCAATGGAAACCAGTCTTTAAACCCTATCCCTTATAAAAAGAATCAGAAATTCTAATCACTAATTATAGTAAACTAGCCAATT
Source organism: Gossypium hirsutum (assembly GCF_007990345.1). Classification (NCBI taxonomy): domain Eukaryota; kingdom Viridiplantae; phylum Streptophyta; class Magnoliopsida; order Malvales; family Malvaceae; genus Gossypium; species Gossypium hirsutum. The sequence goes on along the minus strand of NC_053431.1, from coordinate 5,375,305 downwards.
ATAGTGAATATTAATGGCGAAAAAAGCCAAAAACTGCAAGGTAACAACATTATCATTGCATTGAAATTGTCGTTTAAATCTATGAACCCACTCAATGAAGTAAAAAATGTGGAAGAGGATGAAACCACTGCAGTGCAGCTATAAATAGAGAGCAGTTTACATCAATTTATCACACACATGATCATATCATATTTCTCTTTACATCTATACAATGACAGAGAGCTCCATCTCCAGCACTTGGTCATCTTCAGCTGATAAACAATCCGACCCCAAACCCTCGTCGTCACTCAAGCTCTTTGGCTTTTCACTCACTGACCAAGACGAGGTTTCAGTGAAAGCCGAAGAAGATTTTGGAGAAAGCAGTAAATTCGAGTGCCCGTTTTGTCAACGCTTATTCGCAAATTCTCAAGCACTTGGTGGGCATCAAAATGCACACAAGAGAGAGCGTCAAAGAGCGAGGCGAACCCAGTTTCTTCACACCCATCACCATCATCATTATCAACGCTACATAGCAGCTGCCGCGGCCGCTGCTGCTGCGCCTGTTTTAAGCTCCCATGCTGTACGGTCGTCGCCGCCGCCCGGGCTTCCTGGAGGGTTCCCCAATAACGCCGCCGGGAAATTTGTGGCGCAACAACCGCTGGTACTTCGGTCAACGCCTTGTGATGAGTGGCCCCCTCGGATTTACGTAGCGCAGCCAGTGTATTTGGGGGCGTCAGTACCCGAATTCGTTGAATTTGGTGGTAAATTACCAGAGGCGGACAGAAGCGTTGATCTTCATCTTAAACTATCTCCTTCAGGTTGTTAGAACCTAGGATTTTAATAACTTCCCTGTCTGCTTTTATCATTTACCTTTTTTTGTGTTTAAATGGTCTCAAAACATGTTTCAATGTATTGAAGAAATTGGTCTTTCCATGCAAATTCTTGTCTGCTGTGAAACTAGGAATCAGGTTTAGGGGTTGTTAATTAGAATTACACAAGTTCTGTGGAGATAGCATACATTGAGAAATGCTGTGTGAGACAACATGGAGACAACATTACAAGAAAACTTACTACACTCAAAAGGAAGATAAATGTCATGTGCCAAGAAGTTATTTTAGGAAAAGTATCTCAACATTATCGACAATAAAGTACACATTAGAAATTAAGTATAAGTGGGTTCTCATCTTAACTTAGTATCATTAAAATTTGGGTAAATTACACCCAACGTCACTCAATTATTAGTATGTTTATGTTTTAGTCACTTAATTTCAAAATGTTATAAAATGATCATTAAACTATTCGAAAGTCATTGGGTTGTTAAAATCATTGTTGTACGGCCTTCTCTGTTCGGCCCACCTGCACCAATTAAAAGCTCCCATTCCACTTCTCTTCTATAGTTTAGTTTTTTTCATAAAACAGTTTTCAATGTCACGAGTTTGCGAGCCGAAATCCAAACAGATTTATTCTCCAATCTCTTATATTAACCATCAAATTGACTTGAATTTAAGGTATATTCTTCTACTCGTCTATGGGTATTGATATACCGTACTGATCTTCAAATTGTCACTTGAAGCTTGCTAATCAGATTTTTAAAAATAAAATTTAACAGCCCAGTAACTTAAATAAAAAAACTTTTGAATAATTCAATGACTTAAATGAAAACTTTTGAATAGTATAGTGACTATTTTGTAACTTTCTGAAGTTGAATGACTAAAACATAAACTTACTAATAGTTTAATAACCTTGAGTGTAGTTTATCCTTAAATTTTTAATTTAAACAATTTTTCGTAAAAAAAGCAGTTGATTAGATTTGAAAGATTAATAGCCAAAGTGATAAGGAAAAAATAAAAGGGGCTAAATTTGTTATTAATTAAAAATATTTATATATGTAGTAATTATAACAAATAATTATTAATCCATAAACAACTACTTTTCATTTTTTTAGATTAAATGTATAATAAAAATTAAATTTTAATTCATTATCAAAATTCAAGTTATTCATAAGAATAATGATTAAGACATCCGAACTTAATATTTATTTACATATTTAAAGTTATTTTAAATTTAAATTTTATTTTTCAAAAAAATAATTTAGTGAATTTAAATATTTTCAAATGTTTAATTAATGAAAATTTTATTTATTGCTACTTTAAGTTACTTATTACTTAAAATGAAAATTGTTTAAATAATTAATGAAGTGCTTGATTGCGATAGTCACTACAGTTTCCTACTGTGAAAACTGTTCAAACAAAATAATAGATAACATCAAAGACTTGTTTAACGAGTAATTTCACTATCTTTATTCACAAATACAATAAGTGATCTTCACTTTATTACTCTCCAAGCATAGAGATCTCACATTTGTACCTAAAAACTAAAACACTCACATTCAAATCTTCCTCTTAAGAACTTGAGCAGGAAACACTCAACAATATTTACAATTCAGTTTGCACTCTCTCACAAAAATAGTTCCACAATGAACAGATTAGAACGCACTCAATAAACTCTCATCAAAACCTAGACATGCTTCAAAATAAATTATTAATTTTGGCTTGCTAACATATAATCTAAGTGAATAAAAAAAAACTCCTTGAAATAGCTATTACAATTACAACAATCAAAGCACAATTAATCAAAGATGTACTCTCCATATTCAGCAATGCAATCTCGATCGAATCTCCATATTCAAATGGTTGAATTAATTCACTCATATTCAATCCCATATTCAAAAGTCAATGATTGGTTTCCATAGCTAGACTAAAATATCTTCAATAATACAACACATTAATAGGTCCAAATATTTTCTTCATTAAATTGTCAAACCAAATAAGACAAGTATTTAAACCATCTTAGTGGCAATCTGCAACTGGCACACCAAATGTCACAACAACAATCAGCTCTTATTGTTTCAACAATCTCCCTCTTTGGCAGTTTACTGAATAGAACCAAACAATATAGGAAGCTAACTACCACAATCAACAATAACTCCTCCTGAACACAAACATCACTCTAATTAGCTCAACGTAGTACATAATATTGTAATTTTAACTATCAATGTTATGTCTAAAATTCGCATCAACAATCAAAATACTAATTTGTAACTAAATAAGCAACAGATAAGGTAAAGTGTAACTACGTAAACATGCACCATATCATAGTTCCAAAACTATTTAGCAATTCCACAGCATCAACAATATTAGTATCAACAAATAAGTATCATCATCTCAATTATACATACCAAATCGAATAAGAGCTCAAAAGTAAAGGTAGTCATTACCACAATAAGGTCTGATTCATCTTCAATATCATCAACATCTTTTAGAGACATTAGTAGATTCATTATCAACATAACAACATATACATCTACTTCCCATATAGTATAGTAGCAATCAATCATAGCATAACAACCAAAACACACTCAACACCAGTAGCTTCCTTATATAATTATTTCCCCTTTTTGTTCAACAAACTTGCCAATCAAAATGCTAAAGATCATTACTCTCTTAACTAGACCAAGGCAAAACAAATGTTGAAGAATATGAGGATTAAAACAATATAATCTAATCAAGAGAATAAAATTACTGGATTGAGCAAACAATTGTGCAAGGATCACTTGCTCTGCAACTCTTTCCTTAGTGCAACCTCTTTGTCCCTAATCTGTTGTATGATCCCGATTTCAGCATGTTGGATCAAGTGTCCTAAGTGTAGTATATTTATTTTGTATACTTTTATTTTTTGAATAAATTGGTTTAATAAAATATTCATTAATTACATTAATACCCTTTTGTATATTGTACTTGATTTTTTTGCACGTAAAGTAAAATTGAAGTAAATATTGGTTTAATAGTCATCTAACATTTAACTAATATTAAGCGGTATTATGTGATCGGATTGTAATATGGAAAGATAGGTTATATTAGTAGATAAATCTAAACATGTCCTTGATCTAATAAAAATGAGCAAACCGATTGAAAGACTAATATTTCGTCTATCAAGTCCAATTGGGAAGATGCTTTGTCTTGAGCATCGCAACGGATGACTTCCAGATAATAGAGACATAGATGTGACTGACTAAACTGACAATATATTAGACAAGACCTAAGTAGAATAGACTATAGATCCATTTATAGATATATTCACTTGTGACATTCAGAGTGTGGCATATCTTTATCCTAAGTGGATGATAGATTATGTATGCGTAACTCGTATACTTTGATGTAAGTAAAATTCTGAGTTCTAATATATAAAGAACCAAAAACTAGTGCGTTGGGTATACAACTTCTGCAGTATGTAGCATCATTAACAATAGTGGAATTCATAGCCTAACTAATTGGTAAATGATATTCTCTCATCAGCATTATAAGATAGAAGAAAAATAAACATGACTATGGGTCATTTGTATTTATGATAAATGGCTTGATTACTATTTGATAGTAATTGACTTTTCATGAAAGTAGATGTAATGGTTACTATGAGATAGAAATAGGATCATATTAGAAGACCGAATTTATCTCAAAGAGATTAAAGATATCTTATGAGGATAACACACTTAAGACAAAGTCATTGGACAAGCACTTATTAAGTAGCTTTCGTAATGGTATGTAATTTGGGAGAACTTAGTCATGATACTATGGTGGAATGACATTGTCGCTAGATCAGTTTATAACTGATAGGGGAAAAGCTGGAACTTAATTATAATTATTATTTGAGTCCTAATTATATATATTCAATTGGTCTCCCCGTTAGCTCATTGAATCCAGAAATGAATTGCATGTATAACCAAATGAACAGAAATGAATAAAAATGATAAAGTTAGAGAAATGAGTTGCATTCACAAATGAATACGTTCTCTTACTAAGTATAGAAATGACTTAAAAATAAAAAGTTTTTGGAATTATTATTTAATTAATTATAAATAAAAAATTGAAGTTCCAAAATGGAATCATTTAATTAGTAATTATGAATTCAATAAATAAAGGAAATTAAATATATTTCCTCTGATTCTTTTACGGTATGGTAAAATTGTCATGACTTCAACGAATTAGAATTGGGTTAAAAAATTATTTAATTAAGAAATTAATTTATTAAATTACTTAAATAAATAATATTTAGTTTGGGAAATAGAAAACAAATATTAAGTTGGATTAAATTATAAAATGCTGGATCAAAAGTCTAAAAAGCACATATAATTGAACCCAGTATATGAGAGGCCCAAAAGCCCTCATAATAGATGAGTGGGGCGACAACCCTAGTATCACTAACTAGGGTGTGTCACCCACCCCTACTCTACTTAGAGTAAAAGTGTATTTTCTATTAAAATAATATTATTTGTTTAAGCCTTATTCAACTAGGATTCTTTTATTTTTCCCTATAAATAGATGGCATCGGTTGACCTAATACACACTACTTGGTTATTGAGCTATCATTATTCTGCCAGAAAATAGTAGTAATTTATTTACTTAGAATAAATTATATTTTCTGAGAATTACGACATTTATTGGTTTCTATTGAAAGAGTTACCTTCCAATTGAAAGGAATAATATCGTTCTTATTCGGTGTTTGGTCCATGTTGCTCGTGCGAAGGTCATTTCGATTGAAAGTTAAGATCGACTTGAACTCATCTTGCACGAAACACATATTTTTTACTAAAAATTTATTGTTATAAACATTACAAATCGGCTTGATTTTAAAATTTTTAAATTTTCGATATAACTGTAAATCGTTTTCTAAATCAGATTTTTCTAATACAGCATGGATCCCGACAATCACACAATTATAAGACTCAATAGAGAATGTAAAATGATCAATCAGCCTTCCGTCTTCATCATTGCTCGAAGGAACAGTGGGAGTAGGCAATTCAGCCTCCCCTGCAGTAGCCGTTGCTTCATATGTAATCATTTGCGAAAGCAGTATTACAATTATTAAAAAGAAAATCAAAATATAAGAACACCCACATTTTGCAACATTAATAAGTCTGGTATTTATATTTTGACATATATGTTTTGTATCACATTTTTTAATTATTTAAACAAAATTGTTCAAAATTGGTAGTATCCTTAAATGAATACAATAGTTGCAATATTTAGTTGATAACTTTGTCATATGTATTTTTTATTTTGTATCATATTTTTAATAATTCAATTGTTAAATTTATCAATATAATTATATTTATCATGTATGTAAATTTTTTAATAATCTAATATTTCTAATACTGATAAATAAATAAATAACTATCTTCTCTAATATATATTTATAGGTTGAAAGCTTTTTATTAAAATAAATAACTATACATTTTAATTTACTAAAAATTTGATATGTTACATGTAGATAATCATATAGAATAAATTGAGGTTCTGTCCCTAAAACTTAACATTATACTATAGTTTTGTCAATATAATTCTACAAAATAAAATTAAATACAATATTAATCATAAAACTTTTCCAGATTATTTTTAAAAACATGCAAATTTATTTCCCTTATGTCGATCGATATGCATAAATTATGATTCCATAGCTATTGTCGAAATTGTTAACTAACGATTATCATTTATAAAACAAATACACGAAGTTAGAATCAATCAAGCTCGTGTAGATGCTATTACCAACTAAGCTGTAATTTTGCATAATGTTGAGACCAAAAAATTATCGGTAACTTTGCAATCTATCTTACTAAACTCTTAATTTTCTTGTAAAAGTGTTACTTATTTCAAGCATATTCGAAGAGATATAATCATCCAAATATATATAAAATTTTGAATATATTCGTATAGAACAAACAAATCCAAGTAATACAGTTTGCGAGAGAGAATTTTTCTCAGAAACTAATCCCATGAGTTACATCCAATTAAAAAAAACTTGTACAATAGAAAGGAAATCAATAAAAAATTGTTATATAACTTTCAAACATAGAGCTACAATTTTCAGGAACTCACCCCGAAAATTTGGCCTGTGAATATATCATCAGGTTATATTCCTGGATCACAGTAGATAAGAAACAACACATCGAGTAAGAGCTCCAACCATAATATGTGCCTTAACTCGAATTCTATTGCAATAAGATTCACTTGAGGAACCCTCTTTGGTTATACCTATACCACAAGACCTCCAATCTACCAATTTCCTCCTACATTGAAGGTGCTCGGTATCAGTTAAAACGAAGCTAAATAAGTGAAAGTTATATGTTATTGTACTATACAACACCAATCAACGGACAAACAGATGCAGCAAGCCGGGGACCAAACACTGCCAAGTCAACAGATAAGGATGCACTGTTCTAGACCACAGCAAATTGCATACGTATAGGAAAATACCTGTCCCTAGTACAACTCTCTAAATCCCTTCCCTATGCAATTTTATGTGAAAGTCAGAAGAAACATGAGCAAACAATACTAGAAAATCCCATTGACCAAACCTGTCAGGATGCCAGTGTAGACACTAGTCTCTAGAGTAGATACCATCAAGGTCAAATCATGTTCTAAACCAAGCAGGTTACTAAGCCTGCCTAAGGAAAGTCCCAACACATTTCATTTTCAGAGGGATGTTTACCTTGTAAAACTGATTTGGATGTATCGATATAACTAGTAAATCAACTTCCATTTTGATGCCTTGTAAGATATGCTTCTAATTTTCCCCTTGCAGCTAATATAAGACCTATAATAACCAAGGCATAAATGTCATTATTGTCTCACATGCCAATTTCATGAAATATTTGCTTATAGAAAACATGGAAACTGAATGACCAAGCATGCCGATTAGTACCTAAAAATAGAGCTGAAGGCTTCCCCGGCCGTGATTTAAATTCTGGATGAAACTGCACACCAACATAAAATGGATGACTTGGAAGCTCCAGAACCTGCAAAATGCAAAAAAATAAATGAACTTGTCCTTTTCTTGACTGAAAAACTACAAGGAAAAAATCCAAATCCCCTTGAATTAAACAGCTGGACAACCCCTCCCCCTCTCCCCCCCCCCCAAAAAAAACAAAAAAAAAAGAACTTCAACAAGAAGGAGAAAAAAGACGTGTAAACCCACCTCCATCCTTTTCCCAGTTTCATCCTTCCCAACAAATTTTAGCCCAGCTTCTTCAAGAACCCCGATGACATCTGGGTTTACCTGCATCAGTGTCAAGCAAGGGGCAATAAATCATATCATAAAATATTGAGTTATGCTGATAGATCCAATTTTTCTCCTCTTTCCAGTTGAATCAGCTCGACTAACCTCATATCTGTGCCGGTGTCGTTCATCTACATAATACGGATTGCAGTACCTAGCAAGTGAAATAAAAAAGAATTATCATGCATGGCAATCGAAACATACATCAAAAACTTTGATGGGAATTTCTAGTTGCATGTAAAGACCAGGTGAGCTCTGATTCATACACTATTAGAAGCAGCAGCACTCACTGCACAATATCTGTTTTTGGTACACAAGAAGGGCTTATTTTACCAACCAACATCTTGATAAATAATTCAGATAAGGTAACACTTCATGGGAAGCAATGCCATCTAAAAGACATAACATCGTACCCTTGTAAATTACTTGTGTTACATAAACCTTGTCATCCAGAGGTCACAAGGCATGAGAGCCCATTGCACAAATGGGAGACAAATGGATTAAGAGTTCTCTTTTCTTTTTGGCAAAGTAGAGTTTGAAGAAGCTTCTAAATTAAACAAACCAACAGATAATAACATACAATTTAGAAGTAACACAATCAGGGGTCTGAAATAGTGTTCTTCGAGATCCCAGTCTCATTGTGCTTCCCATATGTGTTCTGGAGCCCTGACACATAAAATATAACATAATCTAGTGCTGCAAGCATGCGGAAGGAGTATGAAGAAGTAAAATGAGAAAGAGGAAATGTATACTTCAGGCATAAAAATGACAACAGGATCAGGTGTCTTATCATCAAACTCATTACTGTTTGCCTTTTCTAAACCAAGAACCTGGACCAAATAACTCAAAAGGCTTTTAATGTGGAACTTTGGAAAATAGAAAACGTGCATTTGAAAGAAAAGTCACTTACAGATCTGGCATACTCAATGACAGAGATCTGCATGCCCAAGCAAATGCCAAGATAGGGAACATTGTTCTCTCTAGCATATTTTGCAGCCAATACCATTCCACTCACACCACGATCTCCAAATCCACCAGGAACTAGAACACACTCAGCATTCTACAAAATAGCAGTTCCAAGAAAAAATATAAATCAATTTCCACAACACCTCTCATCCCCAATTCCCTTTAGAGTAAGCTATGCTGCATAAAAACAGTAGCGCAAACTAAATAGAAAGGATAAGTACAAACTCAAATAAGAACCACCACCACCACCCCTTTTGAAAAGGATAAATATTCAAATGGTAATCTATGATCCAATTTAAGACAGAAACTCAACTCTTAACAATTACATAAATAATTTAGTTCTAGCCTATACTTGCAGAAAATTAGACCAAGAAAATGCTAAACCAAGATAGGTTGTTAGATAATGAATCTGGCATTGAAGGAAGTTAAGCCATTAAAACAATAGATACAACTATGAAAGGCTTACTCTTAAACTCTTCCACGCAGCAGCATAAGCTTCTGGTGCCTGGATGAGACAGAAGAATGTTTAGATAGTATCATTTTCAAACAAAAATTGCAACAGCAAAAGTGTTACTGATTCAATACCGATTGGGCAGGATCATCCTCAAGGTCTGAAGCTGCAATCCAGTCAATAGAAGGCTTCAAAGAGCATGCAATGCAAGCATGTAAAAGTGCCTACAAGAGAAGGAAAACATTTATAGAAATGGGTAGTAGAAAATAACAATGATTACCACCAAACCTAAAAGTCACTAAACTCCGATATCCAGAAAACATGCAACCAACTAGGAGACATGATTTAAACCAGGCACCACTAATAAAGAATACCTAGTTTTCAATCAGTCACAATATGATATGGCTTTTACCAAATTGATCTAGCTGATAAAATACCAACATGTAGGAAATGGAGTAATACAAAGTTCTGAAGTGATCCAAGTGTTAATCTTTCCAACAAATGAAACATTTAAATAATTATTTATGAAAACCTTACCACCCACCTTAGTCAAAAAGGATGAGAAGATGGATAATTTAACAGCAATAATAATATACCAGAAGGCCTTGTATAACACTAAGTGTCCATTGAAGGATGAAATTTCCCATAACATATACTAGGGGTAAAATAAAGGAAGTCTAAAAGTCAAAAAATTAAACCAGCATTACACCTTCACAACAGATAGATATGAGTCTGTCAGACCAACATACTTTCCCACCATTGCAATCCGCACCTGCAGACAAGGTTATGTTTTTGTATCGCATGAGAAAGATTTCTTCTATTTCAAACTGGACAATTAGAACTAAATTAAGAATACTAACAGAATCAGTGAGATTATCAAATGTTTCTGCCCTCCTGCTCCAAGCTTCTAAATCTGGAGGTGTGGCAATGCTGAAACAAAACTTTATAGCTCTTAGTAAAACTGATCAAAACTTCCTGCAATTAATACCTCGATCCAAATTTAATGGTGAATTTTGGTAGTTAACAGCCAATCCCAACGGTCTGACATTCTAACCAGTAATAAATATAACCTTTTGCCAAGTGCTAAAATCACAGAGATAGAAGAGAAAAAGATTGACAATCAACTAGTGATGCTCCATAAAAAATATTGGATTGCCTAAGCCAGCCGCATTGTGCAGCAAAGAGTTAAGCCATAACAAAGTAAAATTTATAACAAACTTAGTTATCTGATGATGTTTAGAGAGAGAGGGATGATGAAATGTTGAACCAAAAACTAACCTGAGCAAATTGAGCTGTTTCAGAATTGAATGATGAGCATTTTGGTTCTGAAGCAATATACAATATGTAACATCACCAAAAAGAATATAAAAGAATGAGACTAGGAATCTTTAAGTTCCAGACAAATGGAAGAACTGCTATAGAACATACTCTAAGTAAAAGAGGAATATGCCAAATGTTGGGAACATCATGAATATTTAGGATGTTCGCAGCCTGTGAAGAACCAGAAGGATAAACACAATCCTTAGTAAAGATGACCAAACTAACTCAAAAGAATACAAACCAAATTTTGCAATCAAATTTACCTCAACATGACAAAATTGTGAAAGTTTCATCTTTGTATTATCCAATAATGGCTGTAAGTCACCAACCAAAAGGTGTATTTACCATCAGTTTGGGACAAAGCTCAGATCAAGAAAACAAAGAAATCAAAAGGATATCCAGCAAGATAAAAGGAGAAAACACAAGTAAACCCAAGGGCTAAAGCTGAGAAAATGCAATTGTTCACAAAATATTTATATGATATGAATGCTACAGATAAGATGCCAAGTTATATATGACAATTTCAACAACAGTTTGCAGCAAAACTTATGTAAGTAAAGCGCCAACATAATGCCGCACCCCACAAAGATGATAATGATTACATAGGTTCATGCCAACACATTTAAAAACTAATAAAAATGCCTAAAAGTGATACAATGAGCCAACGCAATAATACTCCAGAAAGATAAAATGCAATGACACAATTCTCCAAACGATTCTAATGAAAAACTCATCTACTGCAAGAAGTACATGAGAGGCAGTGTACCTGAGCTGAGCGACATGCAAGCAGATGAGGAGTCAAGCCTAATGCTCTAAGTTCTCGGACACTATGTTGTGTAGGCTTAGTTTTCTGCATCACAGAGAGAGTGAGATGGAGAATTATTGACACCACAATTGGCGGCGATGCTTAATAAGGAACTTAACTGATATCAGTTTTAAAATAAGATCCAAACAATGATCTAAAAGTACTTTGCAATTTATGTATTATGATTAAGGAAAATTATGGTGTATTACTTGCTCTCCAACTACACCCAGCACAGGTATTAGGCTGACATGAATGAGGCAGAAGTTATCTTTCCCTGAGGAAGAAAATGAAAATTATTATGACACATGAAGATTAATATCCAAAGATACCAAATAGATTGATATAGTCTCTTTGAACCACTCCATAGATGCAGAATCAAATGTTCTAGATTGAGGTTTAACAGAATGGGAATGGCTACCAGACATTTAGAAACCTGAATAACTGTAACTTCTCATTTATCAAATTGAATGTGTGCGTACAAACACCACCGCAAATGCATGTCCAAAGTATTTAACCTATTGACCAGCATAGCCTGGTACATTTGAATAATGCAGAAGTTGCAAAATTGCAGCACTACATAATCAAATTATATTAACCCCCCCCCCCCGGCCCAGCAAAAAAAAGGCCGACACATTCCTTATGAATCCAGGTTCCTATAGCACAACTTTCTGGTCTGTGACTACATGTGGATCTGAAAGGTCACCATATATGTGTCAATCTAAATAAGCACTGGACACCACATGACAAGGCTAATTATCAAGTTGGAACAAAATGATTGATAAACAAACAAAGCGACAAAGTATTATTACATTCCTAAATAAACAGAAAATACTGCAGACTTACCAACTGAAAAGGACAACTGTCGTAAAGCCTCAATGAATGGCATTGATTCAATGTCACCTGAAGAAACACCCCCATACAAATAAAAAAGAATAAAGCATTTCTCACCCCACAAAAAGAAAAGCAAGAAAGAAAGAATAAAAAAAAAGGGGAATTCTTGACACGTCAAGCTTCTTTTTTTAGCATAATTCATACCAACAGTGCCTCCCAACTCTATCACACAGACATCAGCAGGACCCTCTTTTCCATCCACAGGAATAAGAGCAACTGCCTCGATCCTATCCTTAATAGCATCTGTGATGTGTGGAACAACCTGGGATCCACACAAAAGTGAAAAGGACATGAACTTATTGTTATTTGTTACTTTCTTCATGCATACAAAAGTAGATAGATGATCGGTAATAACAAAAGTCACCTGAACGGTCTTTCCGAGATAATCACCTTTTCGTTCCTTATCAAGGACAGACTGGTACGAAATGCAACAGATTATTAATTTTCACCCACTAATATAACTCCAGTGAAGACTGAACAAATATATTAGCATCTACCCTGAATAAACAGAAATACCTGATAAATCTTTCCAGTAGTAACGTTGTTGTCTTTAGTAAGGGTGACATCTAGGAAACGCTCATAATTACCCAAATCCAAATCGACCTTTTAAAACATTAACATAAACCAATTTAGTCAATATTATACTGCAGTGAGGTCACTTTTTTCTCTTTTTTTGGCAAATACTATAAGTACAAAATACTTCATGCTAGAGACAAAAGAAAGGGGATAGCAAAACCTCTCCACCATCATCAAGAACAAAAACCTCCCCATGTTCAAAAGGCGACATGGTTCCAGCATCCGTGTTGAGATAAGGATCTGCAAGATACAAAGATGAAGGTTAACGAACAGATTAAAGTAAGCATAATCAGGAGGGTTCTCAAATTAAAAATATAAAATAAACCCAGAAAGAAAAAGTTAAGGAACCATAGAGCAAGCAATAGCAATAATAAACAGTGAAAAAGAGTGCAGAATATATAAAAGCTTCCCAAACAAATGCACTAAAAATGTGAACTGTTGGTCGAGAAAAACAAAACCCAGAAACAAGCCCAGAAGCCTGAACCCATACAAAAAATTAAATAAATAACCGAAAATAAGAGAAAAAAAGATTATGGAAAAAAAGGGATTGTAAGGAGGAAAGAAACCAATTTTAATGGAAGTAACACGAAGGCCACAGGCTTGAAGACCAACGCCTATGCTACTGGCGGTGACGCCCTTGCCAAGTCCACTTACGACTCCTCCAGTAATCAAAACGTACTTCATTTCAGTTTTCTTTGAAGAAACAGTGGATTAAGGTGATGGTGAATTGTATTGCAGGCAAAGTGTTTGATTGTTTGAAGATGAAGAAGAAGAAGCGTAAACGACCTTTACTGGAAGTCGCTTTCCAGGTTTTTCAGCCTTTTAAATAAACAAATGGGTCTTTGAAAGCATGAATAACCGAAACCTTTTTAGGGTACCGCACTGCTTTAGTACAAGGTTGGTTTTGGATATACAGTGAATTTCACCAGCTGACATTGAAATTTTTCTCATTAAAATTCTATTACGGGGTATGTCTATACAAACTACATTTATCCAACATACCTATCTACTTAAAATTAACATAATGAAATTTTACTTTAAAAATTATTAAAAAAATAGATCCTTAAAATATTTTCAAATAATATGATTTATCTTAATTACAGAAGAAATTTTTTATAATTTTTTAATCGAATTGATATTTGATTAACCTGTGACACCAACTCAATCAGAAATTTTATTAATACTATAGATAAATGACATTTTTATTAATAATATAAATATAATTGTGATACGTGATATTTAGAATTCATATGTGTACATAAAAATAATATACAAATGTAATTTAGTTGTGTATTTTAAAATAAAATACAAATATAAGATTTCATTGATACAGATGATATGGACTCAAAATTCATCATATATAAATTTTTTTATTAATTTTATTAAAAATATAGAAAGACAAAAGTACCATTGTTCTAATATAAATTGTTTATATTTATAATGGTATTTTCGTTATTTCCTTAATCGAGTTGGTGATTAATTAACCTGTGACACTAACTCAATCAGGAATAAATATAAATATGCAAATAATGTGGTTGGATTTCAAGTTTCATCATGTACAATTTTTTTATTGGTTTTATTAAACATATAAAAAAACAAAAATACTCTCACAATAATATAATTTATTTATACATAGAAGGATATTTTTATATTTTTTAATCAAATCGGAAGTCGGTTGACATATTATTTAATATATCTTTTTAAATATTTTTTTGAAAGACTAACTATTTTAATTAATATGTAATTATCTTATTTTTACTATTTTTAAATGATTAACTAATGAGTTATTATGACCATCAATTGAATTTTATTTCGATACCATCAATTGAATTTTATTTCGATTGGAAAATGATTAAAAGTCTATTTTTTTTACAAAATAAATTATATTATTACGAAAATGTTGTTAAATTATATTTTTATATAAAATTAATAAAAAATTAAACGAAATTTGAACTTAACATCTCATAGTATTTATACATTTAACTTTTTTTTATTTCAATTAAAACTTCATTTAGTTATTACATAAACTTTTGATGAATATAATTTTTATTTTCTTTCATCTATATCAAGAATCTGACATAATCTAATTATAAATAAAATAAATTTTTAAAAACCTTTAAATTGGCATAAATAAAAAGTAATTAAGAAATTGCACATTGGTTATAATATATTAAATTATTAAGCAATAAAATGATAAAGTTTTCTGCAAAAGTTTAAATTTAAAAAAAATATATGAAAAAGGATACAATCTAATTATAATTTATAATATATATATATAAAAGTATGAATTTAATCGATTGAGTTTTACCTCAGTTGATATTAACATTATTATTAATGTAAGGAAATATAAATTTAAACACATTAAAACACATCATTTATCCCCTATTTAAAAATTACAAATAAATTACAAATAAATTTAAACATTAAAACACATTATTTATCTCCTATTTAAACATATCATGATTACTTTGTCGTACTTTGTGGAAGTCAATTAAACTAAACGGTTGAAAACAAAGGAAAAAAAAGAAGAAAAAGAATGAAACAAAGATTGACTATGACGCAGGAATGGAAAAAAAATAAATTTATTAAATGCTAAAGGAAAGGTGTGTGTTCAATTGGTCGTAGGCACCGGTTATTTATACACACTTTTAGTGTTAAAATTTAATTAGATTTTTTCTAAATATAATCACTAAATAGTTTTAAATATTATCACGAATTTAAAAATCAAATTTAAAATAGAATTTAAGCTAGTTATAAAGCAATAATATCAAAAATCTTTTAATTTTTATCTAGTCACTTTTTAAAAAAAGTCTTCAACCCTTCCATCTTTATTCAGCCATCTTTGAATTTTCAATCCTTCAATCAAGATCTCATCTTTACTTTTTATTTCAATTTAGCCCATTTTGTAAGAGTTTGAATTCAGCACACCAACTTCATTTTTTATAAGAAAAAAAATCTAAATTTAATAGCTTTTTATTTGATAATTAGCCAAAAATAAATATATTAAAAATACGAATTTATCCTACTATTAAACATTATATAAATAATAATAATTTCTAATTTTTTTTCATAACCTCTCTATCACATTAGTCGTGTTGCTATTAATTGACCATCCAAAAAAGGCACATCATGTAAGGATTTTTCTGCCAACCTCTAGTGTTTTTTTGTTAGTGACTTCCATTTATTTCAACTTTAATGGAAGATATAGCAATAGTCAACTCTCATTATTTCACCTTTCTCTTTTTAGGGTTTTTACCTCAATATTATAAAAAAATTTATACACCAAAATAGTTTGTCAGCCAGATTAATTACGAAAATGGTATGTTTTTTTAGGTCGTGCCTACTTGACAGGCACAACCAATTTTTTTAATATTAATTTTTTTCGTTTAAAAAATTATTATATATTTTTTTTTCGGGTTAGTATACAACCCGTGTATATGGAAGCATACATATACATGTTGTGCCTTCTTGATAGGCACAACTAATGGGGCCCACATGCTTAATTTTTCCCTATATATTCCCCCGAAAATCAGATGAAGAACATACAGAAAATTTAGCAGCAAAATAGAAGTAAGAAGAGAGTGAGAAGAAGGAAAGAAAGGAAAGTAAGAAGAAGGATAAGGTATTTTAATTTATTTATTTTTAAATAGAATGTAGAATTTTGTTAGAAATTTTATTATTTAAAAGTTTGTTAGATTAATAATTTTGTTAGCTTCTGAATGAAAAAATTTGCATTAAAAATTTTATGTAACTTTTTTGCTATTCGAAACTATTTTGAGAATTTTGAAATTTTTTTAACAGATCTAGTATTGAATATGGAGAATCAGTTTTCGTATACGTTTATTTTGATGGATAAATTTTGACAACAAGCATAGGATGTATATTTGAATGTCGCAAACAAGTAGCAATGAGATTCAATAGAAATATCTCTTTTGATGATATGAAGGAAAAAATTATTGAAAAAATTTATAAACGTTGTGGGAGAAGGATCTTGAAACTTTTCTACAAGTTTCCAATTTCGACGGATCCCATAAAATTCACCGAAATGGAACTTGTAGACGATGAAGACGTGAAGACAATGGTCGCTCTTTATTGTGGGACTTGGAGCAACCAAAATGCACCGATTCAGTTATTTGCTGGTTAGCTGGTGTGGAGGAAACTGAAGATGCCACTCCATTAGGTGAAGAAGATGGAGCTCAAGAACCGCGTATGGTGGTTCCGGTATCATACGCTGGTAGTCAATCAACTATACATGGGATCGACATTGATCTTAATGCTGCACCCGAGACTACTGTGGTTGGTGATGATGTATACCATAGTAGTGATCCTTCTGATCAAGAAGTCGATAGTGAAAGTGATCCCGACGTAGATGAGGTCCCGGATGATATTGACGATGAAGGCGTGAATGAGGAAGTAAATGTTAATACGTCTTCAGTCGGGAACCAGATTCGTCGTATTGTGATACATAATAATCCTGGGGTACACATGTCTCGGATAAACCCCGATGCGGCGCATGTAGTCGAGTTCCCAGAGTACCCTGAAATATAATCTGCTCATCGGATGGCCGTATATTCTGATCCTGAGGAGTTGTTCATGGGCCAGAGATTCAAAAATAAGGAAGAGTGCGTATTTGCCATTAAAAGGTATAGTATGAATATATCAGTAGACTATAAAGTTGTCATGTCTAAACTGACATTATATATTGAAGAGTGTTGGAAGTCAGTGGAAGGCTGCAATTGGCAGATACGAGCTGCATTTATCCAAAAGTCGCAGATGTGGGAGATACGAAAATTTGTTGGGCCTCACACATGCACTTCATCACGTATGACAGAAGATCATCGAAAACTTGATTCCAAAACTATCTGTACGTGCATTATGCCAATGGTTGAAGACATGCCGACCATTAAGGTTTCGGTACTGATTGCAGAAATACAGCCACGATTCTAGTATCGAGTGCCATACCGGAAGGCATGGATAGCTAAACAAATGGCAATGGAGCAATTGTATGGAGATTTCGATGCATCATATAATAAGTTGCAGGGATGGATTGCCGCTATGAGGGAGTACGTACCAGGGACTGCCATTGAGTTGCAGACACGACCTTATTATGGCCCGGATGAGCAACTACAACTGAGAAAAAGAATTTTCCAACGGATGTTCTGGACGTTTGATCCATGTGTACGTGCATTTCCCCACTGCAAGCCGTTTGTGCAAGTAGATAGGACATGGCTATACGGTAAATATACACAGATTTTACTTCTTGCGATTGCTCAGGACGGGAACAATAACGTGCTCCTGATTGCGTTTGCCATCGTAGATAAAGAGAATATGGAGTCGTGGGAATTCTTCCTTACAAACTTGCGGAGGTATGTTGTTAGTAATGATAGTATTTGCATCATCTCTGATAGAAGGAAATGATTAATTGCCGCCATTAGGCATTCCGGTGTGCCATGGAGATCTTTCAATATTTAACCTAATGTTTTGTAATGAGACTGTAACTTATATTTTCTTAATACATACACAGCGTACGAGCTTGAGCCACACATTTTCCGGCAAAGGATGACTCGACTTGAGAATGACATGGAAGGTCAAACGAACACATCTTTCCGACAATGGTTGGGTACCATGGAGCCGTGGCAATAGGCTCAAAGTTTTGACAAGGACTTTCGTTACTGTCAAATAACCACAAACTTGGTGAAGGGCATCAACGTTGTGTTATTGAAAATACGACATCTTCCAATTTCGTTTGTCTTATCGGCTACATTCTATAGGTTGGCTACCTTTATACCAAGAATAAGTCAGCAACAAGTTAACCAGATGGAGGTAGGCCACGTGTTTGTCGAATATGTCAGGGATGCAAAGGTTGCAAACCGTCGGATGGTGAGGTCGATGAATGTAGAAGTATATTCACGACGTAATGAAACGTTTCGTGTTACAGAGACCATCGGTCGTCGACCCGGTATACCACCTAGGTCCTACGGAGTTGATCTCCGAAATAGACGGTGCGATTGTAGGAGGTTCCAGACACTTCATTATCCTTGTGCACATGTTGTAGCAGCTTGTGCTAAAGTTTCGCTCAGTAGATTAATTTATCGATGAAGTGTATACCCTCGAACGCATGTTGCGTGTATGGGAGAATGAGTTTCCCGTACTTCTTGACCTATTTACTTGGGAGGTTCCTCCGACGACATTCGAGCTTGTCCCAGACAAAGGGTTGTGTAGGAACCCAAAAGGTCGTCCGCAATCATCTAGAATCCTTAATGAAATAGACATTAGAGAGAAATCCGATGGGAAGTTGTGTGGAGTATGCAGATTACCAGGTCATAATCGGAATATATGCCCGCTCCGAAACTACCATATTGGACAATCGTCACGATCAAATAGAAATTAAGATTTTGTTAATTACATGTTAGAAGAAAAAATCCCGCCGAGTAGTATTAAATGGATTTTTTAAGCATTTTAAAATTGATTGTTTTTAATACTCCTCTTTTTTTGCAATTATGTACTTCAACCCAAGCAAATCCAAAATTCGCCTTCGAAGCACATGTTTATATACAATTTACATACTTACTCCGGGTAAAGCATGACTATTTGTGTTCATATATACTTAACTCAGATTTATTATGTATTTCATTTACTATTATAATAACGTTCTTCAACCGGGGGAATGATAACTATCCTTTGTAATTAAATGATAAAAAACTCATTACATAAATAGTCATTACATAATTTGCCAAAAATAAATTAAATTGATAAATAAAATGCCAAAAAAATTATTACATAAAAAATGAAGTTATTTATATTACAAACCCCCCCTAAAATTGATGGTTTGATGGTGCGATTCTAGGGGTATATTTTTGTGGAGCTCGACATTCACGCTGCGGATAACTACGACGATCAACGTTCTCTTCATCTGTATGTGGGGGTATGTGAAACATAGACGAAAAATCATATGTCTCAAACGCCATCGATGAACTTGAGTCGAGAGAAGTAGAATATGGAGGTGGATATGGGCCAGGAGGAGTAGAGTACGGTGGTGGATACGGCTCTGGAGGAGTTGAGTACATGGGTGGATACGGGCCGGAAGGAGTAGAGTACTGAGATAAATATGAGCCAGGATGACTGGAGTACTGAGGTGGTAGTGGGCTGAAGATATCAAACTCTGAATGATATTCGTAGCCTGAGGAGCCCGAGAAATAGTCATCGCCCCCTAAATTTGGATGATAAGAACTACCTCTAGAGTGTAGTTCCAGCTCTGGCTCCTGCTGTGGCTCCGGCTCTGGTGCATAATTCGGATCTGGAAGATGTTGCCCAATTCGTGTCGTATGCAGGGGGACTACCATCAACCGCCCACCAAACAAAAATGGTTTCCCTATCTCACAGTACCACTGTAGGTACTGTAACGAGGGCTGAAGATCCAAGCCACGATCCATCTGAGGTACCCTCTCAAACCGGTTGTTCCACATCGTAACATATTCTTCATGCTCATCTCCCCAATCAAGCCCATGCCTCCCCCTTTTGGTCATCCCATGGATATCCCCCAATCGTACTGGTGGACTCGGGATATATTGAATGCAACCAAACTGTCGAAGTACTCGATCGCCATGATACCGCTCCACTATCTGAAAATTAATAATGGGTGCGCTAATGCACCATAAGTTTGAGTGGACGCGGGCAGACGAGGGAATAACTGCCATAATTTCTAGAACAGAATACGACATCCAAATGAACTGCACAGTTAATCACATTTTTTATATTAACGTAGGTCGAGTGAAATAAAATAATAAAATAAAATTGATATTGGAAAAACTTACCCCCTCTCCAGAATGATTCTCGATCATCAGGCGGTATATCGGAACCGTGTATGACCTTCCGATACCCGGATTTGTGCTCCATCTAAGAAAAAATTTGTTAGAACAACATAATCCGAAAAAAAGTCAACTAATTGTTACAACGCATAAAAATTCATCACCTATTAACGAGTGGAAATATATATGATTGGTGACTAATTGATGCCAAGAATGGCATCCGGTAAAGTGCTCACGACTGCAGCAGTATGAGGCATTCGCCTATGTCCATCGCAGAAGGATTTGTCGTCCGACAAAGTTCTCGATACAACATGGCTAACACTGTGGACCCCCAATTGTATGAACGGGTGTTATGCAAATTAGATAATAGGGGTAAGTACATCAAATGAACAGTACTGTTGTTTGATTCCGTCATAAGTACACCCCCTATAAGGAGCATAATGTAAGCTCGAACGGCCTGCATCACCTCCCGTTCATTGGTAGTACTCGGCAAATACTCAAAATTGGCCTTTAACCATGACAACCTCAAATGGGAAAATTTCCCCTCACTTGGCGAGCGTCCAAGTAATTCATAGCAAAGGGTTGCCGGCCTGGAGGTCGAACTTACGCCCGTGACCGCATTCCCGTCGATGGGGAGCCCGAGCTATACTACAACATCTTCTAGAGTGATGGTGCACTCCCCGCACGGCAAATGAAATGTGTGGGTCTCCGGACGCCATCGCTCGACTAAAGCGGAAATCAAGTCATATCGCAGATCAAAAGTCCGGATCAATGCTGCTGATCCGAACTCGGCTAACTCCAAGAACGGTATTAGGCGTTCATCTGGCTGAAACCCTATACTATTAACACGACCTCTCAATACGCGGTACGACTCCTGACATTATTATATTAGCGAAATAATTAATACAATATAATTTAATTCAACAAATAACATGACTATGAAATAAAAATTTTATTACCATCTCCTTAATGGTACTTGATATGTGATTTGTATTATCAATCAAAGAACCCATTTGTTACAAATCTGCAATTAAAAAAAATTGAATTCATTTTTTCTTATTTCAAAAGATACAATAAATTTTTTCAAATTTTAGAAATAAACACAGTAAATATCTCATAATTTCTCATTTTTTACCTACAATTTTTTTTATGTTAGATAACAATAATAATATAATTAAAAACATATAAACTATCTAAATATAAAAAAACATACAAATTATAAAAAAAAAGAACTAGAAACATACCAAATTAGAAGAACTTCCAAATAACCTAGAAAATTATGTAACAACAAATTTAATCAACATTTTAATAAATCAATAAAAATTATCAAATAAATATATAATAATATAAAATTACATTATATAAAAATTACATTAAAAATCACAAAACACTAAACTATAAACACTAACAATTTATAATCATATACTAACACAAAATAACTATAAAATTATTTTTTTAAATACACTACTAAAAAAAATCACAATACATTAATACACACTAAACCACTAAACGCTAACAATATATAACCTAATCTTAAATTACTAATAAAATAGCTATAAATTTTTTTTAAAAATATATTACTAAAAAAATTACAATACGTTAATATACTAAACTGCTAAACACTAACAATTTATATAACCTAATCTTAAATTACTAATAAAATAGCTATAAAATTATTTTTTTAAAAATATATTACTAAAAAAATCACAATACACTAATACACTAAACTACTAAACACTAACAATTTATATAACCAAATCAACTATAAAATTATTATTTTTTAAATATATTATTACTAAAAAAAATCACAATACACTAATACACTAAACACTAACAATTTGCAACCTAATCCCATAAATTATTAACAAAACAAATAACTATAACAAAATACAAAAAAAAACTAATAATTTATAACCTAATCATAAACTACTAACAAAATAATTATACAATTTTTTTTTTAAATTTACATTACTAAAAACTCACAAAACACCATAATTTTATAATAAATTACTAAAATAATACATTACCTTTTTTCTTCTTCTTCTTCCTTCTTCTTCTCCTTCTCATTTCTCTCTTTTCTTTCTCACAGTCGGTGGATGCTTCAATATGGGGGGACCATGCTTATAAGGTCCCCCATAAAAATTTTTTTTTCCCATGAGTGATAAGATTTATGCATGAGAAAAAATGGACAGCATGCAGGGGGAAGGCAGCAGTAGCAGGGGGTGTTGTGCCTACCTGTCAGGCACGACTAGTCGTGCCTACCTGACAGGCTCGACCCGTTTTGGGTATTTTTATCCGTATAAAACCCGTATTTTTACATATATATTAATATAAATATTAAAAAATAATATAATAATAATTTTTTAAACGAAAAAAATATTTAATATTAAAAAAATCGGTTGTGCCTGTCAGGTAGGCACGACCTAAAAAAATATACAATTTTCGTAATTAATTTGATTGACAACCTATATTGGTGTATAATTTTTTTTTATAATATTGAGGTAAAAAACCCTATTAACCTTAGTTGCTCGAATTCTAATTTTACGCCTGGTTTGAAAGATTTAACATTTTATAAGATTTTATAGATTATTCGAAAAAAATAAAATTATCGATGTTTATCCAATATATAAGTTCATGTAATTTATTTTGATGTCTGAGCAACTAATGATGTGACTATATATTTGTGATGTTAATGTTGCTATAAATTTTTTTATTCAAAACTTTATTTTTATTTATGTTATTTGTCAATATAATTATAATATTATCATATGTTTATCAAAATTTTAATATATTTATTTATGAAATAATTTTAATGACTGAATTTAATTTTTACTAATTAAAAACAAATTTTCTAAAACATTCAAACTTATTAGTGAAACAAATGTGTTAATAGAATGTTTTAGGTCATATCCACTCTATTATTTTAAACATATAATTTAATATCTATATTTTTATTTAATATAAATTAGTTTTTTATTTTTATAATACCATTAATCAGTTAAATTAGTTAACACGATTTATAACTTCTGTTGATTTGTTTTTAAAAATATCCATTCAATTTATCATGTTGAAATAGATTTTTTTTGTCAAAAGTGTGCTTTAAAAAACACATTAACATTGTAATTAAAATAGTTAAAGATGATAATTATTTGAACTAATTAATTTCATTGTAAAACTAAAAACTAAATTATGTGAAATTAAAATAGAAAAATAAATTATTTAAAGAAACTATAGAAATTAAATATCAAATGTAAGCATAAACATTAAAATTAAAATTAAAATTTTATTATTTATTTATAATAACTAAAAAATATTTTAAACATATGGCATGATGTCATGAGTGTGAAAAATAAAGGTAAAATTCAATCGGAAATATAAGTATCATTATTCACTAAATTATGAATAAGTTTTTATTTTGATTGTCTATTCAAAACAGTTACAATTTGAATATTGAACTATTCAAAAATTTTCTTTTAAGTGATTGAGCTGTTAGATCGATGTTATAAGGCTTTCTCTATTCACACCACATACACTAATCGAAAGCTCTTTTTCCCCTTCTTTTTTATAATTCATTTTTTTATGAAACAAATTTGGACATCGCAAATCTGCTAATCGAAATTCAAATAGCTTTTTTCTTTGATCTCCGATATGGACAGTATATTAGCTTGAATCTAAGGTATGTTTTTCTACTCGTCGATGGGTATTGAACCGTCGTACCGATTATCGAATCATTGCTTGGAGCATATTGGCAAAACTTAAAAAAATAATAATAATAAAACTTAACAACCTAGTGACTTAAATAAAAAAGTTTTCAATAATTTAGTGATTTAAATAAAAACTTTTGAATAGTTTAATGACTAAATTATAATTTTCTTAGTTAAATAATTAAAATGAAAATTTACTTATAATTTAGTAATTAATGGTGTATTTTATCTTATTTATTTTTAAGGTTTTTTTTTAATTTTTTGTTGTTTTAGATAAAAAAAAATCAATGCCTACATATTTTTATTAGATATGTTGAGAGGGTAAAGTTAAATTATTAAAATTTATAATGTTTTAAATTTGAATTTTATTATAACTAAATAATTTTTAAAATTTTATGTGAAAATATTAAATTATTCTCAAATAATATCCTATACTTTATAAAACTAAATTTTTTCTCAATTATGATAATAATTGAGAAGTAGCACTTAATAAAAATATTAATATTAGTAAGTATTTATTCATCACCTTAATTACCTATTTATTTAGATGGTGGGTAAGATGTTGCCCACATCTACCTAACCATTTTTTTTATTTGTAAAGTTTTAATTTATTTAAAATATGAGTTAAATTTAAATTTAAATATTTAAAGTTTGAGTTAAACTTAATTCAGCTTGTTCTTAAGTTTATAATATATTATTTTTATTTCATTTTATGCATTATGTAATTTATATTAATTAAATATATTGCTATATAAATATTAAATAGTAAGGATAATTATTAAATTTATACATGAATTTTTATTTAATATGCAAATTGATATATAAATTTTGATTTGCTTCAATTATAAGTATAAAACTTTAATTGTAGTTCATATGTACATGTGAACTTTGATTTTGCTTAATTGTATTAATGAAATGAATACATTTACTTAAATAGAACGATGGTTAAAACTCTTGTCAAATACTCGTTTGACCCGAGTTTAAACCGTGTTACTCCCATCTTCTACATCTAATATTGTATAAAAAAAAGAAAAATATATAATGATGGTAAAAGAATTACAATAAAATTACTAAAAATAAAATAAAATAAAATAAAAATATTTTTAAAACTTAAAAAATAAATTAGTCTATTTAAACAAGTTCGGATAAATTATTTAGGAAGAGGGGTTAAATCGAGTGTCCTATAAATCGATACATATTGATTAACTTAAATTAAAAATATTGACTAAATCTAATCAAATTAATTGGATCGAAAATCAATAACCTAATTAATTTAACCACTACTTTAAGTCTAATTCTAAATGTCGTGGATCGAAATTCTTCATCATTAATTAAAGAAAAAAAACAGAAATTCTCCATCATCAACTCGTGTCAAAGAACGGAAACAAATGACATAATCTTTATCTACACACGCGAACAGGTTACCATATCTCCTTCGATCTCCATCTCGAGCCAAAATTCTCCTTCAATGTCCTTAACTCCCCATCCTGAATCCGTCTTAATCTTGTCTAAAATCAAAGATACTTCGTTATCTTATACTTTTTCTTCAATATTAGTACAAAGGAAATCGAAAATCCAGAGCTAAACGAACAATGGGTCCCGAATCCAGCTTAGCAACATCATCAACATCAACATCCACGCATTCCCCAACTGGGAAACGAAGCAGAGATCCTGAAGATGAGGTTTACCTTGACAATCTCCGCTCTCACAAGCGTTTTCTCAGCGAGGTTTCTTCTTTTCTTTTAAATGTTAAATTATTCATTTTTCAACTTTGTTTAATTGTATGCCAGATTTCCCAAGCGTTGAAAGTTTAAATTTCATATTAATTTATCTGGGTTGTTGTTATCACGGGTCACTATACTGTTATTATTTTAGAATTTAGATATTTGCATTAAAGGGCTTCAGTTATTGAAAAATTAAAATATTTGGTCGCAGATAATGGCGTCTAGTCTAAATGGGTTAACTGTTGGCGACTCACTTCCTGAAAATCTAATGGAATCTCCCGCTAGGTCTGAAGGCATGTTCTATACCAGGTTAGTTGTTGCCTTAAAGCTTAATCAACTAAGTATTTTTGCTAATTTAAGCTTTTTGATGGGTTTTTTCATGTCATGATTTCACCTTTGGAGTTAAGCTATATAATAAATGGAAACTACATTGGCTTCTTATAGAGACTTATTAATACTGGCATAGTGAAAGGACTTGAATATAGCTGTTCTTGGCTACTGTTGGACATCTTGATCAATTTAATCGAATATGATTGCTTCTTATTCCAATAGCTGTTATTGGTTGCTGATTGTGTAACAATGAAGTAAATCGTTTACAATTGCTTTATATTGCCATAGCTGTTCTCGGGTGCTAGAAATACAATTTGCAACATTACCTTTCTCTTTGTGGTTATTTATCAAGTGTTTCCTTCCTAACTATGGTGTTGATGTCATGTCAGTCTCTCTCTCCCCCCCCCCTTTTCTTTTGGTATAAAGAAGGTCTTAACATAGGATAAAAGGAAAAGGTTGCACATGCTGGGATTCAAACCCTAGCTTGCTGCTAAATATTACCTTCTAAGGGTGGCTGCATGTACAAATTGATATAAGCTCTGGGTTCTATATTGTATCTATCTTGAATGGGCTGAATGTGTTTTCCTTGTCATGAACTAGGCAACTGGGTTGCATCAACTGAAGGTCTTGTTTTCAGTTGTTATTTGATAATGATGACTGCATTATAAGAGGATAAGCGGGATTATGTTTCAAATTGTCTTTACTTCTATTCACTGGCCCAACAGTATGTTGAGTGAAACGAATTATCCAACAGCGATTGTAGGAGCAGCATGACATTTGCAAGTTGCGAATGCTAATTGTCAACATCAGTTTACTCTATTTTGTTTATCTACATATAACTTATCGCAGTTTAGTGTGTGTTTTTTTTCTCTACATTTTCAAATCAATTAGATGAAGTTTTTGCATCTTCGAAAACTCATCCGTCTTTATATTTCAAGGGATGAAATGTCATGGCAATATTCACCAATGTCAGAAGATTCAGATGATTCAAGATTTGGTGAGGCACCTATGAACACATGCTTATCCCATTCTGATAGCATGCCTACAAGTCCTGTTTCCCCATATAGATATCAAAGACCACTAAATGGTTTCTGCTCAACTTCTTCAACTAGTTCATACCCTTTGCATGGGAATGTTAGTACTGTTTCTTGTTCACTTCCCCGGCAAAGAGGGTCAGATACAGAGGGTTGGTTCCCATCTTCACCAAGTGATATTTGCCACTCTGCTGACTTAAGGAGGGCAGCACTCTTGCGGTCTGTACAGATGAGAACACAGCCTTCCAGTCCATCACCATTTGAATTGCCTTTTGGACCAGGCCAAGAGAATGTGCCTAATATTGAAGTTGAGGAACGACCATGCTCATTTATGAAGTCCTTAGTTGATGATCAAGAATATCAGATTGAGGAGTGTTCTTTGTTGTGTAACTCAGATCCTGAGTTCAGTCAAGAGAAATCTTGCAGAGCGCCAAGCATGAATTTGAAAGGGGATGATTCTGAGGATTAGATGCTTTGATTGATAAAAGCCGTCCTGAACATATTTGCAATGCAAGAATTGGACCTATTGTTGGAGCATGTAATAGACTTCTATATTACTTGGATTCGGGTGTGATTGTCAAATGTCCAATACAGCTATTTTCAATTTTTTTTCTAATTCTTTCCATGTATTTAGAGTGTCATGTTTTCATATTCACGTCCAAATTATTCTGGACATGAAAGCTTATAGAAAAATGAAGAGTCGGAGCAGCATAGATTTTGCAAAAAGCAAGTTGAACTTGAGCATATACATGTATGGTTGGTTCATTATAAACAGCTTCACATTTGAGTTTGTCAGTTGTTTCTTTGTCGTGCCTTGCACTGAGAATTGTCTGAACTTTAGAATTGCATAAATTGTTTACTCAGTTACAACTTAATGATTTTTCAGGCAATCAGAGCAACGTCCCCTTTTTAAATCATTATTCATATTTAAATGTTTCATTTCCAAGATAGGCGCCCGCAAAACAGATGGCATAAGTTCAGTATGGGTAATGATCAATTTGTTACCATTTTTAAGAGGCTTCAGTGCTTCATTCCGCACACTAAATCCTCAAGTGTTTCATTTACTGGAATCAATTTTTCTAGTTGGTTCAAGTTTTGCTTGTCAACACTCTTGCAAAGCATTGTTTTTGACTCATCATCATCATAAAAAAATTCATGAGTCAAAGAACCAATTATGTCTACACTAAACGTTCGACACCTAACTCAGATGATTTATCGCATCATAAACATTCAAAATTGACTATTCAACAACAAACTCCACAGTGATTGTGCCACTGCACAAATCCATTTTGGTTCTTACAGTGCTAAGAAATGAAGGAATTATCACTTTTCATATCTATTACATAAAAATATGGAAGAAAAATTAACGAGATAAGTGTCAAATTTATACATGGACTTTAATTTTGTACAATTATATACATGAAATTTGATTGTAATTCAAATATACACATAAAATTTTAACTTTAATTCAATAATATATATTTAAAGAAATAAATATATCATTTTACTTTTACATTGAATGAATATAATTATTTTTGTATGTAATATATAAATATAAAATAATGTTATATCAATAATTGTGTTAATAATTTAAGAGAATTGAATCAAATCAAAACTTCATGTATACAATTGCACAAAATCAAAGTTCATGTATAATTTTGATATTAATTCCTAGATCAATTTTCTAACTTTAACCAAAACATCTTCAGAATACTTTCTAGATAAACTACGGATCTATCTACCAACTAGATAATAACACTTGTTTCTTTAAAGGACCAACATTCAAAGTTGAGTAAAATGATAATGACATAACATTTATGGATGTGCCTAAATCGCACATAGCCCTTTTAATTCCTATATTAATTATTTTATAAGAAATTGCAAATATACCATAGCCTTTACATTTTAGGGATATCTTCTTATGATAGTGGAGACATTTTCTCTCGTACTTCCCTTTTCAAATTAGTTAGTTTTTTTTTTTTGTTAGTGTACAATTCTTTTCAAAACTTGATAGTGTGATACATTTTTAATGACATCAAGTCACGATATATTTACCTCTATTTTATGGAAAGTTTTAGGGGTATCTTTTTTTTTGATGATAGCAGAAACATTTTCTCTCATACTTACCTTGTTAACCCAACTAGCTTGTTTTTGTTAGTGCACAATTTTTTTCCAAAACTTTGCACAGTGTGATACATTTTTAATGACATCAAGTAACGATATATTTACCTCTATTTTACTGGAAGTTTTAGGGGTATCTTTTTTTTTTTTATGATAGCAAAGACATTTTCTCTCATACTTACCTTTTCAACCTGGCTAGCTTCTTTTTGCTATTGCATAATTCCTTCCAAAACTTAGCATAGTGTGGTACATGTTTAATGACATCAAGTAACTATATATTTACCTCCACTTTGCGGAAAGTTTCTAAGGATTTTTTTCTCTTAATTTCCTTTCTTATTTTTGGCTAGCATTTTAGGAAATAAAGGCAATATAACAATCAGTTCTTGTTTTTTAGGATTTGGTTCGATTTGCAGTTAATTGTCCTATCGTTCTATTATTTTTTTCAAGCCACAGTAACTATCGTGACCTTGATTCTGTCTAGGAGGGTCTTCCAACGTTATTTCACTCCTCAAGGTAAATACACTTGCGTTTTGCTTTAGATGACAATTTACCTTGTTTGGTCATTGATGCAGCGAGTTGACTTGGTTATTTAGATCCTGGATACTAGACTTTGGTTGCTGTTAAAATGTCATGGTTTCCTATTGAAATTTCTGAGTGTTAGTGACAATAGATTTCACAAGGTTTTCTAGGGATGTATATGAAGATTCCGGTTGTTGCATGGTTAGATTATGTCGATAATGTGGATTGAATTGTGTCCTGTTTCATAATTTAAATTGGGTGATCACTTCATCCTGAATGGTAAGTGTTGAAGTATAGATCATATCTTCATTGAGAAGGTCCTTGAAAATTTCCAACTGCTCTAACTTGTTCTTGAGAGCCATCTTAACCTATGCATATGTTTGTCGCATGATTGGGTGTAGCACATATTCCATACATCTCAACCTATACATATTACTTATAGTGATACGTCGAATAAAATTAGCAATATTATTAATTTTATTTTCCGAGGAGGATACACTTACTTTGTATACACTTCTTAGAAAATCAAGAATCAGCCCAAACTATTGAGAATTTACAACCATGGTAGATACAAGGTCGTGAGCGGCTTGAGGAGTCCTATTCACTAAGGCTCCACCGCTTACAATATCTACCATTTTCCTCTTCATAAGAAGTAAGACTTCATAGAAATGCTAGATAAGGGATTGCTTAGAAATACCCTGTCGCAGCTAGCTTGTGCACAACTTTTTAAACATTTTCCAGTAATCGTACAGTGATTCTAAATCTCTTTACTTGATTACACAAATCTACCTACAGATTCCGGCTACTCTAGATGTTGGAAAAAGATATTTTAAGAAACAAAGGGGTCATATCTGCCTAAGAGGCAACTGAGCCTGATGGTAAATGAAACAACCATTGTTTTGTCAAATTAGCCAAGGAAAATGGAAAAGGTAAAAGTTTAATTTGTTCCTTAGTTACCGCTTGTGGTTTCATGCTTGAACAAACAATATGAAATTCCTTAAGGTGTTTATGTGGATCTTCATTTTCCAAGCCATGGAATGCCGGGAGTAAGTGAATCAAACCTGATTTTAACTTGAATGGTACCTTCGGTTTGGGTAAGTGATGCAAAATGACTGATGATCTTTCGGTGCAACAAGTTCCCTTATGGTTTGACTATTAGCCACGACTTCAATTTCTGTCTTAGTTTCGGTTTGGAAGTCTGCTTGAGCATCAGCTTTTTCCTCAGATGGCGAAAGGAAAAGAGATTCAAGTTGCTTGTTCTACTGGTTCGCTTCCTTCCTTAAGGTATGAGCAGAGCAGTCTTCTCAATTTCTAAATTGAACTCGAGTGTACCTGTGTTTTAAATTTGGTCATTAAAGAAATGAAAATAATTAAATACCAAGTCTCTGACAATGACGCCAAAACTTGATGGGTGCTTAATCCACCAATTTGATGAATTCTAGCTTCATGGCGGTTCTAACTTCAGTGTAGGAGTTAATCACGGATTATAGATTTTTTTTTAAAAATATTTGGCAAGTAATTAAAATGGTCGAAAAACAACTCGACAATAGAATAGAACAACATTAGAAGTGTCATCTGTTACCAGCTTTACAATATTAAAAAAAAACAAAAAAAAACAAGCTTTAAGTAATAGACTTAATTGTGCGGTTAATTAGGTTAGATTAGATTAGATTACTCAACCTCATAATATAACCTAATCCTACTAACCTTTCACTCCAACTATATTAATTTGTTCTAGTGAGTAGAAAAATAGACAATTATGGATCAATTTATCCTAATATCACTTTAACTATTAGACAAAAGGTCTTTCTTGAATCGATAAAAAAAAAAACGATTTTCGCTATGTCATCAAAAGGAAAATAAATAAATACAGAAAAAAAATTGAATTACAAACTCAAATCTCATAATCTCTTAATCGAGCTTGATTTACCCGATAAATTAATTGCTTAAAACTATGCGTAATGGAAGAGTAACAATAACAAAAAATCCCCTTGACTTATTGAAACTGGAAAAAGAAAAGAAGTGAAAAAGAGAGAACACGTCTCTCCCTAAAAAGCCGGAAAAATTCCCGTCTAATCTTAATTAAATAAAAATAAGTCTAATCATAATTAAAATATTAATAAAATATGTTATAAATTGAGTTTAAATGAAAATAACGATAGAATTAAAAAAATGTTTTAATCCTAAAATTTTAAAAAATTGTGCACCTTTAAACCCAATCTTCCGCGCAGCTTGTTTTCCAATATCTTGGATATGTATTGTTGTTATAAAAAATTAACAAATAATTATTAAAATTAATAGTATTCATATTCAAAAAGTATTAAAATGAATATAAAAAAGGTCACAACACATAGTCGTAATAAAATAAAATAATCCCCAGTGCACTTTTTAAAATTTGAGGAAGTGTAATGTAATGCCTTGCCGTAATTCTTTTCATAGGCACAGTAAATGGTTCTTCAATTGAAGCTCTCATAAATTGCGTTATTAATTTGAAGTTTTGAATTCTGCTTAAAATAAAATAAAAACTCAAAAAAGGGGGCAACATTTTGAAGAAATGCCGAATTAAATCACTGTTATAGCTAATTATAGTTCTTTACCTGCAGAAACATCCACTCAAAGGTTATAGAGTGAAATCCAAAATCCCGGGAATGGTCGGAAAACTGATCCTCAGAAAACGAGGACGAAAATTGAACCCCACCGGTGCGGTCAACAAGTGAATTAGTTCATGCAAAAGTTGATAGGATGTTCTTCTTGAGAGTTAGTTCATCAGCTTTTTCTGGGCTTATTGACTGCCACCAAGAACTCATTGTTAGAGCATATTATAATGGAGAAGTATGGTTCGTAAAGTTAATGGCAGCTTAACCACCCTACAAAGTGGGTATCGTTATCAAGTAAGTCTCATGTCACTCCGACTTCGGAGGGAATGGACACAAATACATGTCCAATATGGGTATTTTTATTTCTTTTCATGTACATAGAGAATAAAGAATATATCTCATTCTCGTGTCTAAATACGTGTAACGACAAGGAAAATTAAAAATTTGTTAATAATCTATCGTAAAACATGGTAGCAATGGCAGAGATATGAAGTTGTAACAGTCAAACCACAAGATTTCGAGAATAATCCTTACCTGGTCAAGAATGCGTTGCAGCCGCTCAACTTCCTTCTTTGGATAATCAGCACCTTTCTCCAAACAGCTTTTAGCAGCCTTCAAGTATATCTTTCCATACCTGACAATCAGCAAAATGAATGGTAAGCATACAACAATAGGCAATGAAAGAAAATCGAACTGAAAGTCAAACTGTATGATCTCTGGGTCACCAATTCAATCAATTCCACTAGTTTAATTAGGTTATTTAATTAAACTATAAATTAAATGTGGTTTTTATATTAAATATAGTAATTTGTTACAAATAAGATATATTATTTGTCTCAATAGTATGATCTTTATTATATGGTTATAAGTACTGTGATTTTCTACTGGTTCATTAGATTCCCAAGTTTTGGGTAGAGGCACACCGTAATGGTGGCCTACAAGCGACTTCGCCTCCCAAAAATTTGGGAATTTTTTATTTTCCTCTTGAAATTTTTAGAGAATTTTAGTTGTCTCAAGTATTTTAAAAAGTTATTTTCCGTTGAAGTTTTTAGAAATTTAATTGAGTTTACTATACTATTTAATTCTTTTTAAAAATTTTAATTAAGCTCTCTTAAAATCTTAAAGATTCTCATTAATCTGACAAAAATTTTAATTAGACCCTCGATTTTTTCTTTTTAAATTTTCATTTAAACTCCAAAAATTTTTGAAATTTTCATTAGACCTCCAAAACCTAATTCCAGCCACTGGTTTTGGAATGTTCCAGACCGGAAGGGCCACCAATTCCCTACTGAACCGGCTAATCCAGCCCGGTTTTATCAACACTGAAAGTAGCTCAATGACACAGAAAAATAAAAAAAATAGGAATTAACAAGTTCTCCCAGGGAGTTGAACATTGAGAAACCAATCCAATACCTGGAAGTGGAACCCTTAAGCTTCTGAACTTCCTCTTCGATCTTAGAAAAGACTATTTTCTTCTCGTCACCCCTAGCAGCCAGGAACTCCTGAACCGATGCATCCAAACTTGACAAAATACCAGACTACGCAGAAATAAGGGGGGAACAATTAATCTCATAAAGAAGTATTGGTAGTGAGAAACATGATGTACCAGTGTAAACTATGAGGTCTAACCTTTGAATTTAGCTGCCCTTTCGCGTCACGATTGGTGCCACACTTTTCATTGATGAAATTAACTAAATCATCCAAATCTCTGTCACCATTGTAATCTTCACCAGCTTTGTTTCCCTTTGAAAAGAGTTTCAATGTTGGAAGTCCACACACTTCATACCTGCACTTATAGTGTAAAGGCCTTGACATGCATCACATTCCCTCCCTTTATAAAGGAAAACCGAATTATTGGCTAAATTTACACTTACTTTTCACCTATACCGCGGTTTTTATCAACATCTAGGTCAGCTATTATTATATCTTCTTCCATTTTAAATACCGTCGCTACCTTTTCATAGGTCTGTACAGAGAAAAACAAAGGGTTAGAATGGAGATCGCTACTTGTATAGGAGTAATGATGCCTAATTTATTAAGCAAAGAAATAGATGCTTACAGGAGCAAGGCTTTTGCAATGGCCACACCTAGCAAAAAAATACCATGAGGTTCTTAAACATTTAAGAGGAATTTGAAACAGCTGAACAAGAAAAAGTCCATAACCTCTGTTATTTTTGCAAAATAAACCAAATGCTTACCAAGGAGCATAAAACTCAACCAACACGTCTTTGGTCTTGTCAAGGACAACCGCATCAAAATTATCAGCATTTAGCACTACAACATTGGATGCCACGGAGCCAGAGGGTATTTTCACATTGGTCCCTGTAAAACGATACATGAGCTTAGCAAAATCCTAGTAGGTTTTTGCCTTAGGGCATTAATCTACATTCAGTTAGTTAACCACAGGAAACACATAAGAAAGAAATCAAGACAGAATTTCCTAGATTCAGCAACCACAAACTATAACTTCTAAAAGGCAATAAAGACGAATGTACCTCCCCTATTCACAAACTCAGTAAGGGCCTCTGCGGTGCGAGGTCCTTCATACCTAGAGAAAATTTTCGATGTACTAAGCAATATTTTAAATAAAATGTTGTCACCAATTACAAAATACAAAACATGATTCGAACTTCCAATTTTAGTTTCTATGAGTTAAATTAGACTCACTTTTTAGGTTCCAAAGAGCCTTTAGGAAACCATTGAATTGTTGGGTAGCCTTGAACAGCCTTGAACACCATACTTGCTGCAAACACTCTTATGCTCATCACAGTCTACCTATACACCACATCAACAAAAAGGAAAAATGGAAAAAGAATCCAATAAAAACCGATAAAAATACCAAGAAAATTTTTCAATTTAGTATATTTTTCACAATCAATATTCGAAACAAAATACCTTATCAATAATAATCCATATGCTAATCTTTCCAATCAATAGAAATTGCAAGAAATACTTCATCATAGTAAAATTTTCATTATTATAAATCATTAACCTTTCCAATCAAGACGGATTTAGCCTTCTTAAAACTCTCTCCAAGCTTCTCATACTCGGGAGCTAGCTTCTTACAGTGTCCACACCTGTGGTTTGAGAAAACAATTACGTTGAGGATATAACTAGCAGGAACTTAGTTCTTCTTCTTCCATAGAAGAATCGATTATTCTAAATCCATAACCGATCACATAAATTTAATGTCTGTCTAAAAGGACTTATAGAAGATTCAAATTCTAGAGAAAATCAAACATGTTTTCTTTTCAATTGCTGAAGGTAAGATCTAAAGATCGAACAATGAGGATCTAACGAAAAACGAGAGGGAGAGAGGCGATGGAGAAATCATTACCAAGGAGCATAGAACTCGACGAGAGCGCCTTTGTCTTGACCAACTTCCTTGTGGAAGTTTTCTTCGGTTAATACGATAACATCGGCCGCCATTGCTGATGCCACTAACAAGGACAAGGCTCCAAAGGTTAACCATTGTTGGGAAGAAACCGAACAACCGAAACAAAGCGAAAGCACAACCGGTGTTCTTTCTCTCCTTATAACTCCTGTCAAAAATTATGGCAAGCACAATAGCACAAGATATGTTCTCTAGCAACCTTAATCAACCACAAATCAACTAATGCAACCACAACAAAAATAAATAGAGACACCGGTATTTTTACGTGGAAAACCCCTCTAAATCAAGGGTAAAAACCACGGGACTTTAGAGTCCGATAAAGAGCTCTACTATCATCAAATGTTCGACTACAAGATCACAATATCAAGCCTACAACAAGCATTCAACTCCGACAAGGCTAACAATATGTAATCTTTAGCAAAAGAGAGAAAAATGAGAGAACATCACCAAAAACTTAGCTGCTGAAAAATGGGTATTTCCGACGCTACAAGACTCGGATGAAAAATCCGACCGTACAAAGTCAAGAACACCTTATCGCCTAGCTGCTGTCCAAAAATCAGCTCAATCAAACCACGGATGAACCTTCGATCGAAGAGTTGATCACTGCTGCACCAAACTTGAAAAACTGAAATTTTCTTCTCTCTTTCTCTCTGTTTTAATTTGAGATTTTTTTTATTTTAGCTCTGCAAAAATTTCTGCCCACATCACCCGTTAAAAGCCCCCCAAAAATGGTTTTTGACAAAACCAAAAAGAGACAATAAAATGTGGCAGAAATTATGGGTTTCCCACATAGTGGGACCCATACCTAACAAATCTCCCCCTCCAACTATGTGGGGAATGCCTCCATACCGGAGGTCAAACAACATGCTTCAAACTTTCCTCTTGGTAAGGCCTTCGTCAACATATCAGCACCATTATCATTAGTGTGTATCTTCTCAAGCTCTAACAGCTTAGCTTCAAGAACATCTCGTATCCAATGGTACCTCACATCAATATGCTTAGATCTAGCATGAAAAGTTGAGTTCTTACCAAGATGAATAGCACTCTGGCTATCACAGTACAGGACATACTTCTCCTGAGTAAAACCAAGCTCATGCACAAACTTCTTCATCCAAAGCATCTCCTTACACGCTTCGGTTGCTGCAATGAACTCTGATTCGGTGGTGGACAATGCAACACAGTTTTGCAGTCTCGATTGCCATGCCACAGCTCCCCCTGCATAAGTGATTAAGTAACCTGAAGTAGATCTCCTCGAGTCAATGTCTCCGGCCATGTCTGAATCTGTATACCCAACAAGAACAGGTTTCTCATTGACAACAAACATCTAACTCTCTCAATCAATGTTCGGTTCATTCTTTCAGCTAACCCATTTAATTGTGGAGTCTTTGGTGGTGTTCTCTGATGTCTGATTCCCTGTCGTAGACAATACTCATGAAACGACCCTGTGTACTCGCCACCATTATCTGTACGAATGCACTTCAACTTCTTCCCAGTTTCCCTTTCAACTGATGCTTGAAACTGTTTAAACACCTCAAAGACTTGATTTTTAGACTTCAAAGTGTAAACCCATAGCTTTCTTGAACAATCATCAATGAAAGTCACAAAGTAAAGTGCACCACCATGTGATCTTACTTTTATCGGACCACAAACATCTGAATGGACCAACTCTAGCAACTCTGATTTCCTATGAGGAGGATGGCTTCTAAATGAAACTCTTCTCTGCTTTCCTGCTAGACAATGAGCACAATTCTTCAGTGTAGCATTCTTTAAACCCGAAAGTTGATTCTTCTTCGCTAAACAGCTAAGCCCCTTCTCACTCATGTGACTGAGTCGTTTATGCCACAACTCAGTTGAGCTGTCATTCAGTGTCACATTCACCATCTCTCGAGAAGTCAAAGCTTGCATCAAGTACAAATTTGAGCTCTTCTTTCCTCGAGCCACAACTAAGGAGCCTTTAGTCAGCTTCCACTGCCCTTCACTGAAGGTGTTACAAAATCCCTCATCATCAAGCTTTCCTGCAGAAATCAAATTCAAACGGATATCCGGTGCATGTCTGACATCCTTGAGAGGTAACTTTGTTCCATTGTTACTCACCAAGCTAACATCTCCCATACCAATAACCGAAACCAAACCATCATTACCCATCTTCAATACCCCAAAATCACCAGGAGTATAAGATGTGAAGAATTCCTTCCTCGACGTGACATGAAGTGATGCACCAGTATCAATCACCCAACTAGTCTCGTCGCATGCTAGGTTGACCAAATTATCATCACAAATAACTAACAGATTTTCACGAGTAACAGTAGCAACACACTCGAATTTTTCATTGTCATTCCGATCGTGTTTATCACCACCACCTTTGTTCTCTTTCTTCCACTTGAAGCAATATTTCTTGATATGACCTTTCTTACCACAATGATGACACTCAAGATTCTTGTATCTTGATCTTGACTTGCTTCGGCTTTTATCTCTACCCTTTCCATCTTTGTCTCTGTTTCTCCCCCTGTTCTCGATAACCAACACCTCGGACTGTGATGTAGAACCCTGAGATCTTCTTCTAACCTCTTCATTCAACACACCACTCTTAGCCAAATCCAAAGTAATAATACCCTGTGGGGCAGAATTAATGAGTGAGACTCGAAAGGTCTCCCAAGAGTCTGGTAGAGTAGCAAGCAACCAAAGTCCTAAAATCTCGTCATCAAATTTGACACCCATACCAAGCAACTGATTCATCACACTCTGAAATTCACTAACATGGTCAGCTATAGACATTCCTTCTTTATATTTCAGCGCCATCATTTTCTTCAGCAAAAACAACTTGTTATTGCCCGACCTCGAAGCATACAAGCTTTCAAGCTTCTCCCACAATGTTCGAGCATGTGTCTCCTGATCAATGTGGTTGTAAACATTTTCTTCAACAAATTGCCGAATAAAGCCACACACTTGTTGATGCTCAAATTCCCATTCTTCATCACTTTTGAATCGGGTTTTTGAGTAGTAAAGACCGGAAGATGCAAAGCCTTCACAAACAACAAGTCCTTCATTTTATTCCGCCAAAGTTGATAATTTGTGCCATTCAACATAATCATCTTGCTCGTATTAATTTCCATAATTATCTGACACAATAACCAAGCTCTGATACCAGTTTGTTGGGAAGAAACCGAACAACCGAAACAAAGCGAAAGCACAACCGGTGTTCTTTCTCTCCTTATAACTCCTGTCAAAAATTATGGCAAGCACAATAGCACAAGATATGTTCTCTAGCAACCTTAATCAACCACAAATCAACTAATGCAACCACAACAAAAATAAATAGAGACACCGGTATTTTTACGTGGAAAACCCCTCTAAATCAAGGGTAAAAACCACGGGACTTTAGAGTCCGATAAAGAGCTCTACTATCATCAAATGTTCGACTACAAGATCACAATATCAAGCCTACAACAAGCATTCAACTCCGACAAGGCTAACAATATGTAATCTTTAGCAAAAGAGAGAAAAATGAGAGAACATCACCAAAAACTTAGCTGCTGAAAAATGGGTATTTCCGACGCTACAAGACTCGGATGAAAAATCCGACCGTACAAAGTCAAGAACACCTTATCGCCTAGCTGCTGTCCAAAAATCAGCTCAATCGAACCACGGATGAACCTTCGATCGAAGAGTTGATCACTGCTGCACCAAACTTGAAAAACTGAAATTTTCTTCTCTCTTTCTCTCTGTTTTAATTTGAGATTTTTTTGTTTTAGCTCTGCAAAAATTTCTGCCCACATCACCCGTTAAAAGCCCCCCAAAAATGGCTTTTGACAAAACCAAAAAGAGACAATAAAGTGTGGCAGAAATTATGGGTTTCCCACATAGTGGGACCCATACCTAACAAACCATATCTGAGATTTCTCCATTTTTGTTCTTTTGTTTTCCCTCTTTTTATAATTGAGCTTCCTCCAATTTTATACTCTGGTTTTCGATATTTTTTCCCGGTCTAAGGCTTGCCAAACAAACAAAATCGTTACCTGTCGATTTCGAATGGATTTATTATATAGGTTCTCTCTTTTGAAATTTAGTGATTTTAGTTTTGTATAAATATTTGGGAGGTCCGTGTATTCTAAGAATTAAATTAAATTAGCTTCGTATTATTAAATAGATTAATTTTTTACTGTATAATAATTGTTTTAAAATTATTTTTTTAATTGTAGTCATGGTAATTTTAAGAGAGGCAATCAGGGGCCTTGGCTTCCAAATTTGAAAATCATGCAATTTAGTTTATTTATTAATAATGAAATTGTAAGTTAATACACGGTAAGATTGAATTTTGGCCCCCAAAATGAATATTTTTTATTTAATCCCTTTTGAAAATGATGAAATCAAAAATTAATAAATAGTAAAATTACATTTTGACCTCTTCAAAAAATTAAAATTCAATTCCTACTCCATTAAAAGAATTTTTATATTCTCCCCTGATTGTAATTCAATTCTAAATAAAATGTTTCATTTATAAAATTATAAAAACTTTAAAAATATTAGCTATGTTAAATAATAA
This sequence comes from Gossypium hirsutum, assembly GCF_007990345.1. Taxonomy (NCBI): domain Eukaryota; kingdom Viridiplantae; phylum Streptophyta; class Magnoliopsida; order Malvales; family Malvaceae; genus Gossypium; species Gossypium hirsutum. The sequence goes on along the minus strand of NC_053431.1, from coordinate 5,334,431 downwards.
ATGATATTTTTATAGAATAAATATTAACTCTGTTCTAATTTAGTATTATCTAATTCTTTTTAATAATAAGAAAATTAAATTGATCTATTTAATAGTAAAGAGACTAATTTAATCAAGTGCCTTGAATCCAATTCTTAAATATTTTTTGGACCTAATCAGTACATCAACTTCAAAACGGCTAATCAAGTTGATATTTATTTGGTGCAATTGCAATAGACATGAACGTAAAGTTTATTATAGTGTGTAGAAGCAACATTGGCTTTTTATTATTATTAAAAAAATAACCCAAAATTTTTTATTAATTATAAAATTGGATCATTTTTTTATTATGTACATAAATGACCTAAAATAAATAGTGAAAATGAGTGGAGCCAAAGAGACTGGCATCATCCACTTACCACATCAGCCAACCATTGACTGCTAGAATTAAAAAAAATAATTTTTTAGGTAATGCCAATTTATTTAGCGTTACTTGTATAAATACCACATTCAAAATTAGTCTTTTTGTGTATTTTGTGGGGCAGAAAATAAATTTTGGGAGGTGCCAATTTATTTGACGTGAGTAATAATAAAATAGTGTTGGAGCTAAATAAATTGGTGTCACCACTTTTATTATGTTAAACATTTTTTTAAGTGATTTTTTTACTTAAATTATTCTTTTATTTGGTGGTGTCATAAAGAATGAGTGATTACCATGTTGCCAGCAATTTTTTTTTTGAGTTTTTTTAAATTATTTTTTAAATCGTCAGCGTAAATAGTTTGATGAAAAAAAAAACTGTATAATGCACCACCAAAAAAATAATAGCAAAGAAATTATTTTTTCTATTAAAAAAACTCAAAAAAAATTACTAGTAGCATGGTGGTCGTGCCATTTTTTACAACATCATCAAATAAAAAAAATAATTTGAGTTTTAAAAAAAAGTCTGACACAATAAAAGTAGCGAGGTTAATCTATTTGACTCCACCATTATTCTACATTGTTCACACCAAATAGATTGAGACTTCCCCAAAATTTAATTTCTGGCCCAAGAAATATGCTAAAATACTGGTATTAAAAGTGATATTTATACAAGTGACGCCAAATAAATTGGCAGCTTCTAAAAAATTAATTTTTTAATTTTAACAATCATTAATTATCTGACGTGACAAGTGAATGACGTCAATATTTTTGACTTTATTTATTTTTACTATTCATTTTAAGTCATTTACATACATAATAAAAAAATAGGTTATTTTTATAGTTAATGAAAAAAAAATTAGAGTTATTTATATTTATATATATATATATATAAACCAGCAACATCCAAATTACATATATGCTTGCTCCTCTTTAGGGAAATCTCTACCAATTTAAAATTTTACCATGGTTGTCTAAGGACGCCACGAGCTATTTTTTTCCACATGATAAGAATTAAGAAATGCATCTTTTTTCCTTTAAAAAATGTGCACAAATTTTATATTCATTTAGTTTAAGAAATTCATTAAAATAGTTGTATTAATATATATATTTGTATATGTTTTTTCCTGAATATGTCAAATTATCCTAAATTAAATATATAATTAACTATAAAAAAAAAATTGTAGTTGATAAATATTTACATCGTCCGCAATGTTTCTCCAGTAGAGTATTTAAAGTCATTATAATAAAACCAAAGTTGGTTATGTTAAAATTAGATTGTGTGGCACCACTCAAACGAATACGTTAGTTTTGAACACAATTGATATCTTAGACTTGTATATATTTTTTTTAATATATTACAGTCATTGATATAACTAAATCTTTAAAATTTTCTCATCCCTTTTCATAAAAAAGGAAACGGAAATAATTCATTTAGTTCTCGTACTCATCTTCTTTTCTTTCTCCACACTTATTATTTCTTCATAAATAGCTTTAGCTCCATCTTCATTTGTTATCTAGTCTTTTAGGTTTTTTAAATCCAAAGGCTAAAAGCTTGATCAAACATTTTTTACATTACCTGCTGACGCTGATCTGAAGCTTCAGTAAGTCTATAGAGACTCTGACCAACCTTTCGAATGTCTAACATTGACTATTCCATTCCCAGGTCAAATGCTATTAAGAAATCATTTCCTATCCTTAAAAGTTGAAATAGAAGTAATTGATGAAAAGTGTAAGGAAGCATTGGGATAAGGCTTCAAAGCATTTATTGGGTCCTTCTACCTCAAAATCTATCATTTTTTGCCTTGAAACTACAAAGCGATTTTCAAAAGCAAACAAAGAGTCCTTGATGGTATCTCTTCTGGGTGATGGTAACCATGTGAGCTTGGAGCTAAACTCCAATTTGGACAATGCATATACCTATGAGGATGCGTTTAAAGAAGCTAACACTAAGTCACAAATGATGTAAATAAATTCACTTCTTGGCAAGATAATTACCAACAGTTTGACCATTGATGAACACAAAGTCCTTAATTTTAAAACTTATAAAACAAAAGTGTGTTAAGACTAAAGTTAATATATTTTTATTGAAAAAAATTATCTTATATTTTGATTTGATTGAATCATGTAGTTAATTTTTCATGAATTCATAATTTTAAGAGTTTGTGTAGTATGGATACAGTTTGAATTCATATTCAATTGAGATATCATAATGTTTTTTAAATTATTAATAATTTTTTATGGAGAATTTTCACTAAAAATAATAAAATATAATTTAACTTTTAATATAAAAACCTTCATTATACTTTCACCACTTAAAAGAGTCACATAGCAGTACATTTTCTCTTATGATAGGAGAAGACAAAATCACATACGAATACAATTTTGATGGATATTATTTGGTGGAATATACATTTTGGGACCTATGGAAAATGGATAACCCACTCTACAGGCTGAAGTTTCCATTTAAAACTAGCAAGATGAAACCACTTATCACCTCTTTAGGCATGACAATTCGCTAGAGCATTATAATTTGATTTAAAACGATATTTTAATTTCTAATTTATATGGATTTAGAAGATACTTTTATTTAATCATAGGTCTGTAAATTGAAAACTGAAAACCAACAATAACAAATAATAAAGTTTTTGTGCTTTTAGCTGTTATGGTTTTATTTGGACCAACTTTATTTGTTTTACATGAACTAAACTCTAACGAATTTTGTTTTAGAAATAATGATAATTTTTTCCCAATACGTTAGATGTTTAGTCTTTCAACTCTTATGAATCCCAAGAAGATAAGTTTGAGCAAACATTTTACCTGCAAAGTCGATCCTATGCTTTACCGAACCTGAGCAGTCGTCACCTCTTCCAATTTCTAACCATAGCTATTCCGTTCCTAGGTGAAATGGTTGCTATAAATCCCTTGTTTATCCTTGAATTTTTTTTTTTGGTAAAATAAGGTAGCCGAATACTCAGGTAGCAGCTCAAACAAAGCCATTCCTAGCAACCGTGGTTCCTGCTGAATCACATAGCAAAAGTTCGCTGTCCCTATAGGTGGATAATCATGGATATGCAAGCCAAAAGCAGCCTTGTTGGCTTCTCGGAAGACATGCTCGAATTTGATCTCCCACGAGCATCAACAGGGCTCATAGATACCTTGAACGAGTGCACAGAGGTTAGTCGAGTTCTCATTGCCATTCAACATGCAAAGAATGGTAATGTTGTCATTCTCAACTATAAGCCTTCTGATTCCTTCAAACCAAGCTAGTTGCAAGCCTCCATGATACTCCGAAGTTGTCTTTTGAACAGAACAAGCACCCACATTCTTTCAAAACCCGACAATCCACGAACCACAATTGTCACACAGCAGACCACCAACTGAAGCTCTTAGACTGCCTCGTTCCACAGCTGCATCTGCATTGAGCTTTATCCAATTCGTTGGCGGAAGTTTCCATCCAACTTGCAAAATTTGCCTATGCATCCTTGAAATTGAAGTAATTGATAGCAAAGCCAAAGACCATTGGACAAGGCTTAAAAGCTCTTGTTCGATCTCTCCACCTCAAAATCTGTCAATTTTTTTAGCCTTGAAGCTTGAATGATAACTAGCAATCCATTTTTGAAAGCAAACAGAGAGTCCTTGATGTTAATTGACAAAACTACAAGTAAATTGACAAAATTACAATACCATAGATTTGCTGCCACGAGTAGATTTTACAGATCCAAAACCAAATACATCAAACGTAAAAACCCACTTAGGGACTGGTTCAAACAGTTTGATGAACACAACCCTTTTTTTTCCTGAAGTCAGGAGTGATCAGATGGGATCAGAGCTTGGGAGGCTGTAACATCATACAATCGCATTTCACGGATCGTTACCTTAGTTGATATACTGAGACATCCATTTGAAGCCATCACCATATCCCATTTTGCGGACAATGCTGCACATAAATACCTCTAGTGGACGGACATTCGAGTCTGCTAGGTTTACTTTGCCCTTGCCAGTGGTAAAGTTTGTGAGCCCAAGATGGTAACGTAACTCATCCTCCGAGGCAGCATAGGGTATATCGATTTTGTTTCCTAGAATAAGAAACGGGACATTGGCGAGGGACTCATCTGAAAGAAGTGCATCAAGTTCCTTCTTTGATTCTGCAAACCTCTCTTTATCATAGGCATCTACCAGGTACACCACAGCATCCACCTGGAACCCAAGAAATACACACAATTCAAGGTATTCACTCAAAGACCAGACAGCTCATAGCATATAACAAGCAACAATAATGACAAAATCAAAGTGAGAAAAAGGCAGCATCCGCAGCATGCAGTAAAAATGCCATGTACACCCGGTTGTATCCGGAAAATGTTGCTTCAAAGCGTTGATCATGCTGATAGTAAACCATGTACAAACAATTTTTGGGCTAGTTTAGTAGAGAATAAAAATAGGATTGAGAATAAGGAAACAAACCATCCCATGCCTCACTGAGGGATCTATTTCTATGCTTTTTGTATTATCTACTTTTGAAAAATCTTCATGAAAATTAACCAACAGCAAGCTACAAAGTTGAAGAGCGATACAGCTGCACAGAGAACACTTGGCCATCTTTCTAAACTGAAATACTATGAAGATCTACTTTAAAAAGGAAAAAGAAGCAACTACTCAGCAGACTACTACAATGGTTCAGACTTTTGGTTACTATAAAAAGACCAAAATTCATTTAAGTAGATAATAAGACAACCATTAAGATTCAAGACGAACCTCACTCAAAATTCATGACCATGAAATGATTTGAAATTTTGAATGTAAAAATAGATTTCAGACATTCTTCTTTGGTGTCTAAACATCTCAAGGCGGCAAAAAATCCATCAAGGCAATTCATGAAGATAGATGAGGCACAAAAACATCAGTAAAACATACGAACAAGAAGAAAATTCCGCGGTTAAAATGTTCATTTGAAAATGCAAAGAGCAAAATATTAAACCAGGAGTTTAGATGGCATGAAAACAAATTGACACTAATAAAATCCAAAAGAAAATCACACATTAGTAAATCCCAACCATAAATGCTTTGTTGCAACTTACCAAAACTATTCAAGTTAGAAATCCATTGTCACAAAATATATGGAAATTAAAAGGTGAACAAGAATTGACAACCTTAAACCTAAAAACCAATATAACACAGTAGGCCAATTAAGATTGTAGATGCATACAAGATGATTTACAATAAATGACAAACAAGTAAGAACACTAGAACCTAAAACCAAGCAAATGCTAAAGCAAAGAAAACAAGGGGCACTACATTAAGCTTTTAGTTACCTTAGCATAGTAATCTTTCCAGACCCTGCGAGCAATCTGATGACCTCCCAAGTCGAAAGCTTTGAACTTAATTTTCCCAATACTAAGTTCTTCCGATGTGGGGTATTGAGTTGGCTGATGCTGAACCAATCTCTGGAAACAGTTCGCTACTAAATCAACATCGCTAATTACTATAGTAATTACCTCTCCTTCCAAATTTCCTCATTTTTCCCATTAAATATGTAAAGAAAAAATGAAGCATTTAAAAGGGATTAATCTCTAGCATTCAAAAAAGAAAAACAAACCCAAAATTCTCAAGTTAAAAGAATCACACAAACCTAAAAATTTAAACAATAAAGAGATCGATAGAATCTGAAATTATACTATCAAATCAAATCTTCACAAAGAAAAAAAAATACAAATCGATGATTGGAGAGAGATGGGGAAAGTGTTGACGAGTAATGAAAAGGAAAAGGGGCAACGAACCTCGTCCTTCAACATGTGAAGCAAGGTGGTTTTACCGGCATTATCGAGGCCGAGAAAGAGGATCTTAGCCTCTTTCTGCCAGAGGCCGAGGGAAGCAAGAATGCCGTAGAACCAATCGACAAGAAACATAGTTTTTAGCTTTGGGCTGGGATTTGGAGATGGAATTTGTGAGGATCTTCCAGAGTGGAAGACCGTAGGATTGTAGTAATCAAGGCCTCTGCTTTGTCATCATCGTATCATTAGAAAAAAAAAATGAGGCAGAGCCAGGAAGTAGATTGGGAGATCCGAACTCGAGTATTTATACTGTATTTCTTTTCTTAAAAATTTATCTGTTGTTGTAACACTTTTAGTGGACCACAGCTTTCAATTCATCGCTTTAACTAAAAACTTTATAAGTTAGTCACTCAATTATTTAAAAATTTTCATTTAAGTCACTAAGTTATTCAAAAGTTTTTATTTAAGTCACTGAACTGTTAAGATTTTTTTTTAAAAAGTTCCGTTAGCAAACTCCAAACGACGATTCGACGATTGGTACTGTGGATCAATACCCATCGACGAGTAGAACAACATAAATTAGATCCAAATCTATTTAACGATTAGTGTTGAAGATTGAAGAAAAAAATTTTGAATTTTTAGATTGGTGCAGGTAGTGCAAATAGAAAAAGTCATATAACATCGATTATAACAACCCAGTGACTTAAATAAAAACTTTTGAATAGTTTAGTGACTAAATTGTAACTTTTTTTAGTTAAGTGGCCAAAACAAAAACTTACCATAGTTTAGTGACTAATGGTTTAGTTTACCCAACACTTTTTAACATTTGAAGAGTCAAATGATATTAATCGAAAAAAGAGTAAACTATAGTAACAATCACTAAACTATTAGTAAGTTTACGTTTTGATCACTAAACTTCAAAAAGTTACAAAAAATGGTCACAAACTATTTGAAAGTTTTCATTCAAGTCATTGGGTTGTTAAAATCACTATTGTACAACCTTCATTATTCGCATCGCTTGCACCAATCGAAAGTTCTCATTCTCTTATCTTCTACAGTTTAGTTTTTTTTTTCATGAAACAACTTTGAATGTCATCAATCTATTAATCAAAATCCAAACAACTTTATTTTTCAATCTCCGACACTAATCGTCAGATCGACTTGGATCTAAGATTTACTTTTTTACTTGTCAATAGATACTAATCCACTATAATGATCATCTGATCATCGCTTGAAACTCGCTAACCGAAATTCTTTTTCAAAAAATAAAAAACTTAATAAGCTAGTGACTTAAATAAAAAGTTCCAAATAGTGCAATAACTTAAATGAAAATTTTGAATAGTTCAATGACTATTTTGTAACTTTCTGAAGTTGACAGACTAAAATATAAACTTACTAATAGTTCAATGAACTTGGGTCTACTTACCATTAAAAAAAAAGTAAACTTTTCTAAAAGTTATAAACACATTTTACATTATTTAAAAAAAATAAATTTAAAAGGTTTAATTTAAATCTTTACAAAAACTAATAAAATTAAGTGTTACTTGATAAATTAAAAAAACAAGTGAAAAATTTAAAAATTAAGTATTAAAAATTTAAATACTTAATTTAAATTATAAAATATATTTGATATTACTTAAAACTAATTATGAAATATAATTAGATTGTTTGATAAATTAATTAAACAAAAGTCAAATTTTTATAAGATAGTATAATATAAATAGAATAGAATAGAATTAATTGAAAATATTCTCCTAATAATCAACTCTTATTTACTTATCATTTTTCTACATTTTTTTAAAAAAATTCTATCGAATGTTTTTTATTTTAAATTATAAATATAAGTAAAACATTAAATAATTAAAATTATTTATTTAATTTTTTCAATAATTTATTAAACAAGGGATTGTTTATTCCATGTCCTTGAATTTTACTATACATTAGAAGTTAATTCAATTTGATAGAATTGGTAAAAGTAAAAAAATTAATAATTTATATGAAAAATTAGTTAATATTAATAATTTAAGTTGATATGTTTGCAAATAGATGAAATAACTTCTAAATATTAGTAATTAAATCAAATAAAAAAAAACGATGTACATCAAATTTCAACGGACTTAAAGAATTTTAAATATAGTAAATAATTCAAACCAATGTTCAACTGGGGATGTAACTCAAATGCTAGAGTGCTCGCTTTGCATGCGAGAGGCACGAGGTTCGATCCCCCGCATCTCCATAACTCTTTTACACTATTAAAGCCCTCAAATTACTTTGCTTACTGCTGCTCCACGTCAGCCTCCTAGATATTATCTTTTGGTTTTTCGATATACCCAACAGAAACAACATTTTTCACGCGAAATTGATGAATTAAATAAATTATCAAAAATTTTAATTTTTTTATTTTATTTTTCCTTTAATTGATTTTTTTAGTCGGATTTATGAATAGATGAATTTCATATTTTTTCTGGATTGATATTTCAATTGGTTCTTAATTCGATTTGATTAATATAACTATAAACAAGACATATTCTCGTAATTTAGGTGTGTTTAATAAATTTAAAATTTAAGCACTGAAAAATTTAGTACTTAACTTTTAATATTAAATTTGATAAGTGTTAAATTCATATTAAAAAATTGTTTAGTAAATTAGTGAATATAAGTACCGGATATAATTATTTTGTTTGATAAAAGTAAAAATTAATGTTTAAAAAATTATTTATTTCTTAGTTCTAATTTTATTAATATAATTTTTTATATTATTTTGGATAGTTTTGTATAAAAAATAAATATAATAATTTAAATATCTCATTTTTAAAAAAATATTTTATTTTAAATTCTTAATAAAATAAAAATAACTTTATATTTTTTACATTAAGTAAGAAGTAGATATCTATGTATTTATTTTGTTCAACATTTTTTTGTTAAAAAAATTATATTAAGTAAAAAATTAAAATAATTATCAATCACATCTAAAATATTAAATATTAAAAAATTTTCATTTTCAACTAATTAGAAATTTTTAATGGTTTTTCAAACACACCCTTAGTATTTACAATTATTTTTCCTCAATTCAGTATGTAATTTTTGGCTTAATACTTCTTTTGGTACTTATTCTATAGTTAAATTACCACTTTGGTACCTATACTATCTTTTTTATCAGTTTTGCCCTTGTTCTTTTATTCTATATGCCCCGTTACTGCATTTATATTTTCTGTTAAAAAAATTATCTTTCTATCCAATCAAATACAGCCATGTGTAGAAAAAACTCAATTTATCTTTAAAAAATAAAAAAGTTCATAAAAATGCCAAAAAAAAAACATAAATTTTTAATAAAAAAACCAAAATTCCAAACAAACAAATTTTTTAAACAGAATTCTTAAAATTAAAATCAAATTGATTTTAGCTATTAGATTAAAATAAATTATTTTAATCCTTAGATTTTGTATTGGCTTGATATAATATTTGGTATATGAATTTGGCATTTTTTTTTCCTAATTTGGTATCTAAATTTTTTTTGTCCTAATTTCGTATTTGAACTTGACACTTTTTCCTAATTTGATACTTAAACTTTTTTGGGCCCAATTTAGTACCTGAACTTGACATTTTTTTCCTAATTTGGTACCAAAGAGTTTTTTAGGTACAACTTAGTACCTAAATTTATTAAATGTTATACAAGTTACATAAAACACTAATGGTGTTATTTTTTTTACACTACAAAAATATTGACGGTATTAGAGGAAATTCATGTTAAAAAAATAGCAACTGAGCTATGCTTAATGAGTTAATATTAAATAAGGGGGAAAAAGAGTTTTAAAAATCCAAACTAAAAGAAATTAATTATTTTCAATTAATAAATAAATAAATTAAACAAATATTAAATACAAAAAATATCATATCATCTGTTACATGTCGGTAATACATTGATTATTTTTGTTATATCGTAAAAAAATAACACTTTTAGTATATTGGAGTGATTTGTAAAACGTTTAACAAGTTCAAGTACCAAATCGAACAAAAAAAGATTAGGTACCAAATTAGGAAAAAGAGTCAAGTTTAGGTACCAAATTGGAACCCAAAAAAGATTTAGTACCAACATAAGAAAAGTGTCAAATTTAGGTACCAAATTAGGAAAAAGTGTTAAGTTTAAGTACCAAACTGGAAAAAAAAATTTAGGTACCAAATTAAGAAAACGTGTCAAATTTAGGTGCCAAATGTTCTATTAAATTTTTGTATTTATCTTACCTTATTAAAATAAAACCAACAATACCTAATTTTTCCCTTCTTTTTTCTTTTCATCGTGCAATTGAAGTCAGAGCGTTTTTTTTTTTTGACAATCTTCACTTTCATATTTACTTTTTTTTTGTTTAGAAAAAATTAGAATGGCAAGCAAGAGATTATGAGTATTAAGATTAATCAATTTCGATATTGGATACTTATTTTTCTTGATCGAAAAAATTAGTCGACCATTTCATTCTAAAAATATTGAATTTTTTTAGTTGATTTCAAGCATAAAAATAAAAAATTTTCAATCAAGAAAAATAAATAACTAATATCGAAATTGATTAATCTTAATAACTCTAATCTCTTGCTTGTTATTCAAATTTTTTTCTCCAAAGATACCACAATACTTTAATTAAATGGGGAAAATAAAAAAAAAGGGAAAAATTAGGTGTTGCTGCTTTTATTTTAATAAGCTAAGATAAATACATAATCTAATGTTTAAAATCATTTAATTTAATCCAATGGCTAAGATCATTTTAATTCTCATTATTCTTATTTTAAAAGTTCTCACTATAATTGTCATCGTGAAGAGTAATGTATATATATTAAGAAAACGAAATAATGAATTCCATGTAATAGCTTGATAGCAAAGGGTGTTTACCGCCCTAGATAGCCTGAGTTCAAATTGTGCTAATCGTGTTAGTTATTTGAGATTTTCCCTGTTATTGTAATTGAAAAAAAAAAGAAATAATGATTATTTTAAGTAAAAAGTGACATTCATTCTTAATTATATATTTACTCTAATTAGTTAAAAGAATTACAAGGAATTTAAGACTCCAATTAATCAATACTTATTTCCAATTATATATTTAAGAAAATTAATTTTTTTAAAATCACTTTTTTTCTAAAAATATATATTTTAAAATAAATTTTCCACGTAATATTATGCATAGAACCTGACCAGGTGTTGACTATCTGGCCTTACTTTATACGCCATGGTGACACCCCTACTACTACTTTCTTTCCATAGTTAACCACTGCTAAAAATCCTTAAATAATAAACCCTCCGTTCTCATTTTCTTAACCAATCAAACCCTTTTTCTCGATGTGCATTTGGTCCTCTATTCGACCAGCCAAGTTTTCTTCATTTTCTTTATCGATAGAACTGGTTTTAAATCTTGGGTATTTTAGGTTTTTTTGTTGTTGATTTTGGTACCCAATGATATTAGATTTTCGATGAGATCAGTCCTCATGCCTCGAATCCGTGCTCTTCACTCGTTTTCAGTCGTTTTCCTTTATTGGTTCTATGTTTTCTCATGAACTAGATCAGACCCTTTCTTTGTTTTCAGAATTTGTTTTATTAATTCTTGTTAAATTATCCTGGTTTTAAAAACAACAAATTAGTTAGAAACCCAGTTTTTTTTCTGTGATGGCTGCTTCTGTGCAAAGGCCAGCGAGTTCCGGATCCGAGTCCGACCCGAGGTATGCAAACATCGACGAGAGGAAAAGGAAGAGGATGCTGTCGAACCGTGAGTCGGCAAGGCGGTCGCGTATGAAGAAACGGAAGCTGATGGAAGATTTGTGTAACGAAGTGAGTTTGTTGCAGAAAGAGAATAGCCGGCTATATAAAGAGATCAACGCCTCAACCCAACACTACATCGAGATGGAATCTGCCAATAACCTGTTGAGAGCTGAAGCTATGGGATTAACGGAGAGATTGCGGTCACTGAACTCCGTGCTGCACATTGTGGAAGAAGTAAATGGGTATGCGGTTGAAGTACCGGAAATCCCAGATGATTCTTTGTTTAAGCCGTTGGTGGTGGCAGTTCCCGAAGCTAATTATGGTGTTAGCCGATGATATATGCTTGAATTTTTTGGAGTCGGCTTGTGCTCGTGAGTATTCGATACCATTATCTTCTTCTTCCTTGTATTACTGTTTAACGGTGAGCTTCATTGAATTTTGGGTTTAGTCTGCTTTTTGGGTTTTTCATGGAAATTTTGTTTTCAATTGCATGCAATTGTATTGGTCTTTATTCGTCAGTTTCTTTGTGATTAGTTGTTGAATTTGGATTAATTGCTTCAGACATCCCAAACTATAATCTTAATTTTAAATTTACTCTCAAATTTCAAATCGTTTTAATTACAATTATATCAGGCATCCCAAATTATGATCTTAATTTTAAATTGGTTTTCAAATTTCAAACTGTTCTAATTACATTATAAAATTATCGATCTTATGCGAATTGAAATTTTTTCTTATTGAAATTATTAATTTTAAATGACAGTTACAAACATCCATCTTGTTCGTACTTTGATACCCATATAACCATCGAAGATTGTTGAAGTGACTAATTCCTGGAAATTAAGGAGCGTTGAGAACAAAGAAATTGTTCAAGTTTACTTTTTTATCTAGTACTAACAAGCTTGATGGTAAGAAAAGATCTTTTGCAAGAGGGTTGGCTAGAAATTTTTTGTAAAAACATTAGCCCCGCTCAGTTCATAATGACAATATTTCGACCTTTTTTTTAATTCTATGAATTATTTTCATTATGCACATAAAGGAGGAGCTGTATGAGGTGAAAATCTCATGTATTTGGAAAGGAGAATCCTTTGAATCGAATGACAACCGTAACGGATGTCGGCTCAATCCGAAGGAAATTATGCGGAGGCTTTACAGAATTGTTATGAAGCTATGCGACTAGAAATTGATCCCTATGATCGAAGTTATATACTATATAACATAGGCTTTATCCACACAAGTAATGGAGAGCATACAAAAGCTTTAGAATATTATTTTCGAGCACTAGAACGAAACTCATTCTTACCACAAGCTTTTAATAATATGGCTGTAATCTGTCTTACAACAATTAAAATTAAAAACTAAAAATACAGTAAAATAATGAGAGGGAGAGTGAACAAGGGTATTTTTAAAGCCTTGAAAATTTCAAAATCAATATTTTTATAATATTCATTTTTTATATTTATAATTTTTATTTTAAAGTAGTCACATAAGATTTGATATCTTATTTAATAGCTGATACAATATAGTTAATACAAATTTAACAATAAAAGAAACTTATTGATATAACGTTAAACCAATGTAATTAAAATATTTTCAAAGTTTAAAAATCAATTTAAAATGAAAGTCATATTTTTGGGATATTTGATGCTGTTAACAATGGTGTGTTTGGAAAACCAATTATATGAATATTTTAAAATTAATGTATTAAAATTTGTATAACCATAAAATTATTTTAAATATAATATTAAAAATAGATATTATGAACAAAATATGATAAAAAAATGCAAAAAAGACAAATTGTTATAATTTTATATTATAAAGGTAATATGAAAGATTATAAAAATTCAAAAAGTTTAAAAAACAATATTTTTGCTAGAAAATCAGGGTTATGGTCCGGTTATGCATGCCTCCTAAAATCAGGATTTTTATTTGGAGAGGGTGCTGCACAATTACGTGCCATGCAAAGGCCGGTTAGCAGAGAATATAGATCGTGTTTTACTTCACTGTCCGCGAGCGAAGGAGGCATGGCAGCAACACAAGTGAATGTCGATTATGATTCAGTCCAGCCGTTTATTGTTAATTGTTTGCACGATGCTGATGTTACTAAGACTACCCGACTGCTTGCCATATTGTGGTCTTTTTGGTTTGATGGAAACAAGTTCTGTTGGCAGTTGATGTCCCTGTATCGCATGTCCATTCTGTTGCTGAAGCTTACGTTCAGGATTGGGTTCGACCCACCAGTTTTGAAAACAGTGTTGCATTTTCAGTGGACAAGAGTGCTGCACACTACCTTCACTGCTTCCATTTGCGGAAGAACCATTTGTTGGGTATGGGTCCCACTATGTGGGAAACCCATATTTTCTGGCACAAATGTTTTGCCTTCCTTTTTTTTTTGGTTTTTGTCAAAAGCCAATTTTTTTGGCTTATTAACGGGAGTGGGCAGAAATTTTTCTGCAGAGAGCTAAAGAAAAAATAGAGAGAAAGAGAATAGAAAAAAATCAGATTTTCAAGCTTGGTGCAGCAGTGATCAACTCTTCGATCGAAGGTCCATCCGTGGTTCGATTGAGCTAATTTTTGGACAGCAGCTAGGTGATAAGGTGTTCTTGACTTTGTACGGTCGGATTTTTCATCCGAGTCTTGTAGCGTCGGAAATATCCATTTTTCAGCAGCTACGTTTTTGGTGATGTTCTCTCATTTTTCTCTCTTTTGCTAAAGATTACATGTTGTTAGCCTTGTCGGAGTTGAATGCTTGTTGTAGGCTTGATATTGTGATCTTGTAGTTGAACATTTGATGATAGTGGAGCTCTTTATCGGACTCTAAAGTCCCGTGGTTACCCTTAATTTAGAGGGGTTTTCCACGTAAAAATATCGGTGTCTCTATTTATTTTTGTTGTGGTTGCATTAGTTGATTTGTGGTTGATTAAGGTTGCTAGAGAACATATCTTGTGCTATTGTGCTTGCCATAATTTTTACAGGAGTTATAAGGAGAGAAAGAACACCGGTTGTGCTTTCGCTTTGTTTCGGTTGTTCGGTTTCTTCCCAACAAACTGGTATCAGAGCTTGGTTATTGTGTCAGATAATTATGGAAATTAATACGAGCAAGATGATTATGTTGAATGGCACAAATTATCAACTTTGGCGGAATAAAATGAAGGACTTGTTGTTTGTGAAGGCTTTGCATCTTCCGGTCTTTACTACTCAAAAACCCGATTCGAAAAGTGATGAAGAATGGGAATTTGAGCATCAACAAGTGTGTGGCTTTATTCGGCAATTTGTTGAAGAAAATGTTTACAATCACATTGATCAGGAGACACATGCTCGAACATTGTGGGAGAAGCTTGAAAGCTTGTATGCTTCGAGGTCGGGCAATAACAAGTTATTTTTGCTGAAGAAAATGATGGCGCTGAAATATAAAGAAGGAATGTCTATAGCTGACCATGTTAGTGAATTTCAGAGTATGATGAATCAGTTGCTTGGTATGGGTGTCAAATTTGATGACGAGATTTTAGGACTTTGGTTGCTTGCTACTCTACCAGACTCTTGGGAGACCTTTCGAGTCTCACTCATTAATTCTGCCCCACAGGGTATTATTACTTTGGATTTGGCTAAGAGTGGTGTGTTGAATGAAGAGGTTAGAAGAAGATCTCAGGGTTCTACATCACAGTCCGAGGTGTTGGTTATCGAGAACAGGGGGAGAAACAGAGACAAAGATGGAAAGGGTAGAGATAAAAGCCGAAGCAAGTCAAGATCGAGATACAAGAATCTTGAGTGTCATCATTGTGGTAAGAAAGGCCATATCAAGAAATATTGCTTCAAGTGGAAGAAAGAGAACAAAAGTGGTGGTGATAAACACGACCGGAATGACGATGAAAAATCCGAGCGTGTTGCTACTGTTACTCGTGAAGATTTGTTAGTTATTTGTGATCAGAATTTGGTCAACCTAGCATGCGACGAGACTAGTTGGGTGATTGATACTAGTGCATCACTTCATGTCACGTCGAGGAAGGAATTCTTCACATCTTATACTCCTGGTGATTTTGGGGTATTGAAGATGGGTAATGATGGTTTGGTTTCGGTTATTGGTATGGGAGATGTTAGCTTGGTAAGTAACAACGGAACAAAGTTAACTCTCAAGGATGTTAGACATGCACCGGATGTCCGTTTGAATTTGATTTCTGCAGGAAAGCTTGATGATGAGGGATTCTGTAACACCTTCAGTGAAGGGCAGTGGAAGCTGACTAAAGGCTCCTTGGTTGTGGCTCGAGGAAAGAAGAGCTCAAATTTGTACTTGATGCAAGCTTTGACTTCTCGAGAGACGGTGAATGTGACACTGAATGACAACTCAACTGAGTTGTGGCATAAATGACTCAGTCACATGAGTGAGAAGGGGCTTAACTGTTTAGCGAAGAAGAATCAACTTTCAGGTTTAAAGAATGCTACACTGAAGAATTGTGCTCATTGTCTAGCAGGAAAGCAGAAAAGAGTTTCATTTAGAAGCCATCCTCCTCATAGGAAATCAGAGTTGCTAGAGTTGGTCCATTCAGATGTTTGTGGTCCGATAAAAGTAAGATCACATGGTGGTGCACTTTACTTTGTGACTTTCATTGATGATTGTTCAAGAAAGCTATGGGTTTACACTTTGAAGTCTAAAAATCAAGTCTTTGAGGTGTTTAAACAGTTTCAAGCATCAGTTGAAAGGGAAACTGGGAAGAAGTTGAAGTGCATTCGTACTGATAATGGTGGCGAGTACACAGGGTCGTTTCATGAGTATTGTCTGCGACAGGGAATCAGACATCAGAGAACACCACCAAAGACTCCACAGTTAAATGGGTTAGCTGAAAGAATGAACCGAACATTGATTGAGAGAGTCAGATGTTTGTTGTCAGATGCAAAGTTACCAAGATCGTTTTGGGCTGAAGCTTTGAATACAGTGACACATGTGATAAATCTGTCTCCTAGTGTTCCTTTGAAAGGTGATGTGCCAGATAGAGTTTGGTTTGGTAAAGACGTGTCATATGATCACCTACGTGTGTTCGGTTGTAAAGCATTTGTTCATGTTCCAAAGGATGAAAGATCCAAGTTGGATGCCAAGGCTCGACAATGCATTTTTATTGGTTATGGTCTAGATGGTGAGTTTGGTTATAGACTCTATGATCCAGTTCAGAAGAAACTCGTGCGAAGCAGAGATGTTGTCTTCATTGAGGATCAGACCATTGATGACATTGATAAGACGGAGAAAGTGGATTCACAAGGTAGTGGTGACTTGATCGATGTGAATCCGGTTCCCCTAGACTCTTCACCAGATCCTATCCAGGATGATGTGCATGGTGATGTTAGTGGTGACCATCAGACTATAGGTGACTTTGATACTCCCATGGATGATGTTGTGAATGATCAACAACAAGCACCTATAGCTCCACCAGCAGTTCCACTTCGAAGGTCTTCTAGAGATCGACGATCTTCTGTCAGGTATTCTCCTGATGAATATGTTCTTTTGACTGACGGGGGAGAACCTGAATGTTATGAAGAGGCTATGGAGAGTGAATGCAAAGATCAGTGGGTTGAAGCGATGAAAGGCGAACTTCAATCTTTGCATGAGAACCATACTTTTGAATTGGTGAAACTGCCTAAGGGCAAAAGAGCTTTGAAGAATCGGTGGGTTTACAGGTTGAAGCAAGAAGAGAAGTCTTCATCTCCACGATACAAAGCTAGATTGGTCGTCAAGGGTTATACTCAGAAAAAGGGGGTTGATTTTGAAGAAATATTTTCTCCGGTTGTGAAGATGTCCTCTATCAGAACTATACTGAGTTTGGCAGCTTGTTATGACCTAGAGGTTGAACAAATGGATGTGAAAACTGCTTTTCTTCATGGTGACTTGGAAGAAGAGCTTTACATGGAGCAGCCAGAGGGTTTTGTTGCACAAGGGAAAGAGGACTATGTGTGCAGATTGAAGAAGAGCTTGTATGGTTTGAAGCAAGCTCCAAGGCAATGGTACAAGAAGTTTGAGTCTGTTATGGGGGAGCAAGGCTACAAGAAGACTACTTCTGATCATTGTGTGTTTGTTAAAAGATTCTCTGGTGATGATTTTATTATTCTTTTGCTCTATGTTGATGATATGCTTATTGTTGGTCAGAATGCTTCTAGAATTGAGAAGTTGAAACAAGAGTTGAGTAAATCCTTTGCAATGAAGGATTTGGGGCCAGCAAAGCAAATTCTTGGCATAAGACTGACACGTGATAGAAAGGCCAAGAAATTATGGTTATCACAAGAGAGGTACATTGAGAAAGTACTTCAAAGGTTTAGTATGGACAAAGCTAAAGCGGTGAATACTCCCTTTGCTATGCACTTTAGATTGAGTGTTAAGCATAGTCCTTCCACAGAAAAGGAGAAGGAAGAGATGCAGAAAATTCCTTACTCTTCAGCCGTGGGTAGTTTGATGTACGCAATGGTTTGCACGAGACCAGACTTGGCTTATGCCGTTGGTACAGTTAGTCGGTTTCTTTCTAATCCAGGCAGAGAGCATTGGAATGCAGTGAAGTGGATTATGAGATATCTTCGTGGCACTTCCAACATGAAACTTTGTTTCGGCAATGAGAAACCTGTTCTTGTTGGGTATACAGATTCAGACATGGCCGGAGACATTGACTCGAGGAGATCTACTTCAGGTTACTTAATCACTTATGCAGGGGGAGCTGTGGCATGGCAATTGAGACTGCAAAAGTGTGTTGCATTGTCCACCACCGAATCAGAGTTCATTGCAGCAACCGAAGCGTGTAAGGAGATGCTTTGGATGAAGAAGTTTGTGCATGAGCTTGGTTTTACTCAGGAGAAGTATGTCCTGTACTGTGATAGCCAGAGTGCTATTCATCTTGGTAAGAACTCAACTTTTCATGCTAGATCTAAGCATATTGATGTGAGGTACCATTGGATACGAGATGTTCTTGAAGCTAAGCTGTTAGAGCTTGAGAAGATACACACTAATGATAATGGTGCTGATATGTTGACGAAGGCCTTACCAAGAGGAAAGTTTGAAGCATGTTGTTTGACCTCCGGCATGGAGGCATTCCCCACATAGTTGGAGGGGGAGATTTGTTGGGTATGGGTCCCACTATGTGGGAAACCCATATTTTCTGGCACAAATGTTTTGCCTTCCTTTTTCTTTTGGTTTTGTCAAAAGCCAATTTTTTTGGCTTATTAACGGGAGTGGGCAGAAATTTTTCTGCAGAGAGCTAAAGAAAAAATAGAGAGAAAGAGAATAGAAAAAAATCAGATTTTCAAGCTTGGTGCAGCAGTGATCAACTCTTCGATCGAAGGTCCATCCGTGGTTCGATTGAGCTGATTTTTGGACAGCAGCTAGGTGATAAGGTGTTCTTGACTTTGTACGGTCGGATTTTTCATCCGAGTCTTGTAGCGTCGGAAATACCCATTTTTCAGCAGCTACGTTTTTTGGTGATGTTCTCTCATTTTTCTCTCTTTTGCTAAAGATTACATGTTGTTAGCCTTGTCGGAGTTGAATGCTTGTTGTAGGCTTGATATTGTGATCTTGTAGTTGAACATTTGATGATAGTGGAGCTCTTTATCGGACTCTAAAGTCCCGTGGTTTTTACCCTTAATTTAGAGGGGTTTTCCACGTAAAAATATCGGTGTCTCTATTTATTTTTGTTGTGGTTGCATTAGTTGATTTGTGGTTGATTAAGGTTGCTAGAGAACATATCTTGTGCTATTGTGCTTGCCATAATTTTTACAGGAGTTATAAGGAGAGAAAGAACACCGGTTGTGCTTTCGTTTTGTTTCGGTTGTTCGGTTTCTTCCCAACACCATTGATTTTCTATGATCATAGAAAATATTCGTTCCACATTCTTAGATACTTGCTATATTTTTGAGGTCTTAAGCAAAATAATAAAATGGAGTTTTAAGTTCCTTAAAAGTTATAGAAAAATTATTTTCGGTCCCTTAAAAGTTAAAATTTTTTTGGGCCCTTAAAAACTAGAAAATAATATTTTGGACCCCTTTTAGCCTTGAGCCTTGGGTAGCCGCACCTCCAGATGACCCTAGAGTCGAGCCTGGCTGTATTTGTCCTCTTGAAACTTATTTGTTCGGGTATGAGTCTTATAAACATTGATTTTATATGAAATTTGTAATTATACGTATGCAATTTTTATTTTGATTTAATTATATACCTAAAACTTTATTTAATTTAAAATTATATATAATTTTAAAAAATAAATACCATTATTTTTATATTTTTTTAAATGCATTTATATATACATAATAAGTAATTGTAAAATAGTATCTTGTTGATAACGATGGTAGTGATATAAGAAAACTGAACCAAAAATAAAATTTTATTTATATAATTATCTCAAACTCAAATTTATATATCACATTACAAAATAATCAAATTTAATATGTATTCTTGGATTGCTCCCTAATTATCTATTTCTTGAGTGAATAAAGGTCAAATTTGATTAAAGATATTCATGGGTCAAGTAATTTAATTCATTTTAGGTTAGATTTGGATTTATATTTCCCAACCTCAAGTAGAGGTGCTCATAGGTCTGGCTGGACTTAAGTTTAATATTAACATACTTTATACTTATTGAGCTCAACCTGACCCGAAATATGGGTTTAAAATTTTACCTAAATCCACTCATATTTGTAAAATACTAACCTAAGCCTATTTTAGGCCCATCCATATTATTTTTTATTTTTAAAAATATTTATATTATATAATCTTAATATTTAATAATTTAATAATTTTTTATTTATTGAAATTTTTTGTATAGTCATATTAACATTATTTTAATGTTTACATTAGATTAGTATTATGTATTTAGCATAAGTTTTTTTAGTGTGCTCTAAATTACATATGTAATGGCCTAAATTCATGGTTATCAGAATAGTGATTTCGTAATCAAAAATCCGATTTAAAAAGAATATTTATTTTAAAAATTATTGCATGAATATTAATATGATAGGAAATTTGTATGAAAATATCGATAGAAAAATTTTACCGATTTAGTAGTTAATTAGAAAAAAGTTTTAAAAAATATTGAAGAAATTGGGTAAAAATGAGGTATCGAGACCTTGATCTCGTATAACTGAGTCGAAAATATTTTTATAAATATTTATGAAATGTTGGAATTGTGGCATTAAAATTTTGTTAGAAAATTTTAATGTTTGGGTAGTCAATTAAATAGAAATGACTAAATTGAAAAAGGTATAAAAGTTGCTAGAATGATTAAATAGCTTAAGTGTCTAATGAAAATGGATTTAAAAGGCAATTAGACCCAAAATTATTTGGGCTATAGACGGCAAGGGCATGAAATCAGCAAGAAAATTGATGATTTAAGGGCAAAATTGAAATATTGCATAATTAACTAATAAAGTTAAGACTAAAGTGGAAATATCTAGATTTCTTTTGATTTTTCTTCATTATCATCAGCCAAAACGCCATAGGAGGGGTTCTTTAAGCTGGTATTTCATAATTTTTGTATCAAGTGAGTTAATTCTTTCCTTTTTCTTGTAATTTTTATGTTTTTAAGACTTTTACAACTAGGTCCTACTATTAAATTTATTACTTTTTGATTTTATGGATGAAATTGAAAGTTACCATGGTTGAGTACTGGAATTTTATGATGAATAAACATGGATTTGAAGTTTTAATTTTAGCAAAAGACGGATTTACTAAATGTTTTTAGTAGAAATTGATTTTTAGGACTTAATTGTGAAAAAGTTTGGAATTAAGGTTTTATGCTGAAATTATGATTTCCAAAGGTTGTGAAGTAGTTTAATATGATAGAATAAAGTGTTAATTTAGGAAAAATCAGCTCAATTCAGGGGTTAATTGAGTAGGGACCAAATTGTAAAAATTGTAAAATTTGGGGTAAATATGAAATTTCAAAAATTAGAGGTATAAATTGTGAAATAAATTAGATTAAAATTAGATGCTGATAAATGAAAAATTTTATATTATAGATCAAGAAATTGAAGATAAACAAGGGAAGGAAAAAGTAGCCGAATAGTCCCTGAAATCTCTACAGCTACTACAAATTGTTACAAGTAAGTTTGTATAACTTGAATTATATTTTTAAATGCTTGGAATGTATGTTTATTGATGGAATATGGTTTGGATGTTCATTGTATGATATTTGATGAAAAATTGATAATTCTCGATAAAAAAAGGAAATAAATCCCGGTTGAATGAAATGAACTTCGATGGATCACTGAAAAAGGAATTGACGGTACAAAGGATCTAGCTCGGACAGGTGATCCTAATGATATAGCCCTCCCGAAGAATATGTGTGAAATGGATTTAGCCCGAACGGGTAATCCAAATTAAGCTCATTAGAGTAATTGTCATTGCAGAGGATTTAGCCTGGACTGGTAATCCCACTGTAAGAAATGAGGTTCGCGGGAGTGTGCTGTAACGACCCATATTTCACGGGCACCGGAAAAGTGAATTTAGGGCCTCTGTCTTAGGAAAACGAGTCCGTAAATATTTATTAAAAATATTTATGAAGTTAGTTATGGGTTGAATTAGATTTTAATTAGGTGAATTTATTTTTAATTAGAAGTAATTAGTAGAAAGAACTAAATTGAATAGAGCGTAAAAGATTAATTACAAAATAGAGAAATGATAAAGGACTAAATTAGTAATTAAACCAAATTAGTGAAATGTGTAAGATAGAGAATAAATACATGTGTTTTTAAATTATTAGTACAAATGTATGATATATATATATTTACTTATTTATTAAGTAAAAGATATTTACTTATTATTATTATTATTATTATTATCATTATATTTTATCTATTAATTGAGATAGTGACAATTGTATGGTGATAAATAACACGTGTACATGTGTGTATAAACACACATGTATTATTTTTATTTGTTATTATATAGATATTTTATAATTAAATAGTAATTAAGTAAATAAAATGAAATAAAGAATAAATAAAATAAAGAAACAAAAGAAAAAAGAGAAATAGTTATAGAGAATCAAACTAAATAGAAAGAAAGAAGAAAAGAAAAGAAAAGAAAAAGGATAAATTAGGGTTTGAAAGCTGTGAAGTTAAAATGGTAAGTCAATTAAGTCCCTTTCTTTGTGATTTTGATGTTTTTGCAGTCCTAGAGTAAAGTACTCTTGAATTTATGTGGAGATATTAAAAGTTGATAGACTTTTGAGTAGGGTTTATGTTGAATAAATGATGAAATTAGGGATCAAATTGATAGAATTGTTGATTAAAATTAATTAAAGGACATTTTGTGAACTAGCCTATAAGTTTTGAATTTTAGGGGCTAAATTGGAAGAAATTCAAAATTATGGAAAAATGATGAAAATTTGATGGTTATATTGAAGTTTTGATGGAAATTGAATAAAAAAATGATGTGAATTGTAAAAAGGGAGAAGATGAAAATGGTTAGGACAAATTTGGAATTTAGGTAAAAGTTGCATGAAAAGTTATTATTTTATATAAAATATGTGTGTTATTAATTAATTGTACTTATGCTAATTTTTGTAGCAAACAAGGAAACCGAGACGTCGAATGCGAAGGGAAAAGGAAAAGTGATCGAGGAATAGCTCGAGAAAAATATCGGTTTGTATTATTATAATTCAAGTTATTTCTTATTAAATGTTTACTTTTAATATATGTGTATGGAATTTGAATGTGGGGGTAAATATTGATATTTAAATTGAATGTGAATTAAATTTATTTGATGAATAAATATATGTATGTGAAATTGAATTGTATGATTGAATTGAGTAATGTTGGTATGCATATGAATTTGAATTCACTGAAATAGAGGAAGTAATTCGATACACTATTAACTAGTCGGGCTTAGTGGATATAGTTGGCATGCCATAGGATTGGAAAAGGTTCAGGGATACTTCGACTTCGAGTCGAGGAGACACTTGGTGTGTCATTATTGCTTCGGATAGATTCGATGAGGCGTTGGTCGCCACTTTGCTTCGGCTTAGCCGATGAGACGTTGGTCGTCACTTATTTGCTTTGAACTATCCGATGAGGCGTTGGTCGCCATTCTGGTGTGTTTGGGTGGATCCGTGTATCCGCCAAAGTTTAAGTCATGTTAATAGGGGAAAATAAGTGAAATAATAAAATCAAATGAATTTGATTAATTGAGCTATTGAATGAAATGAGAAAGTGATATTGTAAGATGGAATGTGAGATGAAATTTGTAAAGAGATTAAAGGTTCATGAAGTGTTCATATTTGAAATGTGAATTGAATAATTATATGTGGTTGAGAGATAAATCAAAGGTTCATGAGTTAATTGAAATCTCATTGATGATTTATTGGATCTAACATTGGAAATGATATAATGGAAAATATGATAGTTTGGTATAAATTTATATGTATGATTTGTATGTATGATTTGCTAATTATCTATGTATGTTATGATATTTTATTGTTGTTATAATTTGAATTATGATAATATCACTGAGTATTTCCAATACTCAGCGTATGGTTGTTTTCTGTGCGCAGGTTAGGTAAAGTCGAAGTTCAGTCAAGCATCCGAGTCAGTCCCGACCTCAGCTCAATTTTGGTGATGCATCTATCTTTTAGATATGTGGCATGTACTAGGTTTGGTTTTGTCACTTGTAAATGTTTTATTGTAACGACCCGAACTTTAAGGTTATTAGAAAAGTGTATTTTCGGGTCACTGTTTTTGAAAAATGGATTAGAAAATATTTATTAAAAATATTTATGAAGTTAATCGAGTGGTTAATTAGAGTTTTAATTAAATGAATTTAACTTAATTAAGAGTAATTAGAAAAAATGACTAAATTGAATAAAGGATGAAAGTTGAATTGTAGATTAAAAGAAAATAAAAAGAACCAAATAGGAAATTATGCCTAATGTATGAATTTAGGCGGCAAAAGATGGAAGAATCTAGGATTTTCTTAGATTAATTAATTAATTTATTATTATGGTTATTATTATTTAATTGATATTAAATTATTATATTATGAAATAAATTGAAATAAAGACAAATGTGTGATGATAAAATTGTACAAGTGTAATATATGTATTTGAACACTTGGAATATAATTGTATATTTACTTAATTTTAGAATAAAAGATATTTATTAATTAAATAATTAAATAATGAGATTTTTGTTTGATAAATAAATTAAATAATGGCAATTGTAATGAATTTATTGGTACAAATGTGAAAATATAAGTGTGTACAATTGTAATATGAGTATTTGATATTAAATAAGATATTTATTATTTAGTAAAAGATATTTATTAATTAAATAATTATATTGTGAGATTTTTATGTAATAAATATATTAAATTATGACAAATGTATGGTAAAATTTGTGACATGTGTAATAATAAAAATGCATACAAGTGTTAAATAAATATTTGTTATTAAATAGATTTTTAATATAGATATTTTATTGTTATTATTATATTATATATATAAATATAGTAAATAAAGAAAAAAAAAAGAGAAAGGAAACAAAGAATATAAATAGAATAGGTAAACGAAAAGCACGGGAAGGAAAGAAAGAAAGGAGAAAGAAAAGAAAAAGGGAGAATTAGGGTTTGAAGGTTTGGAAGTTTAATAGCTAATGTTGTCTAGGGAAATCTCGGCTAAGCAAGAAAAAATGACAAAGACAACGGGAGTTAGCTCGAGAAAATACGGTTTGTATTTCTATAATCCGAATTTAGTCATTATTTGTTATATTTATATACATATGGTAATTGTTAGTGATTGAATTATGATGTTTTAAAATTGAAATGGTTTGATTTTAGTATGCGATGAATTTATTGAATTTATATTGATTGAAATTATTTTGATTGAATTATATAATATATATAATTTATGTAAAAATTTGAATATTGAATGAATGTTATATTGAAAAATATATTGATTGGAAATATGAGGAAATTGATATGAATATATGAAATTGTGATATTTGAATATTTGATATTGAAAAGTGAATTAAATTGTATTGAAATATGAATTAATGTGAATAATTGAAATATATTGTTGAATTGAATGAAATTGTATGAATTGTAAAAATGGGTAAATATATGTAATTATCAGAATGATATATTGATGAAAGAATTATTAAATTGAGAAAGTGAATGAAATACCCTATTAACTAGTCGTGCTGAGTCGGATATAATTGGCATGCCATAGGATCTGGAAGTGTACGGGATTTGCCGGCTTTATCGATCAGGCACTTTATGTGTCATATTTCAGGCACCTCGTGTGTTGTATCAGGCACCTCGTGTGTCGTTTTAGGCACTTTCTGTTTCTATACTGATCAGGTACTATGTACCGTTTTAGGCACAATGTGTCGTACTGATGTGTTTGGGTTGGAATCCGTGTATCCGTCAAAGTCCGGGTTTGTTAATAGGGGTAAATAAGTGAAAGATAAATAGAATAAATTTGATTGATCAAGCTATTGAAATGAAACGAGAAATTGAATTGAGAATTGAAAATTTAGATATGAGATTGAAAATATGAACCAAAGGTTTAATGAAATGATTGAAGTTCGTATTGATAATATATGATGCCACTTGATGAATTGAAATGTGATTTGAGATATATGAATTATATGTATATAGTGAAAGTTAACAGGGATAGTAAGTTGATATGACATAAATGAAATTGACTGTTATTAAAATGAATTAAAATGGAATATGATTGATAAATGCATAGTTGAATATAGTTTATTGATATTGAATTGCGAATAAATTAAGGAAAGCTATACCGAATAGTAAGTGAAAGAATGGAGTTAATAATAATGGATTTATTTAAGAATTGAACAATTATGTTATTGTGTTTGTTATATGATTTGTATAAAATTTATATGGTAAGTAGTTGAAATTTATCTATGAAATAAATAATTGAATAATTGTAATTGTTATTATGATCTTAAGTATTTGTTATATTATTAAATGTTCGGGTTATAAAAATACCACTGAGTATACCATACTCAGCGTACGGTTTGTTTCCGTGCGCAGGTTAAGTAAAGATAGAACGTTGAATCAGCATCCCAGGCCAATCCCGAATGAAATGAGGTAAAGTGTGTTAATTATGGGTAATGACATGTACGTAGGATGTCTTATGCGTGTGTCATTTTAAAATTGTAAATGTAAGGATGAAATAAATAAATTTAGGTTTGGTTATAGTATAAAATAGGATTTGACTAATTTGGTATGAATTTGAATTTTTGTGAGATAATGTCAGATTGATTTCAGAATTCCCTATTATGAGTTGGGAAAATCATTAAAAATTGTATAAAAATAATTATGGGTTATAATTTATATGCTTAGAATCTTTAACGAGTATATTTTCAAGAGAAATAAATGGGAACATCGTCTGAGTCCTGTGCTATGAGATAATCAAATTTTAGTAAAGAAAGGTCGAAGATGTTAAATAGCAAACCAGTGGTAACTTTGAGGAATAAACTGTACTAATTGGCTAAACCAAAAATTCTAAAATTTTTATAGTAGAACGGTATATGAGTCTAGTTTTAAGGAAAATTAACGGAACTTAAATTGGAGTTTCGTAGCTCTAGATATAAACATTTTGGTGACTGTTACTCAAGAAGACAGCTTTGACATGAACATAAGAAAATAATGGAATTGTGTGTAATTATTCTGTAAACTCCGGTAATGCTCCATAACCCTCTTCTGGTGACGGTTTGGGGTTAGGGGGTGTTACATTTATATTTTGAATGTAAATGTGGTGCATAATCCTTAAGAGGTAATGAAATGAATGAATGAGAATTTGCTAAGTTTGAAAGGTTTGATGAATGTTATTTGATCAAGATATATAAGTAAATGTTTTGGGCATGAATAGGGTGTATTGGGTTTGTGAAAATAGCTTTAAAATGGTCAAAAATTATGTTTTCACACGGCCAAGTCACATGGACGTGTGCCCAGGCCGTGTGGAAAAGTCAGAATCTGCCCATGGGCAGGCCACACGGGCATGTTCCAGGACACACGGGCGTGTCCCAGGCCACACGGGCATGTGCCCCTATCTTCAAGAAAAAATTTCTAAAGTTGTCAGTTTAGTTCTGAATCACTTCTAAAACATATATTGGGCCCCGTAAGCCCATATTAAGGACTTTAAGATGAAATTTGATAAGAATTAATCTAAAATGTAAAGTTCATGACTCGGTTTTGTATAAATGTTAGTGTATAAGTCTGATAATGCCTCATAGCCCTATTCCGGTGACGGCTTGGGGTTAGGGGGTGTTACATGTGCTCTTTGGAAAAAAGGGCATACCCATATGTGTACGAATTGGCAGACCCGGAATTGTACACAAAAGTGTACTACTGAATATCAATCAAAATTCCAAGAAATTCAAAGGGATAAATATGAGAAATGGAAGAACATGAAAAATTATGGAATTGTTGAGCTCATCAATCATTTATCTTTGTATTGAATTTATATGATGTAGCTTAACTAGTGCAAAAGTTGACTTTGTATGTGATAGTATATGTTTATGTGAATTGGATGTATGCTCGTGTTGTTAAATGATGGATGTATAAGTATGGTAAGTATAATTCTTGTTGCATGAACTTACTAAGCACTATATGCTTACCCCGTTCTCCTTTTCCTTATTTTTTAGTGCTTGGGTGCTCGAAGGTCAGAGATTAGTTGGAGTCTTATCACACTATCAACCCATATCTTTTGGTATATGAAAATGACTTATTTTGAAAGAATGACATGTATAGACTAAATATTAATGTTTACATGGAAATGAATGCTTGTAACCTAACTATTGGCATGGCTAGAGTAAGTATAATTTTGGGATTCTGTGAAAAATTTCCTATGATTCTGATTTGGTTCCGGTCTGGTCTCGATGCATAATTAGGGCTTTGGAAGTCCATCTAAGGTTAATAATAATTTTAGATAAATAAATTGTACTTGGTTCGGGTAAATGGAAATTGGTTTCGTAAGTTCCAGTAATGCCTCGTACCCTATTCCGGCGACGGACACGGGTAGGGGGTGTTACAATATAATATATTAAAATAACATAATATAAAGTATTATAAACTTAAAAAATGGACTAAGTCGGGCTGGGGCCTTGAAAGCTCAAGCCTGAGCCTGATTCATATTTTAAAAAAAGCTTTTTTTTTTGCCCAAGTCCATTTTCTAAGCCTAATATTTTTATCCAAAATCTCTTAAATTTTGAGTGAGCTTTCGGACTTGGACAGGTAGTCCATCGCATGAATAGGTCTAACCTCAAGTAAGGTGATTTGTTTTATTGTTTAAAGACAATAAAAAAATATTTAGGTAACTTGAATTGGATGTCGAGATCCTTTCATTCACAAGGAATAAAATATCATATCCAGCACGATTGGATATAATATTTCGAGCCCTCGACACAAGATCATCTCAGGATTTCCAAAACAAATGCACTTGAAATTTAAAAAAGGATATTTGGCTATTCGGCCAAACGGTAAATCAAAAACCAACACGATTGGGCACGATTTATCGAATTTCTAAATACAAAATATTGCCTCATTTTAATTTAAGAAAACATGGATAAAATTTCAGAAGGATATTCTGTATTTTAGTCGAATAAAAAATCGAAACCCAGCACGATTGGGCACGATCTCCTAAACTTCCAAACACGAAACATTGCCTTGCTTTGAAGAATTTCCATATAAGCAATTATAAAACCAGCTCAAAGTACATTTGTTTGGTTCACTTTAGGGTAAAAAAACAATCGATATTGGGCGAAAATTTGGAATTTAAAATTTGATAAAATAGCAATCATACAAGCATAGTATTAAGCATGAAATAAAAATATGTGGTGATAATATTACATGAATAATAAAGAATGATAAGAGGACACGAATAAACAAATTAGAGAATATGCAATGGCAACATATACTATATAGATTCAAATGCTAATAGCCATAAGCTAATGAATTAAAAGCCAATTTAAAAAGAGTTCCAAGCAAATTACACAAATAAAGTATCAAGTTTTAAAATGAAATGAATAATAGGGAAGAAAGCAAAAAAAAAAAACATTACTATACAAATAATATAAAGATTTTAAAATAAATAATGGATATAAACTTTAAAATAAGTAGGAAAATATAAATAAGTAATATATTAAATAGTAATATACAAATGAATTTTAAAATAAATGTCATAAAATATATAATTTACATGGAAATTTGAAATGTATCAAAAATAAAAATAAATAATATAATAATGCATAAATGAAATTTCAAAAAAAAATTAAGTGATATGCAAAGCGATATATATACAATATTTAAGTAAATAATATATGAAATGAAAAACCTAATATAGATAATATATATAGAAATATAATAGTATATGAAAGCGTTTGGAATAAACAAATATGCACACGAAAAATAAAATTAAAAAAAAAGTGTGAAATCAACATAATAATACAAAATAATATATTAAAATAGTATGCCTTTATTTTTTTTTAAAAATGAATAACTAAACTTAATTGAAAGAAAAACAAATTCTAAAGGATAATTTATAAACAAAACAAATCATTTAAACGTTGAGGGCCAAAATAAAATGCGTTCAAATGTTCGAGGATTAAAACTGAAAATGTCCCAAGTCCTCAAAACGCAACACCTGGGCGCGGACCAAATTGCAACAACGCGCAAATTACAGGGAAAATTTAATAAAACAAATAAAATGCAAATATGAGCTAATTAAAACTGGCGCGAATGCGAATGACTGGCCACGCAAATTACCCATTTAAGGTAAAAATACGTGGACCCAGCCTATGTATTGAGTCAACGCACGGGCTTCTTCCCCCCCCCCTAATGCTGTTTCAATTTCACCATTTAAATCATTTTAAAAAAAAAACATTTTAAGCTTTAAAAAGAAACCCTAAAATTTTGAGATATTTTCTTAGCACCTTCACTCTCCTCTCTGCTTTTGAACCGAACGGCTGATATCCAGCCTTCAACTACCGCCTCTGACGCCGATCCACGGTGAGAACCCAGGTAAGCCTCTTTTCTTTCGGCTTTTATTTAAAAATTTGTAAAAAGGTGAAAAAAGAAACAAGGATGCGAAAAGAAAAAGAATGAGAAAACCTCAACCTTTTGAATCTTGAATCTGATTTTTATTGCTGTTTCTTGATTTTGTGTGTATTCGTATCTAAAAAAAAACCGCATACAATGAAAAATTTGAAGGCTTTATAGCCAAATACAAACAGTTACTTGCTACTCTCTCGCTCAAATTGCAGATCGTGGAGGAGAGCGTCATGGGGCGTGGTGCGTGCTACACACTGGCTAGGAGTCGTGCTTGATGTGCCGACGTGTGCGGTGGAGGGACGCTAAACGTGGGGCCTGCAGCACAAGGAAATAGCCTAGGGTTTTCCATGTTTTTCTGATTTAGGCTATTGGGCTTGCTTAATGTAATTGGTTTTATTTTTGGGTTTATTATTTATTTTTGCTTTTGTATGTGTGTGGGCTGTAACTAGATATTTGAGCCCGGGCTAAAATTGGGTCTTACATATACATTAATTGTTTTTCTATTTCCTCCCTAATCCTTTCATGTAATTCTTTTTTTCTAAAGTTATTGTTAAAATTTTAAGATTGATGTTTAATATGGTATCAGAGTGAGGTTTTATTATATTGTTCTGAAACATTAGTCATACTAGGTACTTCTTAAAAGTTGTAACATGATAGGCTTCTTTGTCTTTTAATGGATGAAATTTTTATTAAATTTTAAAATTCTTATATACAAATAAAATCTTTTCATTTTTTATCAATTGATTTTAGATTAAATGCTTAATATGAGTCTAGTTCAATTTTATTGTGTTTGAGTTGAATACATCGACAATTTATAAATATATTTTATATCACATTATTGCAAGTTTTTTATATTTATTAAAAATTATCTTTTATCTTTGTAAAGTTACATCATATGATTCGCCGATAATGTATGTACCAATTATAAATTATTTCAATTTTATCTAGTGGTAAGACATTTATATTCACCATCTTCATATAATTTATGTTAAAATGATATTATCTTTATTTACAATATGAGACTAGTTTTATTGGGTCGAGGATAATATACATAATAATATACTTGAACAACTTATATTTGTTTTATTTTTTGATTCCGATTATATTTGTTCTTTTTGACTTAATATTTAGAATTGCCCATAGCTCATTTTCAACCCATAAATAGGAGGACAATGCGTTTCAGCGCACTTGAACCCACGTCCTTCTACATTGACAACAATAATTATGTCAATCGAGATAAGACTCAATTCACAATATTTTGCAAGTATATAGGTTGGAATTAAGAATTATAAAATTTGTATTTTTCTTTTTCATATTAAAGGAAAGTCACCATTGATCCAACAACAATAAACAAACCCACGTTTGGTGGGAAAAAGAAAAAAAAAAAAAAAAGAGAATCAAGACAGCTTCAACTTTACATCTTTGTCTTAATTCAATTGATTTATCCTTTTAAGAAAAAGAAATTTAACAAATTTAATTCAAATCTCTCATCTCGAGTTTTATGTTTATACCTTGTCTTGATCTTCCTCTTCCATGGCGATGATCTCATCATCGATGTTCCTTCTTACACCTCTAAAAAGCAACGCAAAACCAACCCAAAGAAGTGCTTTAACAATTCTAACCATACCAATTGTGACAGTCAAGTAATATAGCCACCAACCAAGAAAATCAGCCATTTCAATCTCCATTGACAGCTCCTTCTTAGCTTCTGCAACCACCACTAATGACTCCACTTCATCCCTAAGTTTCCACCACCATAGGGTGCCAACGCTCAAAGCAATAGCAGCCCTATGAACCCATTTCTCTTCACTAACTTCACCAAAGATAGAATCATCCACCACCGGCTTTACCACCGTTCGGAACCAAACAAGCATCACCTCATGCAAACCCAAGAAGAATATTAATCTACTTAAAACACTCCTTTGAACCCCAAACCCAGCACCGTTGATACCTACCGCTACGCTTCCTTCAATCCCCAACCCAACGGAAACTTGCATTATACATAAAATAATCCATGCAATACGCAAATAGGGTCGATGAAAAGCACTCGGTGACTCAGTTACGAAGCTGACTTTCCCAGTCAAACCATGAACCAGAGCCACGATGCTAATAGCTGCAACGAGGAAATAAAGAAGAGCTGGATTGGTGTACAAGTAGAAAGAGAAAAGGAACGATGGTGGGGAAGGTGTAGAAGAAGGGTCTAACACGGTGGCGTTTAAGGTGTAGTTAACATAAGATAGCCTGGCGACGAGGAGGAAAGCAAGGGGAAGCCATAGGCTGAGGAGGAGGATTGCTAGCAAGTGAAAGGGTTGTTTCACGGTGGGTGAAATGAGGAGTTTCTTAGCTTTGTGATATGAATTATCCCACCACCCCATTGTTTTCTTCACTCCGATGAACAAAGGAATAAAGAAGAAATGGAAAGATCACTAAAAACTCTCTTGTTTGTGTGATGAGGAACATTATATATAAATTAGATTAATTTGTAGGGGTTTCCGAATAAAAAGAAAGATTAAGTCGGTTGCCACGTCCATAGCTTGAATTAGTTGACATATAGACACGGTATCTTATTCCATCTAAATTTATGCATTTTATTTAATCACCAAACACTATATATATATGTATATATTTGAAATATTATCCTAAGGTCTAATTAGCTTTCAATCCCTATACTCCACACACATTTGAAATTTAGTTTTTCTATTAAAATAATTCTATTAATATTATATATATAGGCCAATAACCAAATAAAAATGTTGAATCCAAGGTTATAATATTTTTTTTTCTAAATCTGGGGTTGTAAAATTTTTCAGGACTGTATTAATGAAGTAAAAGTGGACTTTTTTTTTTACTTACATGGTTTCAATTCTATTCTAAATTAATAAAATGGGTATTTTTCTTATTTTAAAATGTCGCCTAATCAAATTCAACAAATGGATTTCAATTGCTAAATCAAAAGTATAGAGAGACTAAATTCAAAAGTAAAAAGACTAAAAAAAAAAGTATTGGGACTGAAAGTAGAATTAGACATTATCCAAATCTTATTAAATTAAGGTGCGTAAAATTTTGAGTTATCTGTTTGGTTCCGATTATAATAAAAAAGTGTCATTCCCCTCGATTCCAATTATTATTAAATAAAATATCTGTATATTTAATTTAATATATACCTAATAAACACCCAACATTTAATATTAATTATTGTTACCTGTACTAATTACCTAAACCTTTTCGCACTTTGGGTGTAGGGAAAGGCAAAGTCAACTAAAAGAGATCAAGGTCCGATTTATAACTAGAAACAGAGAGGACAAAGCTTAAGTTAATTTAACTTAATGATTAGTTAAGCACTTTGTTTTAAGTACCTAATCCGATTGATACTTCTCTGCTAACACTGCTTGAAATTTCGTTACCTTGGAACTACAATATTAAATTGATTCAACAAGCAATGGAGATTGGGACCATTATAATATGATTTATAAATTAAACTAAAGAAATTGATCCAATTATGTTAAAAGAAGCGGCTAGATATAATAAGAACAATAGCAATAACAAGAAATTTTAACCCTAAATCTATGGGATTAAGCACATTAAAAAATGCATTACTTTTTTGGGTTAATGTCCTTCGTTATTTGAGTTTCTAAATCAATTTTTCCTCTAAGAGTGGACCATGTCGACACCAATGGTCAAACTCTTAGTCATCATCTTGCTAAGCAATGAATCCATCTCTAGCATTCGCCATTTAATGTCGGCTCCTTTCAACGCATCTTTCTACGCTCAGCTAATTAGCATCGCCCATGGAGATAGCATCAATAAGTCTGTGTTTGCTATCAAGAATGACATTGTAGTTAACAATGCAAGTCCAAGGCAAAAGGCGACAGATTTTGAGGTAGAGGGATCCAATAAGAAAGAAGGAATGGCTACGCATTTTAGTGCCATTGAAAGATGACAGCGGACCTATTCTTCCAAAAGATTACACTGTAATTACTTGAAATTATTATCAACTAACTAAAGGTACTCGAATAATAACAGATGGGGAGGGAAAGTTAGAGAATATATAAATATGCAGAAAATAAAATTCTAGAACCAAAATATGAAAAACAGACGGGACCTATAATTGAACAAAAAGAAGAAAGAAGACTTACTAAGCATGATAATGATACAGATAAGGTTCATTCAATATTTGAACAGACAAAATTTCCCGTTTATGTAAACAGAATCATTGATCACCATGTGGAAATTAACGGTCCCACCCAGAGGGCCTTCGCCTTTCTCTTGGTCCATCTCTAGACCTGTTAAAAAAGAGCAAAGTACGAGTGTAATCAGCATAGAAGTTTTCTTAAAAAAACAAGAAAAGCATTGCAGAATGCCATCATGAAATTTCAGTTTTAAAAGAAAAGGAACCTCTCTGAGCTACTCTGGGTAGCGTTTTGTCCAGTATTTTGTGAAGTGTTCAATCCTGATGTAGGAGCAGTGTTGAATGAAGTGGCCATCTGAGACCTATTTATATCTCCACCAATGGTACCGCCAGATACAAATCCAGACAGAGTTGGTCTCCTGATACTTGAACTGTTATTGAAGCCTTGACTTTGAGAGTTTGATGAAGCAGCAACAAAGTTACTCTTCATTTGTGCCATCATGCCAGTTTTGAGAGAATTTACCGCAGCATTTCGACTTTGAACAGCCTGAGATGAAGCATTACCGGATTCTGGATTATATCCAATACCCATGCCATAATCAACTCCACGCACACCTCGACCACTCCTGCAGCCGCCCCTTCCTCTGCCTTTCTTCCCACCTGCATGTTATAGCACACATCACTTCAGAGTTCAATGCACTTGCATTTTTGTTCTTCACAAAAATACAAATGATCATATACATAAAGAAATGGTGATCAACATTTCTTCAGCTGCCTTGCATTTTTGTTCTTCACAAAAGCTAAAACAATCGCATGCACAATAACTACATTGGTATGTCAAAGAGAATCATACCTCCTTTTCTTGCATTACGCTTGGACCTAAATCTCCCGTCCTGTTTATAGACAAGGCAAGTTTTGGGACAAAATTATCATACACATACATCAAATCCGAAATCTACAGATATCAAGAATGAAGAGCTAGGTAACTTTAGAAGATAGTGCCACCAGTCATAGCATTGTTTCAGGAAACTGGAAAGCAATACAGAAGATCACCAAAGTCGAACGAAAAAAAGGATGTTATCCGTTGCTGTCTAATAACTTCAGTGAATGCCATTGACTACAAAATAAATATTAGTTGAAGCAACTGAGTTACCTTCATAGCAAGATCCATCAGTTCCATGGAAACATTCTGCCCAGCAGCAATTAAACTATTTACCAATTCACCAGCAAACCGAGCCTCCTTTTGAGTTATCAGAGTATACGCAATACCATCTTTGTCACCAGCACGACCTGTTCTACCAATACGGTGCACATGCATGTCCATGTCCTTTGCAATATCATAGTTCACAACTGACTTAATTGACTTGATGTCAAGACCACGAGCAGCAACATCAGTTGCGATGAGAACATGGTAGATGCCAGATTTAAACTTTTGTAGAATTTCCATTCGAGAAGCCTGATCTTTATCACCATGAAGGGCAGCAACCTTAAAA
This sequence comes from Gossypium hirsutum, assembly GCF_007990345.1. Taxonomy (NCBI): domain Eukaryota; kingdom Viridiplantae; phylum Streptophyta; class Magnoliopsida; order Malvales; family Malvaceae; genus Gossypium; species Gossypium hirsutum. The sequence continues at coordinate 5,297,865 of NC_053431.1, read as the reverse complement.
CCCTTACCAGAGAGCTGAGACTCAATCTCATCAACAGTAGCTTTCTTGGAAGCAAACACCAAAACATCACCCTCATCAATCATTCCAGGTAGCTTCTCAAGAAGCCAGGGTAACTTCTCAGAGTCAGAAGGAATTACATGAACATGCTGAGTAATATCCTCGTTAGCTGTTCCCACTTCTCCAACTGCGACTCTGACTGGGTCACTGAGAATTTCCCTTGCTAACTTTTCAACTTTGCGGGGCATTGTTGCTGAAAATAGTAATGTCTGTCGGTCAGGTCTGATTTGGCCAACAATGGACCTTATTTGAGGCTCAAACCCAAGGTCAAACATTCGATCAGCCTCATCAAGTACCAAATAAGTTGCTCTTGTCATTGTCAGTGCCTTCATTTTTAGCATGTCTATCAATCGACCAGGTGTAGCAACGACTATCTCACATCCTGCCTTAAGTTCCTTGAACTGATCAAGTTTGGACATTCCACCATACACAGCAGAGGCACGTATCCCATAGGCTTTTGCAAATTTCTTTGCTTCCAAGAAGATTTGGTGTGCTAGTTCTCGGGTAGGTGCACATATCACTCCAATTGGACCCTCCTCCTTCTGAAGTTCAGGCTGATCCATGATGTGTACAATCATAGGAAGCACAAAGGAAGCAGTTTTACCAGAACCAGTTTTTGCTATACCAATAACATCCCTCCCAGAGAGGACAATAGGTAAGGCTTGGCACTGAATAGTTGTTGGCTTTTCATACCCTTGTTTTGCAATAGCTCGCATTAGCTCTGGTGCAAAACCACAGTCTTCAAATGTCTTTACAGGTCTTGGGACATCAAAACCAGAAACGCGGATAGCCAAACTCTTTCGGTATTCAGCAACTTCCTGCTCACTCATTCCTGGAAAATGGATTTTTTTGAAGAAAAAGGAGTTTAGGTTCAGAGCAACCTCAATGAAGAATATGATCCTTATATTATGAAAAAAGTGCCACATTATAAATTTATAAGCAATAATGACTAACAGAGACATCATGTATATGATTTCAATTAAATGCCAATACTCTCCTAGGACCTCTGGCTAACGTAAAAGAAATACTATAAATCACTTATGCCTCTAAGTTCTAAATAATATTTACATTTCATACTCTATTCGAACTTTATAAATTATGCTAGTATCATCCAGAACAAAATTAAGTAAATTAAGCTGCATTCGGATAAGTATAAATCCTTGTCCATTGTGAAATAAGCTTTACGTTGCAATCAACCAAGTAATTATAACTATCCAACTAATATTTGATCCACATAATATCATTAATAACAGAACAGTACTACCAATATATATGTTCTTTTCTTCTAGTTCTGAACATCTTAAACTCATAATTATCAGATAATCTGCGATATCAGTTACCTGAAATTGAAGCCTTCTCCTCATAAAAATCTTTATTAAACGGCTCATACTCAATCGAACTGTGATCAAGGGCCGGAATCGGCTCAATCTTCTTCTTGTCTACAACCACGGGATTATCATCAGAATCATACTCCAACAACCCCGCATCTACAGCCTTGGCAGCGGCATAAACCTCCTCATCAGAATCATACCCAGCACGCAAAGCATCCGCCGCCAAGGTCAGCCCAACATCCTTCTTCGACCTCAAAAAACTCTCCACCGGATCATCCTCATCTTCATCCTCTTTATACCTCTCCGCCTTCTCCTTGGGCTTCGGAGGCGGCTTCGCTTTCAAATCCTCCTCAATACCTTGCATGAAGGCGTCGAGAGGGTCGATTTCGTCATCTTCCCCTCCGTTGCCATTGCTGGTGGGGTCATTGGTGTTGGCGTCGTTGGAAGTATCATTGTTATCGGCATAATCGATGTCGTCAAGGTCGTTATCGTCGTAGTTGTCGTGGGAATGACGAGAGGAAGGAGGGACGTATAGACGTTGAGGAGCTTGGGATCGCTCAAAGTTGTAGGTTGATTGACGGTTAATCCCAAACCCTTCGAATCCGAATTTGCGTTTCGACATGTCTGATCCTTCTTTCTTTTACCAAAACCCAATTTTTGTAGGGGGTTTTGGGGATTTCTTTTTTCTCTTTATAGGGTTTGAAATGCAAACGATGAACGCTACTTAGATAACGAAGATTCAATTATTATTGTTTTTGTCAAATGCCGATATCACTCCCTGTATTATGTATAATTTACGAATTTAATCCATATGTTCTAATTTGATCATTTTTATCCTGTATTTACTATTTTTTAAATTTTTTAAATTTTGTCCTTAGTAGTGAAAATTCGAAAGATAATATAAAGATTAAAAAATAATTAAATTGAAGAATAAATATAATTTCTACAACATACGCATACCGATAATACAACATTATTATCTACAATTTATATATATAGTACATAATTAATAGTTAACATTTTTTTATGACATTACAATCTAATTATGCGGTAAAAGTATTATAGAGGTCTCTGTATTAATTGTTAGATTATATTTTGCCCATTTCGCTAAAAATGAACAAGTTAGTCTATGTATGTTAGATCAAATAACAAACTAATCATTTCTATTAAAAATTTCATCTATTTTTTACTGTAAAAAACTGACTAATAAATAATTCAACACATACATATGATGTGCCAGATATATCTCAGTGCTCACATACATGAACCAATTTTTAACTGAAGAACTAATTTATTTTTTAATCTAACATATATAAACTAATTTACCTATTTTTTAGTAAAAATAGCAAAATATAATCTAAACCCTAATATAAGGGATTCTATAGTATTTTTACCACTAAAATATTGTTTATTACAAAATTACATGTAATATGGCAGTTGATAAAAAATTCACTTTATACACTCCTCTAAAGTGAGTATCGAAATGTATGCAATTGTAATAAAAGGAGAACCACTTATCCTAATATTAGATTGTGTGGCACATCTCACTTTGAGTTGCTATTTCCATGCACAACCAATGCCTTAAAATGCTTTAAATTTGTGGCTATTTGCCATTCCCCAACACAATCAAGCTTTTCCTCTTATTCTCCTATTATCCAAGTGAAGAGACCATGGGAATGAACCATTTAATCTTGGCCCTCGTCTCCCTTTCCTGTCTCTTCTCCTTCTCTACTTCTACCTCTACCCCTCCATCTTATTCCTATCATTACTCTTTTTCTCACTCATCATCTTCAGCTCCATCTGCAGCATTTAATGTTCATTTTCCCAAATCTTCCGGAACTCGAATAGACCAAACATTTAATAAATTACCTACATTACCTACCAAAAATGTTGACCCTGGGCTTCAGCAAATCTGTAAAGACACTGACCATCCTGTAGAGTGTATATCAAATATTGTTCCATTCCTAGGTCATAGTAAATTTGTTGCAGAACCCGTATCTGTCCTCAAACTTGAGATTCAAGCAATGGATAACAAGGTTAAGGAAGCCATAGACAAGGCTACGAAACTTATGCAAGATCACTCTACCCAAAAAATGACTGCTTCTTGCCTTGAAACATGCTTGGATAGCTACAAATCCATCCTCGATAGCGATAAGAGAGCCCTTGATGCTCTCTCTTTGCATGACGTTTACCAAGTAAGCATGGAATTAAGTTCCAATATCGAGAATGTACAAACTTGTGAGGATGCATTTCTAGAAGCCAACCTCAAATCGCCGAATATACAAATGGATTCAGTGATACGAAAGATGATTAGCAATACTTTAGCCATTGGTGTCGATAAGGTCCACTTTTAGAGTAAACAAAGGAGATTAAGCCTAGAATTTGATTTGTAGGCCTTAGTTAATAGAGGATATTATGTATTTATATCCTCTCATTTTAAAAGCCTCTAATGGTTCCTTAATTATTAGTGATTATTAACCCTTCATCTTGTTTACAATTTCTTTGAAGGGTTGTTTTTCATTTTTCATTTTAATGTTAATTTTCCAATGGGCCATTGTGTTTTCTTCTTCTTTGCAATAAGGAATATTGAGAATTTTTTAAAACCATTTATTAAAGACCAACATTTAAAATTTTATAGTTTATGTTGATTGAGTCTTAACTCGATTGGTATGAGCATTTTTACTAATGTAGGAGGATATGGGTTCGAGTGCATTAAAGTGCATTATCTTTTTATTTATGGGTTTGAGAGGGATTATGGGTAGTTCTCATCGTTGTATTAAAAATATAGTAGATATGATAAAAACTTCATTCTATATTTCACCCAACTTATTATATGTTCAATAATTTTATCTCTCAATCCATAATATATTTTTCATAATGATTCAATTTAGATAGAAATTTGTGTGTTTGTAACATATGCGTATTAAATCTTTTGTGTGTGTTTGACTTATTATAAATTTATATATAAATTTTAGATATCGATAATTTATTTATGGTAAATTATCCGTTAATTACTCTAAATAGGGGTAATTCTTATTTAAGTCATTTCAGAATTTTTTTTGTTAATTTGGTCATCACCATTAGAGAAATTGATCAAATTGGTCGCTCTACCATTAACTATTAACTGGCTAATTTTTTTTAACGACAGTAACCAAAATAGGAATGATGTTTATTTAGAGTAACTAACACCGTAACTTACCCATTTGTTTATATAAAATTTCAAAAATTCAATGTTATATCTCGTTTTATTTTAATTTTTTTATGTATTCATTTCATATCTTAATTAATTTCATATTTTATAAGTTTGCTATAATGATTCGATTTTATATTTGAATTCATCTATATAAAAATCGATTTGTATCTACTATACATTTACATAATTAATTAAATATTATGTTCGAAAATTAAATTTTATGTATATATAAAGGCTCTTAGGAAGACAAATAGTAAAATTTTGCTATTAGTCCCTATTCTATATGTAAGCTATGGATTTAATTCATGTACTCTAATTTAGTTAATTTTAGTATTTATATTTTTTGAATTTTGAAATTTCAATGGAACCCAAATAATAGAAGTTAAAGCCATTCGTTCAAATTTTGCTATCAGTCTTGTACTATGTGTAAGTTGTGAATTTGGTCCTTATTTTCTAATTTGATCATTTTTAATCTTTACACTTTTTCAAAATTTGAAATTTCAATCTAGTTGTCGTTAAACTTTATGGGTTTCCAATATAATATATCGTTTATGAATTATAAGTAAGAACTTTATGGGTTTGGTTTCCTATTTGACAATGTTTGCACAAGTAGGGTTCACACAATCTTCTTGACGTACTCTTGTCCTTCCTTGCGCTAACTCATCTTGAGAATTTATACACCTTTTGCATCGACAAAATTCTCCATTTCTATCGATTGTGCTATAGGCTACAATACCAATTGATTTTTATTTACCCATTTGTAATGATTTCTTGCAAGATGGAATGTTACCTTTTTTGCCAGTAGAATGTACGCAAATTACCTTAGCATTTGTTGTCATTGCAGATTCACTTATGGCGAATTAATTTGAGAAAGCTCATGCATAGAGATTCACACTTGGAGAATTTCTCTTACATGCAGATTTACACTTAGAGTCTTATATACACGGAATTCAGCTTAGCGAACATATACCTACAAACCTTACTTACGCATATTTATAAACGAAATCATAATCGTAGGTCCATACATATGGCATCTTACTTGTGAACTTGATAAACCATAAAAGTAATCCCATGCTTAGCATGTTTTTGGATGATGTATTATTTAATTTAGCGAATTTGATGCTCTTAATCCTTTAATTTCATGTTTTATACTTTGGAAAGCATAGGGGAACAAAAGGAGCAGAAAACGGGCCAAAAAGGGCAAAACGGGCTGATTTAAAGATCCACACGGCCAAGACTACTTCAACACGGGCTGAGCACACGCTCATGTGAGCCACACGGGCTGGCCACACGTCCATGTGGCAGCCCGTGTTGATATTGCTCCCTGTTTCCCAAACACGTGAAAAATCTAATTTTTAGGGTTTCTAAGCATTCTAAAGTCTATAAATACATACTAGAAGAGGACCTAAGGGGACACACAGAGTAGAAAGCAAAAATTACTAGAAGAAAGCCATTGGAATCATCTCAGAAGCAGATCCACTTCAAGATTGAAGATTTCTATTCAAATTTCTCTCGAAGTTTATTTGGGGTTTTCATGTCTTGTTGTTTGTCTAAATTTGAGATGTTTTCCTTTTACATTATGAACTAAACTCCCTAAATACCTAGGGAGGATGAAACCTACTATGGATCTTATTATTTAATTATTTGAATTACACGATAAATACTTGTTCTTGTGCTTAATTATGTGTTCTTAATCCTTGCCTTAATATTTTTAAGATATTAATCCAAGTTTGATGTGCTTATTTAGTGGAGCAAAAGTCCCCGTTTAAGAGTAGATCTAGCATAATTAAGCGGAGTTGCATGCAATCCTAGAAATAGGACGACATAAATCTGCCGGATTAGAGTCAAATCTAATAAGGGAATCCATAGATCGAGTTAATGCGACGATAGGGGTTTTAATTAGAAAGATATTTCAATTAATCAACCTAGAGTCAGTTGTTCTTAGTCTCGAAAGAGATATTAGCATAATTTAGGGATTTCTACAGATCAAGACAAGTGAATAAATCGTTTAATTCAGAGTCAGAATAATAAGTGAAATCTAGGTGAATTCTTTCCTGAGTATTGTCTCTCTCATTGGTTTTCTTATGTATTTTTCTAATTCGCTCTCTATCGCGTTCATAGTTAATTAGTTAGTTAATTTTAGATTAAAACAAATCCCTTTAATTATAGGCTAAATAATAGAAAGATAGTTATTACTAGTACTTTTAGTCTTCGAGGATACGATATTCCGGACTCACCATAACTATACTACCATTCGATAGGTGCGCTTGCCTTCGTCGAAATACTAGTTAGTTTCGTGACCCATCAGAACTTTATCTTAAATAATAGTTGTTGCCAGACACTTGTTGGTGGATTGTTACTACGGACTCTCAATTTAAAGATAGTCCTTGACAGACTCCAACGTGAAGAAGATCCTGCGATTTTGACTTAATATAACTAGTTCATACAAACTTTCGTATCTTGAACATAAGAATAAGCCCATGTAGTTTCTTGCTTAGATAATAGTCTATATTGACTCTTATAAAAGATAGTCTTTTTGATATCTTAAACTTGAAACATGAGAATGAGATCAGTAGACTGTCATAACTTAAACCATAAAGATAAATCCAGTGGACTATCATACATATAAATTCATATAAAAGATTAATTGATGCGAACTCACATATGGCGAACTCATGCATGTGGATCTATAAGTGAATACTTACATACATACAGATTCATAGAAGAAACTTCATAAATGTAGAGGATTCATGCTTACGAATTCACAGAAGAAACTTTATGAACAAAGCGAATTCATACATGTGGACTTTGTCCCAAACTTCGTATAGAGAAATCTCATGTATAACTTTGATGTAAAGCTTAAAGATCAAGTCCAAAGGACTTTTATAACTTACATATACCATGGCCTTTGACTTGCTTATACATATAAGGGTTAAAGCCTTAGACTTCACAGAGTCTCTTACTTATATAGAACCTCTGTAGGGTTTTCATATGCTTGTGCACATATATCTCCATATAGTCTAATTGAACCTTCGCAAAGTCGAAAACCATACAAATACATTATTTGTACAATCTGCTTGAACCACCACAAAGTCAGATAACACGTGGCACAAAGTGCATAACGTGATATTTCATCTTTTATCTGCCAAAGCATCCCTCTATACTTCACATATCATCCATATTTATGACAAACATATAACAAGCATTCAACTGATCATTCTATTAATAACACAAATATCATACCAAACATACTATTTAGCGAGTCATTTCAATAATAACTACTTCAGTAATTATTTACTAGTGAAAGTCTAACAAAACAACGAACTGATACGTACAATCAAACATGCATCTGATAGTCATCATTTTGCTTACTTCAATCGTACAACAAACAATCTCACCATAATTCAACTGATCATTAGCAGAACATGAAGTCAAACACAATATAACAACACAATGCTGATATATATATTTATATATAAATAAAGCAACAACAAAGAGTTTGAGTTCAGAAACTCACTAGCAAAATACTTGAAAGCTGATACCAGTTACACCTGCTTAGTTTTTCTTTATCACCTGAGTCTACTCCTTATTAGCTAACAATTTACTAAACTCTCAATCACTTAAGTTGATACTTTATTTTCGCCCTCGATGCAGATTACTTCTTAACTTTTCTCTCTTACAGAACAAACCAGAGAAGAAGATGAAAGAAAGAAAGAAAAATGAATATGGGAATGAGATAATCCTCCTATATATAATTTTTCCACTACTGTTTCCCTTAATCCAAAGTCGGCTAGTATTATTAATACCCTTAATTATAATGTTTCCAACTAAAAGAAAACTCGGTTCAAATGTAACGAAACAATCAATTGAAATCTAACTATTTGCCAAGAGTCTATCAGATTTATTAATTTACACTAGAACCTGCTTAAACAAATGGTTTTCTAATTTAATACCTACAATTGTCGAGGCACCTCAACCTTTAACATTTTTGGGTGGGACAATAATCTTTATCTTTTCTGATTCTTTCATACAAATAAAACTAACTCTCAATGTTACAAATAAAAATAAAACTATATATATATATATAAAGAGATCAAATTATACAATGTGTAAATGTTGAGGGTTAATTTTGTTAGAATAAAGACTAAATTGACACAATGTACAAATATTGAGGGTTTAAGTTTCTATTATGCCAATTTTAAAAGTTGCCAAGTTATATTTTTGTTAGGAATTTAACCACTAGTGGCCAAAAGAGAAAAAAAGTCTAATAATTAAGTGATTGTTTTGCAAATTTTCATAGTTGGATGACCAAAAAATAATTTACCAATAATTAGATGACTACCAGTATAATTTACCCTAAAATTAATAAAGGAAAGGAAAATGGAATAACTTATCATTTTTGTTTGAATAACTCAAAAAAGAAAAGAAAGGAAAGCATTAATTATAATGAAAATTTACAATTACAACTATTTATAATAGAAAGAAAAGACAAAAAAGAAAAAAAAAACCTTTATATCCTAAAGTTTTGTTTTTGTTTTTTTTTTCCTTGGCTTTTCGCCCAAATTGAAGTAATGTAAATAGAAAAAAAATATATATATATATATATATATATATATATAAGTTTTCAAGTAGGGGAGTAATTTCCTACAATTTTCCTTACCTGGACTAAAAGTCTATCCAAATAAAAAAAGGATAATTTACACCAACAATCCTTAAACTTTATTTAAAACCAGGTTTCAAACACTCAATTTTCAATTATTACGTAATTTTGAACAAATTTTAGAAATGATAATTTTTGTTGCTTTACTATATTCAATTTTAAACAAAGTGTTATGATATTGTTAAAAGAGGAAGACATCGATCCTAAAAAAGATTAATCTTCATATACCATAAAATGGACATGGACCATACTTTGAGATATATATTATATAAACCCAATTTCCCTCGTTAGCTTAGATAAGAGAAATATATCTAAATAAATAAAAGAATAAACTACACTTAAAGTCATAAACTATTAGTAAATTTATATTTAGGTTACTCAACTTTTAAAAGTTATAAAATGGTTATTGAACTATTTGAAAGATTTTATTTAAGTCATTAGGCTATTGAGTTTTTTTCATTTATTATTATTTAAGTTTGGCTAGCAAGCTTCAATCGACGGTTTAATGATCAGTACGGTAGATCAGTACCCATGAACGAGTAGAAAAATATACCTTAGATCCAATTCGATTTGATGGTCAGTGTCAAAGATCAAGGAAGAAAGTTGTTTAGATTTTGGTACATAAATCTGTGATATTCAAAGTAGTTTCATAAAAAAAATTGAACAATAGAAGAGAATGAGAATGAGAGCTTTTGATTGCTACAGGAAGTGTTCGAATAGTAAAGTGACCATTTTGTAACCTTTTGAAGTTGAGTGACTAAAATGTAAATTTACTAATAATTTAAGTGACCTTGCGTGAAATTTGCCCTAAAATAAAAAGCTTTCCCTGCTTTGCTTTCCCTTCCCCTCTCCTACTCCAATCCAAACATAAGCTTAATATTACAAATTTAAAGTAGCAGTGTTTATTGTTTTGATTTCTAAATTAGGAAAAGAAAATTCGCAAAACCCCTATGAAATTTGGGTTTTGGTAAGAGAAAGAAGGATCAGACATGTCGAAACGCAAATTCGGATTCGAAGGGTTTGGGATAAACCGTCAATCAACCTACAACTTCGAGCGATCCCAAGCTCCTCAACGCCTTTACGTCCCTCCTTCCTCTCGTCATTCCCACGACAACTACGAAGATAACGACCTTGACGACATCGATTATGCCGATAACAACGATACCTCCAACGACGCCGACACCAGTGACCCCACCAGCAATGGCAACGGAGGGGAAGATGACGAAATCGACCCTCTCGACGCCTTCATGCAAGGTATTGAGGAGGATTTGAAAGCGAAGCCGACTCCGGAGCCCAAGGAGAAGGCTGAGAGGTATAGAGACGATGAAGATGAGGATGATCCAGTGGAGAGTTTTTTGAGGTCGAAGAAGGATGTTGGGCTGACATTAGCGGCGGATGCTTTGCGTGCTGGGTATGATTCGGATGAGGAGGTTTATGCCGCTGCCAAGGCTGTAGATGCGGGTTTGTTGGAGTATGATTCTGATGATAATCCCGTGGTAGTCGACAAGAAGAAGATCGAGCCGGTTCCAGCCCTTGATCACAGTTCCATTGAGTATGAACCGTTTAATAAAGATTTTTATGAGGAGAAAGCCCCAATTTCAGGTAACTGATATCGCAAGTTATCTGATAATTATGAGTTTTAGATCTTCAGAACTAGAAGAAAAAACAAACCATATATATTGGATGGTATTATTCGGTTATGAATGATATTAGTCGGATAATTACAATTACTTGCAGTTTGACTATGGCTTGGTTAATTGCGATGTATGCAACCTTTTATACTTATCTGAATGCAGCTTAATTACTTGATTATCTTCTAAAGGATACTAGCAAGTTTATAAAGTTAGAATAGAGTGTGAAATCTAAATATGATTTAGAACTTAGAGGCATCAGTGATTTATAGTATTTCTTTTACGTTAGACACGGATCCTAGGAGATTATTGGCATTTTATTGAAAATCATATACTTCATGACTCTGTTAGTCATTGTTGCTTATAAATTTATAATGTGGCACTTTTTTCATAATATAAGGATATTCTTCATTAAGCTTGCTCTGAGTCTAAACTCTTTTTTCTTCAAAAAAATCTCTTTTCTAGGAATGAGTGAGCAGGAAGTTTCTGAATACAGAAAGAGTTTGGCTATTCGTGTTTCTGGTTTTGATGTCCCAAGACCTGTTAAGACATTTGAAGACTGTGGTTTTGCACCCGAGTTAATGCGTGCTATTGCGAAACAAGGGTATGAAAAGCCAACAACTATTCAGTGCCAAGCCTTACCAATTGTCCTCTCTGGGAGGGATGTTATTGGTATAGCAAAAACTGGTTCTGGTAAAACTGCTTCTTTTGTGCTTCCTATGATTGTCCACATTATGGATCAGCCTGAACTTCAGAAGGAGGAAGGTCCAATTGGAGTGATATGTGCACCTACCCGAGAACTAGCACACCAAATCTTCTTGGAAGCAAAGAAATTTGCAAAAGCCTATGGGATACGTGCCTCTGCTGTGTATGGTGGAATGTCCAAACTTGATCAATTCAAGGAACTTAAGGCAGGATGTGAGATAGTCGTTGCTACACCTGGTCGATTGATAGACATGCTAAAAATGAAGGCACTGACAATGACGAGAGCAACTCATTTGGTACTTGATGAGGCTGATCGAATGTTTGACCTTGGGTTTGAGCCTCAAATAAGGTCCATTGTTGGCCAAATAAGACCTGACCGTCAGACATTACTATTTTCAGCAACAATGCCCCGCAAAGTTGAAAAGTTAGCAAGGGAAGTTCTCAGCGACCCAATCAGAGTCACAGTTGGAGAGGTGGGAACAGCTAACGAGGATATTACTCAGCATGTTCATGTAATTCCTTCTGACTCTGAGAAGTTACCCTGGCTTCTCGAGAAGCTACCTGGAATGATTGATGAGGGTGATGTTTTGGTGTTTGCTTCCAAGAAAGCTACTGTTGATGAGATTGAGTCTCAGCTCTCTAGTAAGGGTTTTAAGGTTGCTGCCCTTCATGGTGACAAAGATCAGGCTTCTCGAATGGAAATTCTACAAAAGTTTAAATCTGGCATCTACCATGTTCTCATTGCAACTGGTGTGGCTGCTCGTGGTCTTGACATCAAGTCAATTAAGTCAGTTGTGAACTATGATATTGCAAAGGACATGGACATGCATGTGCACCGTATTGGTAGAACAGGTCGTGCTGGTGACAAAGATGGCATTGCTTATACACTGATAACGCAAAAGGAGGCTCGGTTTGCTGGTGAATTGGTAAATAGTTTAATTGCTGCTGGGCAGAATGTTTCCATGGAACTGATGGATCTTGCTATGAAGGTAACTCAGTTACTTCAACTAATATTTATTTTGTAGTCAATGGCATTCACTGAAGTTCTTAGAAAATGATGGATAACATCCTTTTTTTCGCTTCGACTTTGGCGGTCTTCTGTATTGCTTTCCAGTTTCCTGAAACAATGCTATGACTGGTGGCACTATCCTATAAAGTTACCTAGTTCTTCATTCTTGATATCTGTAGATTTCGGATTTGATGTATGTGTATGATAATTTTTCCCGATACTTGCCTTGTCTATTAACAGGATGGGAGATTTAGGTCCAAGCGTAATGCAAGAAAAGGAGGTGGGTTCTCTTTGACATACCATCGTAGTTATTACGCATGCAATTGTTTTATCTTTTGTGAAGAACAAAAATGCAAGGCAGCTGAAGAAATGTTGATCACCATTTCTTTATGTATATGATCATTTGTATTTTTGTGAAGAACAAAAATGCAAGTGCATTGAACTCTGAAGTGATGTGTGCTATAACATGCAGGTGGGAAGAAAGGCAGAGGAAGGGGCGGCGGTGGGAGTGGTCGAGGTGTGCGTGGAGTTGATTTTGGTCTGGGTATTGGATATAATCCAGAATCCTGTAATGCTTCATCTCAGGCTGTTCAAAGTCGAAATGCTGCCGTAAATTCTCTCAAAACTGGCATGATGGCATAAATGAAGAGTAACTTTGTTGCTGCTTCATCAAACTCTCCAAGTCAAGGCTTCAATAACAGTTCAAGTATCAGGAGACCAACTTTATCTGGATTTGTATCTGGCGGTACCATCGGTGGAGATATAAATAGGTCTCAAATGGCCACTTCATTCAGCACTGCTCCTACATCAGGATTGAACACTTCACAAAATACTGGACAAAACACTACCCAGAGGAGCTCCGAGAGGTTTCTTTTAACCTCTCTTTCTTCAACTGAAATTTCATGATGGCATTCTGCAATACTTTTCTTGTTTTTTTCAAGAAAACTTCTATGCTGATTACACTCATACTTGGCTCTTTTTTGACAGTTCTAGAGATAGACCAAGAGAAAGGCGAAGGCCCTCTGGGTGGGACCGTTAGTTTCCACACATTGATCGATGATGCTGTTTACATAAATGGGAAATTTGTCTGTTCAAATATTGAATTAACCTTATCTGTATCATTATCATGCTTAGTAAGTCCTCTTTCTGCTTTTTATTCAGTTATAGGTCCTGTCTGTATTTTATATTTTGGTTCTAGAATTTGATTTTCTTCATATTTATATTTCTCTAACTTTCCTTCTCCATCTGTTCTTGTTTAAGGAGTATCTTTAGTTAGTTGATAGAGTTGATAACAATTTCAAGTAATTGCAGTGTAATCTTTCGGAAGAATAGGTCTTTCAATGACACTAAATTGCATAGCCATTCCATGACTATCATGAATAAAGCAAACAGCAATGTGATCATCATAAGAGGAAAAGGTAAAAGAAGAAAGAATTGTGATTGATGGATCTCACATATGCTTTATGGGAATTGTAGACAGTTTTAAGGTTTTCTTTACTAAGAAATGTCATAATCTATAATAAGTTAAAAGGATTTGTAGTTATTGAGATTTGAACTTTAAATTTAGGTTTAGATGCTATTTCTTTAAGGATGACTACAAATTAATTAGTTTATAATAAATTGTTTGGTTATAAATACCAGTTATGATTGTTATTCTTTTTTCTTTCTTTCTTTCTTTACCTGTACTCCTGGTGCATACAGTGCGTTGCCTAGTGCACAGTGTTTGTATGGCGTTTGATTGTTGGAAAGCAGAATGATATTGAAGTAGGGAAATCTGAATCAAGGTGTTGTACATGATTTATGCCTTTGGACATTTCATCCTTCTTATTCCTTTGAATTTCCTCAATTTTATAATCCAACCATCAGGGGGCACACGATTGAGGTACCTGAACTTGTCTTCATTACTAAGGGTTCAGGAGAGTTTTATGGTTCCCTTAGTAAAGAAACATTGTATTGACTTGCTATTGAAGCATATGGAAGCAGAGATAAATCCTGAAACTACGGCTGGGCATTGGTACTCGCTGAGTATTGCAAGATTCTGTAGAACAACCATTGTGTTGATTCTGACGCCTATCATTGGCTGCTAATTTGGGATAATTATAAGATCTGACCAAAAAATTGATCTACCAAAATGAGCATCAACACAGGGTCCTAAACACGAGGCAAGAAAAAGGAACACTGATGGCGACCAGAAACTGGACTTGTAAGTTGCCTCTTATCCAGCTGATTATACTAGATTACAAATACAATGTCCATTAGCATATTAAAACAGACTTACAAACAAATTCCAAGAGAAGAAATGAAAACAATATAGTATGATAGCAGAAAAAGGAAAACCAAAAGTGTAACCAGACTAATTTCCAAGAAGCCTGGCCAATGGACCTTGAGTAATGCCAGCCACAATAATGTATAAAGTACAAGAAGGAATGCACTATATTTCTTCTGACCCATTTTTACTGATGGCGCTGAAACTATGTTTGGAATGACAGTGGTGAAAAACTTCTTTGCTTGTGTTTGATTTTAGACGCTTTGTTTCAGAGTCACACTGCGGATCGCTATTGAAGATTTAGGCCTATAATGCTCATCTGTATCCACTTCTTCGATTTCCTGAGCAAAAAAAATTGCAAAACACAAAAGATATAATCTAAGTGCAACTTCTTAGGTACATGACACACATGAAAGAGAGATAGTATGAAACATGTAATTAGTAACCAAAGAAGAAGAAAGGAAAGAAATTGAAGTTTGTTTGCTACCTGAACAATATCCTCTCCCTTAACGACCTTCCCAAACACAATAAGCTTCTCATTTAGATCTGGGATTGGTGCAGTTGTGATGAAAAGCTCAAATGCTCCATTATCATGCTTCTTCTTAGAAGTTCCAAGCATGAATGCTTCATGCTTCAAACTGGAAGAACATCACAACATTATTAAAAAGCATGCATTGCCTGCCCTTTGACAGGATGGTAAAGTAATGGGGCAAAATTAGTTTAATCACCAATGTACTAACCTGGTATCAAGTTGGCTGTAATGCTTTCCTTTCAAAGTCCAGTCCTCGGCTGCTTCCAGCTTGTCACTATCCCCAGCTTGAATAACATAGTGCTTTATAACATGGCGAAAAAGCATTCCATTGAAGTGCCCTTTGTGACTGCAGATAAATCGATTCATGATAGTGAGGATGACTTTTGAATGCACATTTTGTTCCTTTACACAGGTTAACAACATTCAGATGCACACCATGTTCAGCTAGAGGAAGGGAAGATGTGTATTTAAAAATAAAAAGAAAAGAACGAAAATCCAGCACTTCCTAGAGGTAGTTGGATGCTTGATTATACAATTATTCAAATTAACAAACCATGCATTTTGCACATCTATCACCCACGCCAACTTGAAAGTACAAACAAATGGTCAAACCGTTCTATGCCCAAAGATGCCAGATAAAACAATAAATGAAAGGCTAAACTTGAGTTAGAACAGAACATGAACTAGATGGAGACTCCTACATTAATTCCTTAAAATGGATTTGCAGCTTAAACCAAACGTTCAGCATGGTGGCTACTAGTTAACATGATATTGATAAATTTCTCATGCTTCCTCGATATGTATGGCAGAAAGCAGAAGGTAATTCTGAATAAAGGGGAATGTGATATACAGAAAATGAATCAATGTATTTTTGACTCTTCCACAAGCAGGATCTAATCAGCTCTATCTATATCCTTATTTCCGATCAAATATTTACCTTGTTGAATTTTATGATAGTTCTACATAAAGAAAATCCATCATTACACTTACCATAAATCAAGGAATTGATCAACAACCTCAGGAAAATTGTCCTTGAAGAGCTCCACAGTTATAGAGCCTTTTGCAGTATCTAAAATCTAGTCATAGAAGGGGGGAAAAAGAGTCAAGTCAGTAGATAAAACTCAAATAGGATTCAAATGTACAAGCCTAAAACCAAGATCAACTAGTCAGTGAACATCCCAGCCAACCTGTTAAGATTATAAGATAAAATTGATTCTCTAAGGAAGGTCTAAACAAGAAAGAGTTCTTTTTCTCCTAAGAGACATATTATAGATTTATGTTTTCTTAATAGATGCTGCAATTACAAGTAATAGCATAAAAATAGAAATTGTTTCTTAATGTCTTTTTAATAAATTCATGTACTCAGAGAAGCAAGTATCTGCAAGTTATTTGCACAGGAAAAGAAAATCAAACTATAAGTCAATCATTCATGTTCCGTTTTACAACATCGTTTCCTGAAACTAAGCACAGCACATTCCAGGCAAGTAGAACAAAGAGTAGACATTATTCACTTGGGCATAAAGCACTAATCAAAGAGAGCTTGCCAAGTAAGGAAACCTACAGCATATCCAGGGAGATCAGATTTCTTCAAATCCACGAAAGAGTTGTCAGTGTCACCCTACCAGTCACAGGCAGCCAGAGTCAATATAGAATATCCGAATAAACAATAAAGACAAAAGGAGAACTTCCTCGTAGTGTAAAGCATGTAAACTATGGATACATATGCAAACAATAACGGCAAAAAGTAGCCTTGAAATGTCCTAAAAGGATGATATATAGATATTGGGCAAAGACTATCAAGAAACCCATTATAGAATAAATAAACAAATTTCTATGAAGAGTGTACCTTAAAAACTGATTGCCTGTACTCAATTTGAGTTCTTGACCTAAAGACAAGAAAACTGGGTCAAATTCCATCAAATAAGAAACATTAACCCTAATTTATTCTCCACAAGCAGTTCCATTCCTAGATTTCCTTCTCTGGAATTAGCAGTTCATGCAGTACAACAAATAAATCAACATTATTTTCGAGAAAATAATATAGTTTACAAACATTGCAGCACCAAATCCCATTCTTATTATTTCCAATTATAGCCAATACAAAAATTGCAACTCACCTTTGAGACCAATGTCTGTACGTAGCATAGAGAAAAAACACAGTCACAACAACAATCAAACTATAGAGTATAATTGTTATAACACTGATTCGAGCTGGCCCTTTCTTCTTTTTGCTTTGTTGTAGCAAAGCTTGTGGTTTGATCCTCGCCATCAACTCAAATCTTCAGTTCCAACAATAAAATCCTGAATAATTATTATTTTCAAGTAAAAAGACGTCAGTATCAAATCCTAAGTCAATAAAGTCATTACCAACTATGGAACAGTACATATATGATGAAATTTCAAAGTTTAAAAAATGTATGTAAACAATTCATAACTAAATTTATTGCTTTATTCGGAAGATTTGGAACAACATAAAGAAAGTTCATAGCATTTAGAAACAAAGCTAAAGTTGAAACATCCTAAGATCTGAGAATATATGAAAGCTTACGGAAAGCAACAAAACAGAAAAGATAATTTCTGACTTCAACTTTTCACCCCTGCTGAAAGAATAAATTAAAAAAAAATAGAGAAAGAGAATTTTCTCGAGAAAACAGCAGATTAAGCCTCAAAATTTCAAATCGGTTATTATAAAATCAATCGAGAGAGAGAGAGAGAGAGAATACATGTATATTCCTTTTTTGGCGTGAATTTTCTGGAAAGAGAAAACGTTTTGAAGAAATTGTTTTGTTTCGCCCGGTTATTCTAATTTCTTCAAAGTCGTAATTTGAATTCTACTTCCATTCGTTTAACGACAAAAAGAAATGGAAAAAGTAAGGAAGAAATTAATTAAGAGCTATTGGGCCTATAACTACTACTTATAGGCCTTTTATTGGGCCTGATAAAATTGTTACTTGGATTTCAGTTTTGGGTCTAATATGAAATGCGTATGATATAGAATACTTCATATATTATAGAAAATTAAGTAAACTAATGTAGATGTCATCCAATTATGATTTTTTATTTTTTGGTAATCAAATTATAAAAATTCACAAATTGGTCATTCAATTACTAGTAAATTTCTTTTTTGGTTTCCTAACTATAAAAAGTTACAAAAATGTCATCCAAATATTCAATTTTGTCTTTTTAGTCACCAATGAGCTACCATAAAAAATGAAAACACCTAAAAAACCAAGATAGATGAGTGACCACAAAAAAAATTTACTAATAATTGGGTAACCAAAAAAGAAAAAAAACTATAATTGGGTGACTATTAATATAGTTTGAAGAGAATCAGGGCAGGCCGAGATGGCCAAAGCTGTATAGCCTAAGAAGAGGTGGACTTGCAAAACAAAAAAGAATATTACTATAGCACTATAGCACTAGACTTAAGCCCAAATGCCTTGAAAATGAAATGAAATAAATAGTAATTATTATAATTATTCCAGAAATTTTAATAAATATATTGCAGCAATTGACCAAGTCCAAGTGCCTTGCAAATGAAATGAAATAAATAGTGATTATTATAATTATCCCCAAAAAAAAATTGTTGCAGCATAAGACTCAAGTCCAAGGGTCCTAAACATGAAGAGAAATAAATAATGATTTTTATAATTTTCTTGGAAAAGAAAAACAAAACTAGACTCAAACCCAAATGCATCGAAAGTGAAATTAAAAAAAAAAACTAGTTATTATAATTATATCTGAAAATTAAAAAAATTTATTGCAGTCACAGACTCAAGCCTAAATTCCCAAAATAAAATGAAATAAATAGTGATTATTATATTTATCTTAAAAAATAAAAAATTTTACATCACCATACTCCAACTCAAGTGTCTTGAAAATGAAATAAAATAAATAGTTATTATTATAATTATCTAGAAAATTTTAAAATTTTATTGCAGTACCATGTTGAATACCAAATTCATTGAAAATGAAATGAAACAAAATAAATAGTTATTATTATAATTATCCTAAACAAATAAACTTTTCACAGCACCATACTCAAACCCCAGTCCCTAAAAATGAAATGAAATAAATAGTTATTATTATAATTTTCTTGATTAAAAATAAATTATTGCAGTATAGACTCAAGTCGAAGTGCCCTAAAAATGAAATGAAATAAAAAGTGATTATTATAATTATCCCAGAAAATTAAAAAAATATTTATTGCAGCCCTAAATTCAAGCCCAAATTTCCCAAAAATAAAATGAAATGAAATAAATAATGTATTATAATTATTCTAAAAAAAAAATTTACAGCATCATACTCAAGTTCAAGTGCCCAGAAAACGAAATGAAATAAATAGTTATTATTATAACCATCTCAAAAAAATTAAAAAAAAACTAAATATTACAGTACCATACTCAAGCTCAAGTTCCTCGAAAATGAAATAAAATAATTAGTGATTATTATAATTTTCTCGTAAAACTAAAAAAAACTGCAACACCATACTCAAGACCAAATACCTCAAAAATAAAATAAAATAAATAGTGATTATTATATTTATATTAGAAAATTAAAAGAATTATTGTAGCAGCCAGGCTCAAACCAAAGTCCCTCAAAAATGAAATGAAATAAATAGTGATTATTGTAATTATCTCGAAAAATTAAAAAAAATGCAGTACCAGACTCAAGCCCTGATAAAAAATGAAATAAAATAAATTGTGATTATTATATATCCTGAAAAATTTTTTAAAAAAATTATTCAGCACCAACACAAGCCCAAGTGACTTGAAAATGAAATAAAATAAATAATAATTTTTATATTCATCCTATAATTTTTTTTAAAAAAATATTGTTGCTCTAGACTCAAGTCCAAGTGCCTAAGAAAATGAGATGAAACAAATAATGATTATTATAATTACCCCGGAAAATTAAAAAAAATTTATTGCAACAACAAACTTAAGCCTAAGTACCCTGAAAATAAAATGAATAGTAATTATTATAATTATCTCATAAAATTAAAAAAAAATTGTAGCACCATACTCAAGCCCAAGTGCCTCGAAAATAAAATAAAATAAATAAATATTATTATAGTTATATTGAAAAATTTTAAAAAGTTTTTATTGCAACGCTAGACTCAAACCTTGGTAAAACAATGACACGGGGGTGTTTGTGACACTATCGACGAATAAGTGTGCAGTGTCGCATAAACTGATTGCGAATAATATCCTAAAATTGTTGTTGTTGGCGAATATGTTGGCATCAATGTTATCATCAGGGCGAAATATGTTGGGGACGAACGTGCCACGAAAAACACACCTGGAGGAGGTATAGATGCAGGGTTCTACAATGGTGCATAGTATGGTGCTTGTGTAAAATACATGAGGTTAGTGAAAGGAAGAAGAAAATATGGAGGGAACCAATCGGGATGTGATGCAGAGATCGTTTCCCCTTGTTGGGTTGGAGCCGATGATAAACCCGTTGTGCCACGTGGTTCAAACTTAGAATTTCGAGTCGATTGTCATAGCCTCTTTGGACAAACTTGCCTACTCTTCGCCTCTACCGATAGTAGATATGACTTCTTGTGGTGTTTAAACCATGGCATGCACTTCGCAGATGCCATTATTTTCTGTGCGAAAAAAGGTTCACACATGGGTATATCCCAAATGTCGATATATTCATTTTGGAATTCTTGTCAATTTTCGTCGGTTTCCCCCTGCAAATCAAGCTTGTGCAGTGCTTCAATGTCTTGCAATGGCAACAGATTATTTTGCCTCCACCCAAACTGTGGCATCACTTGATTAGATTTTTGCATCTCCATCATTGCGTAAACTACCAATGACACATTCGCATCCCACATTCTTTGATTGGCTAAATTTTCAGGCGATATACATTTTACGATTGCCAGATCAACATATGACATTTATTTAAACTGTAGTGTACAATTATAAATTTTGTTATGTAAAAATATTATATTTCAAATCATTACGTAATTATTATATGTTTGAAAAATTCAAAAACTAACTTCAACTTTCGAGCGTTTATCTAACAACAACCAAATATCTTCAAGCTGTAACAACCCAATTTTCAGTGATGTCGGAAATAGTGATTCGAGATCACTAAATCCGACAAGTGAATTTGAAAATTTTATTAATTATAATTTATGAGTTAAAGTATGATTTTAGAAATATTCTTGAATTAGTGAATTTTGTGTTTTAACAGAATTATTAGGTTAAATAGTTTCAAAAACGAGATATCGAGACCTCGATTTTATAAAACGAGTCGTAAATATTTTTATAAATATTTATGGAGTGTCATTGAGTTAGTATTAAAGTTTCGTTAGAAATTTTTAATGTTTGGATGGTTAATTAATTAAAAAGGACTCAATAAAAAAAGGTACAAAACTTGCTACAATGATTAAATAGCTCAAGTGTTAAATGAGGGAGGACTTAAAAGGAAAATTAGCCTAAAGGAAATGGATGAGGCGGCATAAGCAAGAAAAAAACCTAAAATTAGGACAAAATTGTAAATTTTGCCAAATTAAACAAATAAAATATCAATTAAAAGAGAAATCTAGACAATTCTTCAAAATTGACAGCGAAAAATGCCATAGAAGAGCTTCTCCAACCTATTTTTTCATAATTTTGCTACATGTGAGTTTATTTCTTGCCCTTTTCTTGTAATTTTTGTGTTTTTAAGACTTTTACAATTAGGTCCACTTATTGAATTCATTAGTTTTTGATTTTATGGGTGAAATTGAAAGTCATCATGGTTAAGTGCTGGAATTTTATGATGAATTATTTTGTAATTGAAGCTTTCATTTCATTATATGATGATTTTATTAAGTAATTTTGATAGAAATTGATTTTAAGACCTAATTGTGAAAAGTGAAGAATTAGGGTACGTGTTGAAATTATGAACGTCAAAGGCTGTAAAATAGCCTAAATTAAATAAATAAAGTGTTAATTGAGAAAAATTAGCTCAATTTATGGGTTAATTAAATAGGGACTAAATTATAAAAATTATAAAATTTGGGGTAAATATGTAATTTTGAAAATTTAAGGGTGTGAAGTGTGAAGTGAATTAGAATATAAATTAATGCTAATGAATGAAAAAAATTATATTATAGATTGAGAATCCGAAGATAAATGCGAAAAAGAGAAAATTACCGATTAGTCCCTGAATTTTTACAAATTCTATTGATTGGCCCAGGTAAGTTCATATGGTTGGATTTTTATATTCAATTGTTAATTTAGGGATGATACAATATTCTTAATTTTTATTTTTGCTATTGAATTATGAAATTGAGATAATGTAAAAATCGAATTGAAAGTTCAAATCAAGGGATACGCAGGATTGAGTACGTACGTTCAGTGACAAGTAATGAATTGACGGATAAGTCCATGGTTGGTCCATTGAAAAATGTGGAATGTAGGTATGGCTTTACAGTGAAAAGACCATACTGAGTTATGACATTGTAAAAGTGAACGTAAGTCCATGGTTAAACCATGACAGTTATATGTGTATAAGTGTAAGACCTTAGCTGAGCTATGGCAAAGTGACAAGTGTGCAAGACATGGCAAGGCCATGGCAAAGTGTGTGCAAAACTAAAGTGAAGTGTGGCATCAAGAAAACGACATACTCAAATCCGTAAGACGTTATCTAATTTGACGAAAAATGGTAAGTGACATGTTAACTAAAGTGATAGAAATTGAATAGTTGTTAATATGGAGCTCAATCATGTGATGTGTATCGACTGTGATTGTGATTGGCAGGAAATGATGGTAAATTATGTGGTTTATGAATTACTGTAGAATGTTTGGTAAGGTTTATCTTTACAACCTATGAACTTACTAAACTTAGATAAGCTTACTCCTGTGTGTTGAATGTTCTTTGTAGATTGACGTGAAATCCGTGGATTGGATCAACACATCAGGGCACACTATCTAGATTACTTCGGTAAATTCTATTGTGCATTTTAAGGTTTATATGGCATGTATAGGGTTAATTAAAAGGAAGTGAATGTGTTATAAACTTAGTTATCAATATTTTTCACTAAAACAATTTTGGACAGCAGCAATAGTCCGTGGAGGCCAAATTTTCTCGGGCCCAACAAGCCCAGATTAGACAAAAAAAAAACAAAAAACCAAACTAAAATTAAACTGTCTAGTTTAAAATTACAAGCCCAAAACCAATTAAAATTACAACCCAAAAAACAAATTGAAAGCCCAGTGGCCCAAAAAATTAACCCAAACCCTAGCCCGTAACTTAAACAACTTTTTAGAAACCCTAGGGTTTCCATCCAACCCCAGTGCCGTAGCCTCGGTCGCCCCACACTCCACGTGCCTCCTTCATCGTACCCTTCGCCCGAGGACTGCTTCCTTGCACCGAAATAGAAAGGTTTCCTTCGTTGACCTCTGCCCCAACCTGTAAACATGGCAAAGAAAGTAACAAACAAGAAGAAAGTAGAGAAGCAAAACAGTAACAATAAAAATAATGTATTTGTTTGGCTATAAAAGCCATCACCGAATGAATGTAAAAGGGGGGAGATTTTTGAATACAAAAAAAAAGAGATTCGAAACACAAAGAAATCAAAAACAAAAGGTGGTTCCTTTTCGTTTTGTTTTTATTTTTACTGGTTTTTTAAAGAGAAAAAAATACGAAAAAGAAAGGGAAATCATCTGACCTTTCATATTCTGCCGCCGTAGGCGATAGAGGTTTGTCATTTTCGATGAAAAACGATGCTTCGAGGGGCTCAGAGACTCGAAGAGTGAAAAAAAGGGCTTTTTTTATTTTTTTCGGCCACCGTGGACGGCAGTGCCGTCGCCGGTGACTAGTGGCAGCCACGGTGGTCCGGCGCCGGAGCAATGGCTGGAGCCTTCAGAGGGGAAAGAGGGAATGAGAGAGTTTTCTTTTTAAAAAAAAAAAGAAAAGAAAAGAAAAGAAAAGTGCAGAATAAATTGTTTTAAAAAAATGGACTTTTATAAGGGTCAGAAACGATGCCGTTTTGGTCCATTGCCTTCAGCGCCAAAACGACGTCGTTTTGGTCTTGACCCAAAATTCGACCTGCCCTGTTAATAGGATCCGCATGTTCTTGGATGAATGGGTTATTTACCCATTCAGTCCTTTCGCTTTTCGATTGATTTACAATAGGGCCCAAATTCTTCTCTTTTAATCTTTATAGATTTGGCCACCTATCTTTTGGCGCGTTTCAATCTAGTCCCTAGCTCGCACGCGTGTCCAGAAAATTGGGCTAATTTCTTAATCAGTCCTCATGTGTTTTCGCGCGTTACATTTGGGCCCATTTATTATTTATCTTCTTCGAGTTATCACTTTAATTTCATTTAAGTTACAATTAAGCCCTTTTTTATTTTAATTCATTCATTTATCCATTTATATTTATTTACTTGTTTAGTTATTTATTATTCTTTTATTTTATTCATTTGTTTATTAATTTACTTTTCTATTTATACATTATTCATTCATTCATTTATTTATTTTTGTTCTTGTATTCCTTTATTATTCTTTCATTTTTTATTTTTTTTCTTTCACTAGTTATTCATTTTATTTATGCCTTCATTATTATTGGTATTTTATTATCTATTATTATTTTATTATTATCTATTCATCTATTTGTTTATTACCCTCTTTTATACCTTTAAAATTAGAATTTTTTTGTACATATATTGGTCCTATTATTATTATTATTATCTATTTATATGGCTTTATTACAAATTGTGCCTTAAATTTTATTTATATTTTAATTTGGTTCTTTACTTCAAATATTTTATAAACTCTTTCCCTTATATTTATATTCATATTTATTTATTATTTTGTTATTATTTTCGTCACTATTATTTATTTATTTCATCTTTGCTTATTCATGTTTATATGTTTTATTAATGTTGTAATTTGTTTGTTAATATTACTATGACTATTATAGTATATTAGTATTATCATGACGTTCATTTATTTATCATATATACTCGACTCGTATAATTGTTTTATATTATTGCATTATTATTACCCCATGCACTATGCTTAAATATAATCGGTTTTCTTTGTATTATATTTCAAATAAGCCCATGTCGTTTTAAACTTACGTTTGATAATTATTTAAAAGGATAAAATTTCAAAGTAAGACAATATTCCGTATTTAGAAATTTGAGAGATCGTGCCCTAACATATTGGGCTTCAATTTTTCTCGTTTGACCCAAATGACCGAATATCCTTTTAAAAATAAAATGCATGAGTTTTGAAAAACAAAAGACAAGCATATTCTCAAGGGTTTAGAATGTCTTGTCCTAACATACTGGATGTGACATTTTATTACTTTGAGACAAGAAGGTCTTTAGCATCTGTTTCGATTTACTCAAGCAAATTCTTAGTAAAAATCAACAGTAAAAAAGAGAAGATCGTATTTTTAATTCTTTTTAGGTTTTCAACTTCCGACGTTAATACATTAATTAATCAATTAGGTACCAATTTTGGGCGTTATGAGGGTGCTAATCCTTCCTCGTACGTAACTGACTCCCGAACCCGTTTTCTCGAATTTCGTAAACCAAAATCGCTGTTTTAGTAAAACAAAACATTTTATTAAAATAATCAAATTATGAGGTGATCCGATCACACCTAAACAAAAAAGGATTGGTGGTGACTCCCATTTTCGATTTTCATTTTCAAAATAAAAGTCGACCCTATTTTTAAAAAAAATGGTTTCGATAGTCCAAATTTGAAATTTCACCAAAAATTGCGGAAATAGAATTAGAGGTTGAATAAAATATTAATTATATCCTATTGAGCCTAGTTTTACATAGAAGAAACGATGTAAGCAAAAGAATTTTATTTTATGAGATATTTGAATTTTTGTAAGACAAGGTTAGAATGATTTCGGGTTCCCTTATTTTGAATTTGGAAAATCATTAAAAATTGTATAATAATACTTGGGGGTTTTAATTTATACGTTTAAATTCTTAATGAGTATATTTTCAACAAAAACAAACAGAAGCATCATCCAAATTCCGTACTAAGAGATAATTAGTTTTTAGTAAAGAAAGGTCGAAGCTGTCAAATAGCAAAACAAGGATAAATTTAAAGATTTTACTGTACTAATTGGCCGAACCATAAATTCTGAAAATTTTATGGTAGAAAGATATTTGTGTCTAGTTTGAAAAACATTAAACGAATCTTAATTTAAAATTCTGTAGCTCAAGATATAAATAATTTAGTGACTATGACTCGAGTAGACAGCTTTGATATGAACATAAGTAAATAGTGGAATTATGTGTAATTATTTTGTAAACTCTGGTAACATCCTGTAACCCTGCTTCGGTAACGGATGTGAGTTAGGGGTGTTACACAAGCTACTCAGGTAGTCCCACATAACTCAGCCCAAAGTTTCATCTACTCAAACAATATGTTAATTCAAACATATAAAAAATAAACAACATTTATTATGATAATTATATTATTATTAAATGAATTTTTATCTTATCACCAATGAGAATGTATAAGGAGTTTCGACTTGGAGACATAAAAATGGTAGTCGCCACTATGCCCATGACTACAGTAGGAGCATACGACCATTGGTTAACATCTTATCCAGTTTTGTCGTCCAACACAACTCTCGGTATAATGTGGCCAACATGACTGATTCCTAACTGAGTTGACCGCTGTCGAAACCATTTTTTAGAGGGATGTTTGAAAAATGGGGATTGACTTTTGAAAAACGAAAATGGGAGTCGCCACCAACCTTTTTAGGTGTGATTGGATTACCTTATAAAACGTTTTAGTCTACGAAAATTAAGAAAACAGGTTCGGGAGTCGGTTACGTACGAGGAAGGATTAGCACCCTCGCAACGCCCAAAATTGGTACCAAATTGAATAGTTTTCTATCTTAATGTCAAAAATTTGAAAGAATTTAAAAATAGGATCCCTTTTTTTAAAACCGGAATTATTTAAGTTGAAAAAAATCGAGATTCCTTAGCTCCGAAAGAATACAAACATCACATCCAGCATGATAGGACACGATATTCTTAAACTCTCGTAACTGAAATCATCTCGTGATTTACAAAATCTATTTAGAAGGATACTTTAGGCATTTAAACAAACGGGAAATCACAACCCAGTATGTTAGGGCACTATTTCCCGAATTCCTAAATATGAAAAACATTGCCTCATTTTAGAAAAACTTTTGGATAAAATATGACAATTAAATGAAATATAATTTTTTAAAATAATGATTTGAGTAAAATTTAAAAAATAATTTACTAAGAGTAATACTAAAAAAATTATTAAAAAAATGAAAGAGTTTGATATGATACTAAAATTATTAAAAAATTAAAAAATATATAAAAAAATCAGGGAAACATGGATTAAATCAAAATAAAAAGGGTTGAAAACGAAGATGAACAAAGAATAAAATAAGAACAAACCGTAGAAAATAAGAACATAAGAGGGAGAGAAATTTGAGTGATAGCTCTTAAAAATTTTTATTGTTTCCCAAAACTCCAGTGTGTTTACAATGAAGGGAGAGGCCTCTATTTATAGTTGAACCTCCTCAAATCCAACGGTACAGATCAATTACATCAACGGTTAAGATTAAAAAGTATCTACAAATTAAATCTCTAAGATTACAAAATCATATCTTCTAAGATTGCATATCATATCTAAGATTGCAATCATATCTAAAATTGTATATCATATCTAAGATTGCATATAATTGAAGATTATATTTCCATATGAGTCAAGCTTGTAGATGGACCTTAAATCTTTTCAAGTAATAGGCCATTCCGGTCGGGCCAAATTATATTTGTAATTCTGAATTGAACTTGGACTTCGTTTTTTTTTTGGGTTTATTATTTTTGTTTTTGGACTGATTTCTGGGCCCGGGAAAAATTGAGTGTCTACAGCTGCCCCTCTTTGCTTATTGTTGTGTAACAGGAATAGAGCAAAGACTATAAAAGAACCAATTTTGCCCAGGCTCTCCGAGTCTTGAGTTCTTGATCCTTGATCTTCTTTAAATAGCCTCTTGACGGCTTCAATCTGCTTCACTGCAACTCAGGAAGGCGATATCTGCTATATTTGATCTGCTCCCCGTCTAATACAGAGACGCCAAATATGTTATCTTCGATCTGTTCCCCGTCTAATACAGAGATGCCAAATCTGCTTCTTCAATCTGCTCCCTGTCTAATACAGAGATGCCAAATCTGTCATCTTGGATCTGCTTCGATGTAAACACATGAAGGTCAGATCTGCTCCCCGTCTAATACAGAGATGCCAAATCATCTTGGATCTGCTTCAATGAAGGTCTAATCTGTTATGTCTTCGATCTGCTCCCCGTCTAATACAGAGATGCCAAATCATCTTGGATCTGCTTCAATGAAGGTCAGATCTGCTGTGTCTTCGATCTGCTCCCCGTCTAATACGTCTAATACAAAGATGCCAAATCATCTTGGATCTGCTTCAATGAAGGTCAGATCTGTTGTGTCTTCGATCTGCTCCCCATCTAATACAGAGATGCCAAGTCATCTTGGATCTGCTTCAATGAAGGTCAGATCTGCTATGTCTTCGATCTGCTCTCCGTCGAATATGGAGATGCCAAATCTGTTTCTTCGATTTGTTCTCTGACAGTACAGAGATGCCAAATCATCTTAGATCTGCTTTAGCGTAAACATGTGAAAGCCAAATCTGCTATGTCTTCGATCTGCTCCTTGTCAACGTAAGGATGCCAAATCATCTTGGATCTACTTCGATGTGAAGACATCCGAAGGTTAGATCTGCTATGTCTTCGATCTGCTCTCCGTCGAATATGGAGAAACCAAATCTGTTTCTTTGATTTGTTCTCTGAAAATACAGAGATGTTAAATCATCTTAGATCTGCTTTAGCGTAAACACGTGAAAGCCAAATCTGCTATGTCTTCGATCTGCTCCTTGTCAACGCAAGGATGCCAAATCATCTTGGATCTACTTCGATGTGAAAACATCCGAAGGTTAGATCTGCTATGTCTTCGATCTTCTCTCCATCGAATATAGAGATGTCAAATCTGTTTCTTCGATTTGTTTTCTGACAATACAGGGATGTTAAATCATCTTGGATCCGCTTCAGCGTAAACACCTGCAGGTCAAATCTGCTATGCTTTAGCCTGTTACCCTACTGCTTAGGGGGTTAAGGCGCATCAATCTTCATTGTCCCTTGAAGGATATAACCTGTATAATGTGTATGAGTTCATGCCTAATGATTAGGATGCTATGATCGAAGTGAGTCAAATGCTCCTAATTAAACCTGTTATAATGCAAAATGTTTATGAATATGACCCCTATTCTAGACGTCACCACTCATTCTTTCGTCGAAGTTTATCTTTATTTCTCTCGAAGTATCATTCCTACTCAGCCTGTGGGTTTGTACCATTCTTCAAATGCTATGACCCACCAAAAATATCTGTAAGATGATCCTTTCTTAGGATCGAGTCTTTTGATTTGCCCAATCATCATTTTGGACTGAAGAAAGAATTTTCTCGAGTTCTTTCAAACCTCACTTACGTGAATTCTTCGAACAATTGTTCTGTTTTAGTTTCTTGTATTATCTAGAAATTTCCAGAGTAATGAGTAAAACTTCATTTGTGAAAATTATTTAGTTCATCTATCATTATTTTAATGCAACATACTTTAAGAAGAATGGAAGATGAATTTAATCTTGAGAATAATTAGATTTGAATAAATTTGTCAAAAATTCAAAGGAAATTAATCTGAAAGCCTATCTTTGAGAAGAAAAAGAATCTAAAGATAGCAAACATGACAAAAGTTAGATGCCCTAGATATCGTCGCTTGAGCTTATATGCTAGCTCCATGAAGACTTTCTTGAATTCAACATGTGTTTAAAAGATCCAAAGTACTTTGTTGATGCCCCGATATGCAACGCGCTTCACTCTTTGTTGAATCAGATATAGCAAGAGTATCGTGTGCTCTTCAAAATTTGAGCTGCCCTTTTGGGTTTTCAACTCAAAACCCCTTTGGTCACAAGGCGCCCTTTGCGGGTTTTCACCTTGGCCTCTTCATTTTTTTTTCGAAAACTCAAGGCGCCCTTTGCGGGTTTTCACCCTGAATTCTTTTCTCCTTTAGACAAAATACTTTTTGACTGAGTTTGAATTCACTGGATTGGGCAAACTCTTCCCATCCATTTCCATTAAGATCAATGCACCGCTAGAGAAGGCCTTCTTCACGACATACGGCCCTTCCCAATTTGGCATCTATTTTCCTCTAAAGTCCTTCTGAATAGGGAGGATCTTTTTTAGCACAAGATACCCCTCGTGGAATTCTCTTGGTCGTACTTTCTTGTCGTAAGCTCGCATCATTCGTTTCTGATACATCTGACCATGACGAATGGCCTTTAGCCTCTTTTCCTCAATTAAGTTCAACTGATCATATCGCGATTGTATCCATTCAGCTTCATTCAACTTTATCTCTGACAAGACTCGAAGAGACGGTATTTCCATTTCAATGGGTAACACTGCTTCCATCCCATAAACCAACGAGAAAGGAGTTGCCCTGGTAGAGGTTCTGACAGGCGTTCGGTAAGCTAAAAGTGCAAATGGTAACTTCTCATGCCAGTCTCTGTAGGTTTCAGTCATTTTCTCCACTATCTTCTTGATGTTTTTGTTAGCAGCTTCCACTGACCCATTCATCTTTGGGCGATACGGCGAAGAGTTATGATGCTTAATCCTGAACTGACTGCAAATTTTTGATATCGTTTTATTGTTCAAGTTCAGTGCATTGTCTAATATGATCCTTTCAGGTATCCCATACTGACAAATAATCTCTTTCTTCAAGAAACGACTTACAGCCGACTTAGTAACTGTAATAGCCCAAATTTAACTGGGCCTTAAAACCAAATGAAATAAATAAGTAAATAAAGGATTGTTTATTTAACAGTCCATATAAAGTCCAGTTTACAAGAGCCCAAACACAGGCCTAAATACCTCAGGCCCGTTATACCCAAACAGACCGGTTACAACCCAGCAGGCCTAAAAAAACTACCCAGCAAACCAGACTTAAACTAGACCAGCCCAACTTAAACCAGACCCAAACAAACCCACCTAATACAAATAAACCCGAAGGCCCAAATAGCAGGGGCCCAAATGACTTTCAGATAGGGTTAGAAACCCTAGCTCTCCTTCTCCTCAGCACCGTAACGAAGTTCTGGAAACCCTTCGACGCATGCCATTCCAGTAGCCCCATCAGCGCCGTGATTCTAGGATCCGTGATCGGCGCACTAATCAGAGGCCAGAGATTCCCTCGCTCGATTGCCTGCAAGAAAAGGAAAGAAGCAAGAATCAGAATCGGGGTTTACTTTTTTAGATTTATTTGTAAAGCAGTATAAATAGATGTAAAATACGATGTAAAAGGGGGCGGATTTTGACAGAATAGAAAATATACTTACACATATTCATTTAGTGAAATACAAACAGTTTCTAAAAAGGTGATTTAATCGTTATCTCATTCTTTATCTTTGAGTGCATATATATGAATTGTTTTAGCAAAAACTATTGATGTTCAAAGGAAAAAGGAGTTACCTGTGGAAGGACGAAGGTTTTAGACCCTCAGACCATCGTGTACGACGGCGCGTGGGCGCGTGTAGGACTGATGACCAGAGCGTGGCCTACGGAGGCCAGAGCCCGGAGGGCCTCTCCTCTTCCCTCTTTCAGAGGGTTTTTAAACTTTTTTTTTTAAAACTTAGGTTTCAAATGATTTAAAACTAAGAATTTGGCTTATATAGCCTTGACGAAACGACGTCGTTTCTGCTTAAGTCAATAAGCCTAAAAACGGCATCGTTTTAAGACCCTAGGATCCGCGCGTTGACCCGATTACCCGGGGAGGATCCGCGTGTTTATGAGGATTAGGTTAATGACCCAATTAGTCCCTCCACCTTTTTTATGTTTACAATTTTGTTTTATTTTATTTATGATTTGGCCCTGATATTTTGTTTCAGTTTAAATTTAGTCCTTGCAGTAACCATTTTAAGTCCTAGATTAAAACGATGCCGTTTAGGGACAAGAGAAAATTTCCCGATGAGTCCCTAGGGTATTAATGGCCGTTTCAATTAGGTCTGATCTCAGTTATTTTCTTATTAAATTAGCTACTGACTTTTATTTATGTTCAATTTAATCATTTTTATCCCTTTTAATCTATTTATGACCTGTTTATTTTAAACTTTATAGATATACTATTATATTTTAATATGAATATACGTATTATATATCTTTAAATTATTTACTTATATTTTATTATATTATATTACTTCATATCTTTCTATTATCATATTAATTAACATATATCATTACTTATTATTTATTATAATATATTTTTATCACATAATGTTTATATATCTTTATATTATATATTATATAATTATTTTATTATACATTATTTTATATTATTATCATTTATTATATATTATTTTTTACAAACTATTATTATTTTACATTATTATATTTTTACTTGTATTACGTATTCTTTATATTATTTATATATATTAAATATTATTTTTACATATATACTTTCATATTATATATTATAATTATTTTATATTATTATGTCATCTTTTATACCATTATATATATTTTTATCAATATATTATTACCATTAAAAGTTTTAACTTGTATTATATACTTATTTTTATTTATATGTTAATAATTACTTTACTTATATTCTATTATTACACATTTTGAAGATATTATAATATAATAATTTGTAATACGTATATTTCATCACTAATTACTTATTTCATATTATTCTAAACTTATATTTATATATATTATACAATTATTTTATTATAAATATAAATTCTTTCATATTTGATATTTTATACATTATTTTTTCTAAACCATTATATTTTATATTTTTATATAATTATTATTCTTATAAATATATATTTTTATTATATATTATATCACATTTTTATATATGCTCATTCTATTTATCAATCATTTGTATTATACATATATTTTTTTAAAACTTATGTTTTTATTATTATACAATATTTGCTTTTACTTTTATAATTTATTTTCAAATGCATTTTTTTATATATGTGTTGAAATTGTATATCATGCATCATTTGTGTTTAAATATATGTTGAATTATATATGTTTAGGGATTTTTACCTATTCTACTTAAATATGTATTGTGTTTTATGTATATTTTTCTTATTTAAAAATTGTCATGTTTTATTTCTTATATATGTTGGTTAGTGTATGATATTTATGCTGTTATGCTTTTACTTACCTATTATTATAACATGTTATCTCGTATGTTATGTTAATATGCTTCTTCATGCATCGGTTTTAAAAAAAAAGACTTCAAAGTTTTCAAAAATAAAAAGGCAATGCTTGGTATTTGAAAGCTTCGAGAAAAGTAGTGCCCTAACTTATTGGGTTGTAACTTTTCTCGTTGAGTTCGAATAATCAAGTACCCTTCTAAGTTTTTTTAAGATTTTCAAAATACGAGCAACTGTCTTGGAAGTTCAAAGCGTTGTGTCCTAACGTACTGGATGTGGCGTTTTGTCGTTTCGAGATAGGGATTTCCAAAAAGGCTAACTTAATGTCAATATTTTGATACAAGTGAATCCCAATTTTCAAAATTAAAATATTTTAAAGAGGATTGTATCTTAAAATTTTTAAAATTTCCAACCTTAAAGACATTTGATAATTAATTAGGTACCAATATTTGGGCGTTACGAGGGTGCTAATCCTTCCTTGTACGTAACCGACTCCTGAACCTGTTCTTTTTATTTTGTAGACCAAAACTAATGATTTTAAAACAAAATGTTTTAAAGGTGATCCAATCACACCTAAAAAGATTGGTGGTGACTCCCGTTTTCATTTTTTAAGTCGATTCCCATTTTTCCAAAACCCGATTTTAAAAAATGGTTTCGACAGTAATATTCGTATAAGAAGCAGTCTCTACCCACTTCGTGAAGTAATCAATGACCACAAAAATAAAACAATGCCTATTTGAAGCTTTTGGTGATATTGGCCCAATGACATCCATGCCCCGCATAGAAAAAGGCTATGGAGAAGTCATAATGTGTAGAGGTGAAGGTGGTACATGAATCTTGTCTCCATAAATCTGACTTTTATGGCATTTTTTGGCATAGTTGATACAATCCCCTTCCAAAGTAAACCAATAATATCCAAACCTCATGATTTGTCTAGCCATCGTGAAACCATTAGCGTGCATCCCACAAACACCCTCGTGAACTTCTTCCAAGATTAACTTAGCTTCCACGGCGTCAACACATCTCAACAGTACTTGGTCCTTTCTTCTTTTGTACAAGATGTCCCCATCCAAAATGTAGTTGCAGGCTAATCTCCTTAAAGTTCGCTTATCATTTTCAGTTGCCTGTTCTGGGTATTTACGATCTTTTACATATCACAATATATCATGATTCCAAGGGTTATCATCCTTTTCTTCTTCCTCAATGTTACAACAGTGAGCTGGAGCCTCAAAGATACTCATCTGAATGGGTCTCATCTCCTCCTTTTTATTCACTTTAATCATTGAAGCCAAGGTTACTAGAGTATTTTCCATCTAGTTTTCGTCTCGTGGGATATAATTGAAAGTGATGTCATCGAACTCCTCAAGTAACCCTAAAACTACCTTTCGATAATTGATCAATTTAGGATCCCTTGTCTCCCATTCACCTTTAAGCTGGTAAATTACCAACGCGGAGTCTCCATAAACTTTCAAGGTTCTTATTCTTCGCTCTATAGCCGCTCGAAGTCCCATGATGCACACTTCATACTTGACCATATTGTTTGTGCAATCAAAATCCAACTTGCACGTGAATGGATAATAATCACTATTTGGGGATACCAAGACTGCCCCAGTTCTATTTCCACTGCATTGGATGCCCCATCAAAGCTCAACTTCCAAGAATAGTCCTCTGTAGCTGCTACACACATCAACTCCTCATTTGGGAAATCAAAATTCAACGGCTCATAGTCTTCTAGAGCTCTACTAGCCAGAAATTCCGCTATCGTACTTCCTTTTATAGCCTTTTGGCTCACATAAACTATGTCAAACTCTGAAAGCAGAATTTGCCACCTTGCCATTCTTCCATTAAAAGCTGTTGACTCCATCATATACTTCAGAGGATTAAGTTTTGAAATAAGCCAAGTAGTATGATACAACATATATTGCCTCAACCTTCGAGTCGTCCAGATTAAAGCACAGCACAACTTCTCAATTGGCGAATATATCATCTCACACTTTGTGAATTTCTTGCTGAGGTAGTATATCGCCTTCTCTTTTCTTCCCGACTCGTCATGTTGGCCAAGCACACATCTCATAGAATTGCTAAACACTGATAAGTACAGAATTAATGGTCTACCTGGATTAGGTGGAGATAACACAGGAGCATTTAACAAGTATTGCTTAACCTTATCGAAAGCACTCTGGCATTCCTCATCCCAAGTACCTTGGTTGTGTTTTCTAAGGAGGCAAAATATAGGGTCACATTTCTCAGTTAATTGTGAAATAAACCGAGCAATATAATTCTTGTAACACCCCAATCCCGTATCCGTCGCCGGAATAGATAAAGGGGCATTACCAGTCTTGAAACTCATATCAGAACAGTAAATATTTTTTTTTGAACATTCCTTTAGATAAGTACTAAAGACAGTCAGGGATACAATTTAAACTTCTATAAGTACACATTCAAAAGATGCCATTTTCGCGTGGCTTATATACATTAACCAAAATATCCTCTCACTACTAGTCTATTCTATACATGCCATAAGATAATCCAAAACGTAGCAGTACCAAATAGTGGATAGTGATAGTGTGACTAGTTGCTGATGATCCCCGAGCCTGTAGCTTCCAAATGAGATCTATAAAACAGAGGAAACAAAGTACACGGAGTAAGCATTACAATGCTTAGTAAGTTTTAAGCAGTGTCAACATATAACAATCAAATTATAACATAGTTGTTCGTATTTTTATTTCACTATTCCTTCGGGCATACCATCCCTTTACCGAATATGCACATCTTATCATATATAATAGGCAGATAAATTCTCACTTGATAGTGACCTCTTATGATCATAGGTACATTACATATTTTTTTTCCTGACTTTCCACATTGACCAAATGCACAATAATCATAGAACAGTCTTATTGCTTTACTCACATGTGCATCACATAACGACCTTGTGATTTAGTCTAAATCAAACTTAAATATAATCTCAAAATACATACCTGACCAACTTAACGCATTGAACATATTTATTACCAATTGTTACTGTGAAGTCGTATAATCTTACGCTTTACTTGAATCTTCAGCAAAACCTTTAGTTCGAGGCTTACCTGGACAAAATCTCCACACGTAGTCATCGGGTCTTTAGAGCTCGGATATAGTACGAGCACGAAGCCTACGGACATTAATCAGTGATAATATTCTCGCATAAAGCCTGCGGGGTTTTAACCTGGATATAGTACTGACACAAATGCCCTTCGGAACTTATCACATTTATACACTTTCACATCCATCACGTTGGCCACTCGGCCCTATCACATATATACACTTTCACATTCATCACATTGGCCATTCGGCCTTATCACATATATACACTTTCACATTCATCACATCGGCCATTAGGCCTTATCACATATATACACTTTCACAACATTCATCACATCGGCCATTAGGCCTTATCACATATATACACTTTCACATTCATCATATCGGCCCATTAGGCCTTATCACATATATATACTTTCACATTCATCACATCGGCCATTAGGCCTTATCACATATATATACACTTTCACATTCATCACATTGGCCATTCGGCCTTATCACATATATACACTTTCACATTCATCACATCGGCCATTAGGCCTTATCACATATATACACTTTCACATTTATTCAAATATACTTCACATACCACATATACTATCATGTACAGACTTGGTCTTGGCCGAATCTACATCCATCACTTTCCAATGAATAATTCAATTTTACGCCATACTATCATTTCATATTCGAATACTCATAAACTTACAATATCACGATTTAGAATTCAAGTATGGGTTTAATCAATAGCTTATGAGCAACTAAAACAAGTTTTATCCATGTTTACAACAAAATCACATATTCACTACGAGCTATTTTCCTGAGCAATGGTCACTAAATTATTTATAACCGGAGCTACAAGACTCCAAATCACTTGCCGTTAATTTTCCTTGAATATAGACTCGTATATATTTCATCCATAAAATTTTCAGAATTTTAGGTTTGGCCAATCAATACCAGATTTTTCTTAAAGTTTCCCCTGTTTCACTGTTTGACTAATCTGACCAGTCTTCACTACAAATCAAAATTCTCATTGTACAGAATTCAAAGTATGTTCTATTTGATTTCATTTGAAACTAGACTCATTAAGGAGTCTAAGCATTTAAATTTTATCTTGTAACCATTTTTGTACAAATTATAGTGATTTTCTTAAAACAGAACAGGGGATTTCGGAGTCATTCTGACACCGTCTCACACAACTTTAAATATCTCTTTATAGGAAATTCCTTTGCTTACACGGTCTCTTTTATAAGAAACTAGACTAATTAAGATTTGATTGTATATTTTATTCAGCCTATAATTCCACACCAAACATTTATAGTGATTTTCTAAAATCACGTTACTGCGGCTGTCCTGAGCAAATTATTACAATTTGCTCTTAAATTTCCAAGTCCAAACACTTAGGAACTTACCATTTGAGTTTAAGACATATCATG
Organism: Gossypium hirsutum; assembly: GCF_007990345.1. Lineage (NCBI taxonomy): Eukaryota > Viridiplantae > Streptophyta > Magnoliopsida > Malvales > Malvaceae > Gossypium > Gossypium hirsutum. The sequence continues at coordinate 5,259,711 of NC_053431.1, read as the reverse complement.
GCCACATCATATCTTATTAAATCAACTCATTATATCCTATTATAGTTGAATTTACTCAACATTTAATCACTTAAAACTTACCTCGGATGTGGTCGAACGATTTCGGCGGCAATTCGATCACTTTTTCCCTTCCCTTATCCAACTTTGGTCCTCTAAGCTCTTGAGCTAATTCAAACAAATTTAACTTATTAAAGTCTCATTATGCTAGCTTATGGCCGAATATGAAAAGGAGTTTGATAGGTCATATGGCCACCTTTAGCTCAAACACAAAATGGTCATACGCATTTTTAATCACATTGAGCAATTTAATACAATTAATCTAACATTTCCTCATGTGCACCTTTATGACCGAATACATGCAACACCAAGCTATCTATTCATTCATCTATGCATCTTATTTAAGCATGTATATCCACAATTTAATTCATCATATAAATATCTATGATTTCACTCAAATAATCTCATTACAACACACGGTGCTCCAACCATTATTTAAATTCAAAGCTCTGCTAGTACACATATATACACTAGCAATCAATTACTAACATTTTCACTTCATCTTAATAGCTAGCTTAGCAAACCTTAATTTAACACATAATTCATACATATCACATTCCAAGCATTCACTCAATTCTATCACTTAAAACACACACATTACTCAATAACTTCATAGTTCAAATTCGGCAACTACACCACTAATATTCAAAATCATATTCGGCCTTAGTACTCCCTTGTTAGCCGATTTTTCTTCATTTAGCAACTAAAATAATAAACCACAACATTTAAATTCATCTCATTTTTCTCCCATTTGACAGAATGAACATTTATCAAATGAAAATTCAACTAAACAACATCTTTCTTTCTAAAATGTATATACACCACACCATCAATTGAAGGTAAATTCATGGTAACATTAGTATTGAAAGGTTGCGTTGTGGGCAGCCTAAGAGGACTCGCAACACTTGGCTTAATTGCTGTAACATATCACATTCGGAGGCTGATTCGGACAGCATCAATAATACAATATTTAGACAGCATAAACAGGGCAGCAATTAACAATACCAACAAGGTAAAATTCGGACAACAATTTGACAGTTTCAACAATTATCAAATAAAAGTTCAAGGAAAACTCACCAAGGTTCCCAACACTGATTCTACCTATTCAATTTGCTCCTCCCCTTTTTAGCCTTCTACTTGAAAATTTCAACTTATAAGCAAACAAATTTCATGGTTTTCCCCTACATGCAGCCGGCCTCTCCTCTCTAGCTTCATTTGAAAGAGACAAGGAAGCAAGATAGAAAAATAAAAGTTGAAGTCTTTCTTTCTTCCATTCACGGCAATGGAGGGGGGGCAACCACACACATTTTTTTTGTCATCATTTACCTTCCCATTATTATTTTATCCTTTCTCACATAAACCATTAGCACAACATGTTTTATGACATGTTTTGCCCATCACCCTTTGTCATGGCTGGCCACTAGTAATTAAATGGGGGAAATTGACATGCAAGTCCACCCCTTTGATTACATGCACTAATAGATCCTTATGGATTAACCTATCACATTTCAAAAGTGTCACACATAAGTCCTATTACTAAATTCACATGCAATCGACTAAATCGAAGCTTAAAACTTTCACACATTCATATTCACATATTTTAGACAATAAATATCATATTCAAATAATTTGGTGACTCGGTTTAGCGGTCCCGAAACCGCTTTCTGACTAGGGTCATTTTAGGGCTGTCACAATTCTACCTTTCAAGAAAACCCCGAACTTCTTTCTGAGTACGCGGTGAAGGCAAATCTTGTATGGCTCTAACTTTGTCTGAATCAACTTCTATTCCTTTTTCACTGACCACAAAACCTAGTAACTTCCCTAACCTGGCTCCGAAAGTGCATTTTGCCTGATTAAGTTTTAACTAAAACTTCCTTAATCTCAAGAATATTTTCTTTAAAACCTCAATATGTTCCTCCTCTGTTCGAGATTTGGCAATCATATCATCAACATACACCTCAATTTCCTTATGCATCATATCATAAAATAAGGTCACTATAGCCCTTTGGTATGTTGCCCCTGCATTCTTTAGCCCAAAGGGCATTACCTTGTAACAGAAAGTCCCCCACAAGGTTATGAAGGTGGTTTTGTCCATGTCTTCAGTATGCATCTTTATCTGATTGTACCCTGAAAAACCATCCATGAAGGAGACCAACGAATATCCCGTTGTGTTGTCTACCAAAGTGTCTATGTGAGGCAGAAAGAAATTATCTTTTGGGGCTAGCTTTGTTCAGATCCCTGTAATCAACACACATTTGTACCTTCCCATCCTTCTTAGGAACTGGTACAATGTTAGCTACCCATCCAGAATGCTTCACCTCTTGTAAGAATCCTGCATCGAACTGTTTCTTGACTTCATCCTTTATTTTTAATATGATATCTAGTCTCATTCTTCGCAACTTCTGTTGAACTGGTTTACAATTATGTCTTATTGGAAGACGATTCACCACAATATCAGTATTTAACCTTGGCATATCTTGATAGGACCATGCGAAGATATCCTTGAACTCACATAACAACTCAATTAGTTATTACCTTATATCATCAGCAATATGCATGCCAATTTTCACCTCTTTCCCTTCCTCTAGGGCTACATTCTCTACTGTCTCTTTCTCATGTGGCATGATTTGTTTCTCCTCCTGTTTCACCATCCTCAAAAGATCTAGAGACACATCACAATCCTGGACATCTTCAAAATCCTGTGATTCCTCTAAACACATGTCTTGCTCACGAGAGAAATTAGGATTTGTAATATCAATGCTCATGTCATTGATATCTAGGGATCTGTGAAGTATAAAGAATATACAAAGAATGAATGAATTTAAGAATGATTATTTATGTGCTATGAATGAAAGAATAAGAATTGCCAAAATTTAACGGAATATTGGTTGATAAAAATGAAACAATACTTGTTCAAATTTATAAAGTTATGCTTTATTAAAAAATAATAGATGATTGTAAGTCCATTTCACAAATGAAATCCTATTACTCCTAGGCTCTAGAGTAACAAGAATGTTTCGAGAATTACTCTGAAAAATTCTTAGAGACTACAGGAAGTTCCTCCATAGTCCAATTGTTTAGAGAGCTTCCCGATTCGTAAGGGCGAATGCCCTCAAGTTTTCCTTGCTCCGATCCTTTGTCGTGTATTGCTCTCTTTCTCCCTATTAATTTTAACTAATTAGGGTCTTTCTATAAACTTGGATGCATATGATACAATGAGATGCTATGAAATGTAAATGCATGAATGCAAAAAGATGTCGATTCTGATTCAATTTCATTTTAGAAAACGTTATTTAAGGAACAAAAATCTTTTCATAAAACGGATTACAAATACGCTTTCGCCCGTAGGCCTAGAGTCTTAACCCTATCTAATAACAATGTTAACTCTTGTCCTCTGTCTGACGATGACTCATACATTATACTCAGCGTTCTAGCTTGTACTGCCAAACCCTGCAAGTGTTCAGCAACCTCTCGAATCTGAACTAAGGCTTCCCCCATGTGATAATCCCTATTTCCAACTTGATCCTGAAGATAGTGAAGTTCTCCCTTCCACTGTTCTTCTCTTGCTTCGAGCTGCTCAATCCGTAGCTCACAGCCCTGTAGTGCTGCTTCCAACCTTCTAATATCGTGCTTCATTTTCTCGATCTTATTCAATCTTGCCTTTAACTCGATTGTAAGGTTACGATTTCGGTGATGATGAAGAGATCGTCCAAGTTCAGCCACCTTAGTTTTTAATACTTGATTTTGCTTCTCTAGGGCCTGATTACGTGACTGCATCTCTTGGAACTTCTTCTCTCAATACTCGGCTTTGGCTCTTTCTTCCTGAATCTTTTGCTGCCACTGCTCTAGAGATCTCCCTAATCCGACCCTTTTCAACGTTACCTGGGCCTTTTTGTAGTGCGTCTTTAAATTATCTCGATCTTCCTCTTTTCCTTTTTCACCTTCTCGACTTCCATCTTTTGAACATCGACGTCGAGACTTAAGCACATTTTTTCCTCTTCGAGCTTCTCAATCCTCTTTTCAATTTCTGAATTCATTCTCTCGAACTCTTGCTTCATAACCTCCAACTCTGATGGAATCACTCGTAAACTCTCTTCTAATGATCGAGCCACTCCCAAAATTGGCCTAGGGACATTATCGTTGACTCTCCTACTAAACTACCCTTTATACTCAAGGATTGACGTCGAGCTTTCGGTCAAGATCTTCATACAAAAAGGCTTCTTCCAAGCCTCAGAAATCTCTCGTATCTTCTTCTTATAGTGATCTCCTTTATAAGAGAAATCACTTTGAGCTAGACCCTGTGTAACTGGCATGAACTGTCTCGCTCTATATTGCCTTAGAACAAGCAATGGTGCATATCCAACAACTCCCTAAATTCCTGACAAAGGGACCCAATCAAAACTGCCACAGCGGTAAAGGACTTCACTAGGAACCGACTAAGGAGCCTTCCACATAACATCTTCCTCTCGAAGATTCTGAAGAATGTTCATCCACCTCTCCTATGAAATGTCATCTCTCCTCGGCATGTCTACTGCTTCTTTTAAGGGAGAATAACCCTCAAAGAATACTCGGCAAGAAACCTTATCAAGCTTCCGAAAATGACTGTGGAACCAAACCAACAGCAACTGTGCATATCCAATGAATCTACCTTCGCCGGCTCTCTGACATGCACTCAAAGATCTAAATGTCTCAGCTAGGATTGTTGGTACCGGTGTATTCTGCTCACCAATGTGATCGAACAAATCCGTAACTGCCTCATCTATGTGCCCCAACGCTTTTGGGAAAATCACCATGTCGTAAATACTCAAAGTCAGGACGTCGACCCTTTTCTTTACGTTTGGATGTGTCGATATCAAATCCCTCACAACGGCTCATGGAACGCACTTACTATCACCCTTTTGCTGTATACGAGCTACAGCCCACTGCTCACTCATCCCAGTAATCATCACCAACCTTTTTGCAAAAGTTAGAAGACTAGCAGGCTTAACATAAGCCTTGTGACCCTGAATCCTCAAGCAACGCAGTAAAGTCGTATACTCCTCCAAAGTAGGTGCAAGATCAACATCACCAAATGTAAAGCAACTATAAGCAGGGTTCCAGAACTTAACCATAGCTCGAAACAAGTGCCTATCTACTTTGACGTCTAGCAAATAGAGAAGGTCTCCATAATTCTGATAGAAAAGCTGCTTAGCCTCGTCATCCCATTGGGCTCAAATGTTTCTCAGCTCCTGAAACTCATTCTGTGTCGAATTAATACGGGTGAAGTCCCATAACTCTGACGTATATTCCTCAGTGACACTATCTCCTTTCTCTAACTGGGTTTTCTCTAACTAGGAACAGACAGAAGCATTGTCCTCCACTCTATCAAGGTATTCATTCCTCATTACAAAACTTTCTAATCTAGAAATCGAGCCGTGAATCGACACCTTTAAATGCCAAATGACATGCAATGACAGCAAAATAAAAATAGGTCAGTATCATGATAAACAAGTACTTACAAGGGTAGCTTACTAAAGGCTATCACTATCTTTCCTAAACTCTTTAAAGTTCACTATATGAGTTTTAGCTCTAAAGCCAGGGTACCTGAACCAGCAGATTCCTTGGTCTTCACCCATTATAAGCTCATATAGACCAAGTTCAGTTTAGGGGGACACATTTCCCTATGACCATACGGAGATGAAAATCTCACGAAGACATAGGTATAGTATTTCGGAAGCAATCCACTAGCTCATACGAAGGTGAAAACCTTACGAAAGCGTAGCTTCTCACTCCCACTTAAGGGTGTGACCACAACGGTCATGCAAATGCAATGTACATCAATAAGGTAACAAACATATGCAACAAACACATGTAAAAAGGATCCAATTTTAAAATTTCCAAACTTCCGACATTAAGACAGAAAATATTCAATTTCTTGGCCTGACTCTTTTAAGTCCCCGGTGGAGTCGCCAAGCTGTCGAAACCATTTTTTAAAGGGATGTTTAAAAAATGGGGATCGACTTTTGAAAAATGAAAACGGGAGTGGCCACCAACCTTTTTAGGTGTGATTGGATCACCTTATAAAACGTTTTGGTCTAGAAAATTAAGAAAACAGGTTCGGGAGTCGGTTACGTACGAGGAAGGATTAACACCCTCGCAATGCCCAAAATTGGTACCAAATTGAATAGTTTTCTGTCTTAATGTCAAAAATTTGAAAAAATTTAAAAATAGGATCCCTTTTTTAAAATCGGAATTATTTAAGTTGAAAAAAATCGAGATTCCTTAGCTTTGAAAGAATACAAACATCACATCCAGCATGATAGGACACGATATTCTTAAACTCTCGTAACTAAAATCATCTCGTGATTTACAAAATCTATTTAGAAGGATACTTTAGGCATTTATACAAACGAGAAATCGCAACCCAGTATGTTAGGGTACTATTTCCTGAATTCCTAAATACGAAAAACATTGCCTCATTTTAGAAAAACTTTTGGATAAAATATGACAATTGAATGAAATATAATTTTTTAAAATAATAATTTGAGTAAAATTTAAAAAATAATTTACTAAGAGTAATACTAAAAAAATTATTAAAAAATGAAAGAGTTTGATATGATACTAAAAGTATTAAAAAATTAAAATATATATAAAAAATCAGGGAAACATGGATTAAATCAAAATAAAAAGGATTGAAAAACGAAGATGAACAAAGAATAAAATAAGAACAAATCGTAGAAAATAAGAATGTAAGAGGGAGAGAAATTTGAGTGAAAGCTCTCAAAAATTTTTATTGTTTCCCAAAACTCCAGTATGTTTACAATGAAGGGAGAGGCCTCTATTTATAGTTGAACCTCCTTAAATCCAACGGTACAGATCAATTACATCAACGGTTAAGATTAAAAGGTATCTACAAATTAAATCTCTAAGATTACAAAATCATATCTTCTAAGATTGCATATCATATCTAAGATTGCATATCATTGAAGATTATATTTTCATATGAGTCAAGCTTGTAGATGGACCTTAAATCTTTTCAAGTAATGGGCCATTCCGATTGGGCCAAATTATATTTGTAATTATGGACTGAACTTGGACTTCATTTTTTTGGGGGTTTATTATTTTTGTTTTTGGACTTATTTTTGGGCCAGGGCAAAATTGAGTGTCTACAACCGCATTCTTTGAAGTTAACCGGATGTATTAGGCACATTAAGTGTACCAAATTTCGAGATTTATTGGGCATTAGAAGGCTTCCGATTAACATTAGGATGAATGCTTAGGCATGTTGTTCTTTTTCAAGGGCAACTGCGTGCTCATCAAGTTCATCGAAGTTATTTTCCAACCATTTGATATCAATCCGACCACCTTGAAACTTATTCGATACTGTCCCTAGTAGTGTGGTGTAAAAGTCCTCCCTATCGGGAATGGTCATTGGCCCGGTAACAACTGACCCATCAATTAGTAACCCTAGTTGTAAAGCCACGTCCTCTAGTGTGATCGTACACTCACTGTATGGAAAATGAAATATGTGTGTCTCGGGTCTCCATCTTTTCACCAATGTGTTGATAAGTGTGGGATCCAATTTACAGCCCCTGAGCATATAAGACACATGTAAACCAACATCTTGCAAATGAAACTGAATTAAATTGGGTGCGCTCTTTGATAGATTGTGTATGAAACCCTTCAAAACCCGATCATTCACCTATTTATATCAAAAAAATAAATTTAAAATTTAAAATTTTTTAAAAATTTAAAATTAACTTAATTAAAATTAATAAAAAATTTCCTTACCATTGTCAATTGCAAGGCAGAAATGTGCTTGTTGTCGAAACAAATAAGAGAACTTGTCATTTGTGAAAAAGTAATTAAAATGAATAATTTACGAAATAATAAAGTAAAACTAGAGTATTTTTATAGAAATTTATTAGAAAATTTGGAACTAATCTTGAGAGAATTGAGAGAAATGAGAGAATAAAGAGAATGAAGAGAATTGGATTTGAGTGAAAAGAGTAGAAAACGGTCTAGGTTTATATAGGAAAAAGAAAGTTACTGTTGGGCCATTTATAATTTGAATGTTGGGAATTTACTGTAGGAGGCATGCATGCCCAAGTGAACACACTTTAAGGGAAAGCATGTTCAGTTGGATGCATTTTTACACATTCTCTCCAAAAACAACATATTCCATAATTTTCCCCAAAAAAGACCTATTTTAAAAAGTAATTTTTTTAGCATATTTGGCTAATTTAGCCCCAAAATCAAGCCCAAGTGCTCCAAAATGACATGAAATAAATAGTGATTATTATAATTATCCTAAAAAATTTTAAAAAAAATACTGCAATAATAGATTGAAGCCCAAGTGCCCTGAAAATGAAATAAAATGAATAGTGATTATTATATTTATCCCAAAAAAATTTTAAAAAAAGTTTATTGCAGCACGATACTTAAGCCCAAGTGCCCCAACAATGAAATGGATTAAGTAGTGATTATTATAATTTTCCCTGAAAAAAAACCTTTCCTCGTCTTTGGGTGTCTAGTATCCACTGTAAGGTTTTCCCCGTTTGAACATTGCTCTTTGCTTTACTTTACTTTACGACTATGTCTTCCTAAGGTACTACTAAATGAAATGGAAAGATCTTATCAACGTCCATGAATGATAAATCATAGATTGAACTGCTAAATTGGAAAAGTTGGGTATTATCATATAGCTTTGTTTCAACTAGGTTCACGAGTTGGAGATAAGCATACTTGAACTGTTGACATTCGCTATAGGGTAAACCACCACTGTCAAAGAGTTGAACAATAGAATTTTCGTGTTGTCAAAAAGTTGAACAATGAAAATAGATCGCGCCTGTTGTTCTTCAGTAGCTCAGTGGTAGATCAATCGACTATTAACTGATTGATCATAGGTTCGAATCCTACTTGAGGAGATTTGAATCATTTTGAATAAAAACATCGAATCAAATCAATATCATGAATAACAATATCCAAGCTACCAAGATGATTCATTGCCGATAAATGAATAGTAGAACATAGGAAGATCTTTTATCCACACCGAATACAAAAATTGTTGCCTAGCCTAATCAAAAGAATTCTTTTGCACCCTTTCTTTTCGATAATCTACCAACTTCCATGTGCAATCATTTGATGATATATCAACTGATTGCTTTTCCACTATCACCGTTTGCAAATAGTTTACAAATAAATCCCAACAAAAAAAGAAAAAAAGGAAAAAAAATAAAATGTATCGTTGGGGATGAAATTCTGTCATTTGTATCCCCTTTGACAGAAAACGAAGGGATCAATTGATATTTTTTTTATTGTATCCATTGGAACTGACAAGACTCAAACCTACAGCCTCATCTAATAATTTTAAATTAAATATTATAATTATTTAAATATGAATGTAGTAATATGATGGAAAATAAAGAGTATTGTTGTTAGTTTAAAAGTTTTCTCAAACGGGTGCTTTTATATATATTATAGATAATTAGATTTATGGGTGGAAGGAAAAATATAAAAAGAAATATATTTATTAAAATTTTATGTAAAAATTAAATGAAATTTTAATTGAAATGATAAAGATAAAAGAGTTAAAATATATAATGTTGTAGGTTCAATTCTCACTTATGTATGGATTATTATTTATTTTATATAAAATATAAAAAAATAAAAATATTTTTATAATAATATAATTATTTTGTAAAAATGATGATTTTTTAGTTATTTCTCAAGTAAATTAGTATTCTATTATACTAACTCAGTTAAGAACTCTAAGTAAATATATATAATTAATTACCACTCATAACTTTTTTAATTAAAATTAAAAAATAAAATAGATTAAATTAAAAAATTAATCATATATTTTAAATTAAATTAAATTAAAGAAAAAGTGAAAATTTTATTTTCTTTTATTTTCTTTATTCCTTTCTTTCTTTTATCTTCATCTTCTTCACTTCTACAACTAAATCCACAAATTTTTTGTTCTAAATTTCCTTCCATTCCTTCCAAAAATTCATCAAATCTCAAATACTCTTTTCTAATGATCATAATTTTTGAATCTCCAGTAACCCACACCATCAAATTTCAAATATTCATTTCTTCAAAATTTAACAAAACCCAGTTATTTCAAGTTAGAATCCTTAATACATAGTATATATTTGCATTTTATGGCATCCAAATCACCATGAATATTGGCTATCTAGTTTTGTCCCTTAGTTGTTAGTTTACAATGTTCTATCATCTAATACAAATACCAACAGATGCCTCCATAGATGAATATGCAAACCTGTTAAAATACTGGAAGAATTCATTTTATTTATCACCTAATGTACTATACTTATACTTAATAATTAACTAACTTCCTAACAGCAAAAACTAATTAGTTACATGCTAACTGACAAGCTAGCTAATCCTTTTAACACTCCCCCTCAAGTTGAAAAATGATATACATCTTTCATTCCCAACTTGCTGACAAGATGATCATGTTGAGCCAGACCTAAACCCTTGGTTAAAATGTCTGCTTGTTGATCTTTAGTTGAAACATGAAACGTCTGCACAACACCTTTTTGTATCTTTTCGCACACAAAATGACAATCGATCTCGATGTGTTTCGTTCTTTCATGAAACATTGGGTTAGCAGTAATCTGCAATGCCGCCTGACTATCACAAAACAACGTTGCAGGAATCTCGTGCCTGATTCCAAGCTCTTCAATCAACCCTTTAAGCCATACCAGCTCAGCAATAGTGGAAGCCATGCACCTATACTCAGCTTCTGCTGAAGAAAGTGACATTGTATTTTGCTTCTTCGACTTCTAGCAAATCAGAGAATCGGCTAACTTGATGCAATATCCAGTAACCGACCTACGCATCATGAGACAACTTGCCCAGTCTGAATCACGTATGCATTCAATACTGGCTTTGAACTAGCTGATAAGAAAATTCCCTGTCCTGGATGCTGTCGAACATACCTAACAATCTGTAAGGCTGCCTCATAATGAACCTTTTTAGGAGCTTGCATGAATTGACTTAGATGTTGAACTGCAAAAGTAATGTTCGGACGTGTATGAGTCAAGTAAAGCAATCTGCCTATCAACCTCTGATAAACCGTAACATCTTCTAACATCCCGTCCAGTGTATTCCCATAAACCTGTTTATCATAGTCTGCTGTATTATACTTTGCATTCTGCTCAAGTGGTGTTGAAGCACAATGTGCTCCCCCTAGACCCAAATCAGCTATTAACTCGAGCGCATATTTCTTTTGATGTAACACAATGCCTTCCTGGAACGAACCACTTCAATGCCAAGGAAATACTTAAGCTGCCCAAGGTCCTTCATCTTGAAGTTAAGGTGTAAAATACCCTTGAGTTCTTTAACCATTTCTCCACCATTCCCAGTAATTAGAAGATCATCAACATATATAAGCAACAATACTATTTTTTCACCCTTGACTTTGGTAAACAACAAATAATCATATAGATTCTGAATATATCCATTATCAACAAGAGCTTCAGTCAACTTTAAATTCTATTGACGAGAAGCTTGCTTTAAACCATATAGTGATTTGAGCAGCCTACAAACCTGAGACTTAGACTCCTCCTGGCTGCGACAACCTTCAGGCATGGACATATACACCTCAGTGCAAATCACCCTGAAGAAAAGCATTGAAGACGTCCATCTAAAACAATGGCCAGTTAAACATGGCTACCAATGAAATAACAGTACGCACAGTAACCTACTTCGCCACAGGAGAAAAAGTGTTATAAAAATCAATCCCTTTATGCTGATTATAACCCTTAGCAACCAAACGCGCCTTAAACCTTTCAACTGAGCCATAGGAATTATACTTCACCTTATACACCCATTTGCAGCCACTTGGTTTTTTTTCCAGGGGGTAAATCAACCACCTCCCACGTGTCATTTGCCTCAAGAGCTTGTATTTCCTGCTGCATGCTTCAATCCATCTCTTGTCACTAATTGCCATCTGATATGTGTGTGGTTCAACAATAGAGGACAAAGAGAGGGCAAACATACGAGAATGAGAGGGTAAATGAGCATAAGAAATAGAGTTAGATATAGGATACGTACCTGTAAGCAAAGTGGTAGATGAAGAAGGATTGGTGGAACAAACAAAGTCTGATAGCCAAGAAGGAGGTTTAGAGACTCTCAAAGATTGACTAGAATAAGCAGTGGGTGATGCAGTAGGAGTAGGCAACTGATCAGCAGAAAAATTAAAAGATGACTCAACCAGTGACCCAAGTGATGCACCACTAGCATTAGAAAAAAGAAAAGTGTTGGAGCTAAGTGCAACAAATAGCAAGGTTCAACAAAAAGCTTGCCGAGCAAGAATCGAGACTTACGGCAGAAACAAAGAAGAAAAATGAAATAAATTTTAAGCAAAGCTAAAATAGAGAGTATATGGATGAAATCTTGATTGAATTCATTCATATTTTTAAAATGGCATAAAGCCTATTTATACAAGCTTACAACTTGACAACTTAGTTGGAATACAACTAAGTTTCATCATTACATCCACTTAAAATAAATCACCACCTACTACCACTAACAAACTTAGTTGGAATACAACTAAGTTACATCATTACATCCAAATAATAATAATAGTAATAATAAAACATGTGATTGCTACATGCTAACCATTGCTTCAATACTCCTCCTTGGTTTGCATGGAGCAAACACCTAGCTTCCTTCTTAGACATTCGAACCTTGTGACATTAAGGGCTTTAGTCAAAATGTCTGCAAGTTGATCCTCAGAATTACAATGGATCAGCTTCACTTCCTGAGCTTGCTCCATTTCTCGAACAACATGCAACTTGATGCTGAAATGCTTTGTTCTTCCATGGAACACTGGATTTTTAGCAATTGCAACTGAAGATTGGTTGTCACAGAAGATCTCAGTAGCTTCCTTTTGATGCACTTTCAAATCAGCTAAGATTTTCCTTAGCCAAATGGCTTGGTTGACAGCACTTGCAGCTGCCACATATTCTGCTTCAGCAGTAGATTAAGCCACGAGACTTTGCTTCTTCGAGCTCCAGCAAAACATGGCTGAACCAAGGTTGAAAGCATACCCTGAGGTGCTTTTCATGTCATCTATCGAGCCAGCCCAGTCGCTATCAGTGTAGCCAACCAGCTTCAGATTTCCTTCCTTGCTGTACCTTAAACCATAGCTCAAAGTGCCTTTGACATATCTAAGCACTCTCTTAGCAGCTTGTAAATGCTTTTTATTGCAACAATGCAAGAACCTTGAGAGCAATCCTACAGCATACATTATGTCTGGTCTAGTGGCAGTTAAATATAACAGACAACCAACTAGACTTCTGTAGGTTGTTTCACAAACCTTCTCAAAATCACCTTGGCTCGATAGTTTTTCTCCAACAGCAACAGGTGTTTTAGTTGCTTTACTGTTTTGCATGGAGAACTTGGTCAGAATCTTTGTGGCAAAGTTTCTCTGACTTAGAAATATCCCATTTTGTGCTTGAGTCACCTCCATTCCAAGGAAATAAGACATTTCCCCTAGATCAGACATTTCAAATACTTCTTGCATCTTGGTCTTGAAATCGACCAGCACTGCTCGATCTCCTCCTGTCACCAGCAAGTCATCAACATATAGGGATACAATGAGCTGTGTTTGTGTCCCTTGCTTCTTGACATACAGTGTTGGCTCACTCTTGCTTCGATCGAATCCCAAATTAGTCAAGTAGCCATCGATTCTGCTGTACCAGGCCCTTGGAGCCTGTTTTAAGCCATATAGGGCCTTCTTCAGTTTGTAGACCATATGCTCTCTGCCAGCTATCTCAAACCCTTGTGGTTGTTCAACATAGATCTCTTCATCTAAGAAACCATTCAGAAAGGCTGATTTCACATCGAGTTGATGGATCTTCCACTCGAGTTGTGCTGCTAAGGCAATCAGTAATCTGATGGTGTCTAGTCTGGCCACTGGTGCAAAGGTCTCCAGGTAGTCCAGGCCATACCTCTGACTGAACCCCTTGACAACTAGCCTTGCTTTCAGTTTGTTCAAGGTACCATCAGCATTTTGCTTGGCTTTGTACACCCATTTCACCCCAATTATCTTCCTTTTGACTGGCCTTTCAACTAATTCCCAGGTCTGGTTCTTCTCAATCATGCTAATCTCCTCAGCCATTGCCTGCTTCCACTCTTGCTGAGCTTCAGCCTCTTCAAAATTGCTTGGTTCAGCTATGGCTACATGAGCTCTTTCATAAATCTCAGTCAATGGTCTTGTTCCTCTAACTGGTTCATCATCAATGTCTATTTCAGGAACATTTTGATCTGGCTCAGCTTGATCTGCTGCAAGTCCTTTTGAAACTTCCTCAGGTTCATGTTTTTCCCAGTTCCAACATGACTTTTCATCAAATACCACATCCCTACTGACTGACACTTTCTTTGTTGAAGGATCCAAGATCCTATAGCCCTTCTTAACAGTGCTGTAACCCACCAAAATACCAGGTCGAGCCCTTTCAGACAATTTGTCCCTTTTGACAGCAGGTACATGAGCATAACAGATGCATCCAAAGACCTTCAGATGAGCCAATGATGGCTTGAATCCAAACCAGGCTTCGAATGGAGTCGTCTGATCCAAGGCCTTGGTTGGAAGCCTATTTTGAATGTAGTTTGCAATGTTAACTGCCTCTGCCCATAGTGCTTTAGGCAGATTCTTCTGAATCATCAAGCACCTGGCCATATCCATCAAACTCCTATTCTTCCTTTCACTTACACCATTTTGCTGAGGTGTATATGTGTTGGTAAGTTGATGTTTGATGCCTGCCTTATCACAGAAGGCTTGGAACTGAGCTGAGGTGTACTCAGTCCCATTATCAGACCTTATGGACTTCAGCTTGCAACCTGTTTCAGTCTCAGCAGCAGCCTTGAACTTCCAAAACACTGAGGCCGCCTCTGATTTCTCTTTTAGGAAGTAAAGCCAGCAATATCTTGAAAAATCATCAATGAACAGTATGAAGTACCTGTTTCCACTTAATGACTCAGTCCTCATAGGGCCACACACATCAGTGTGCACCAGTTGGAGTTTTTCAGAGGCTCTCCAGGCTTGATTCGAGGGAAATGAGAGTCTGGCCTGCTTTCCTAGCTGACACACTTCACACACATCATCATGATCCACTGAGTTGATGAAGTTTTCAGCCAAGTCCTCTCTGACCATTCGAGCCATCGATCTGAAGTTGGCATGTCCCAGTCTTTGATGCCAAAGCTTGGATTCATCTGATGTGACTGTGTAGGCAATGTCTGACTCCCTGGTCCAGTCAACTACAAAGCTCTTATTAGCCATAGGAACTGCCATCAGCTTGGATCCACTTGGATCATTGATTTGGCATTGGTTGTCTTTGAACACAACAGAATAACCTTTCTCCAGCAACTGAGCTATGCTGAGCAGGTTTCTGTCAATTTCAGGCACCAAAAGCACATTTGAAATCACTTTGGCACCTGTGGGGGTGCATATCAGCACATCACCCTTGCCTTCAGCTTGAATAAAATGTTCATTTCCTATCTTGACTTTAGTTCTGCAGCTTCTGTCTAAAGACTTGAAGATTGCAGCGTCAGGTGTCATGTGGTTGGTGCATCCACTGTCTAGAAGCCAACCAGATGAGAACCTTTCTTGAGCAGCTGAGCATAACACAGCAAAGACTTGCTCCTCTTGGTCACTGTCCTCCTTAGCTACTCGAGCCTCAGCTTTCTTCTGTTGAAACTGACTCTGCCTTGATTTGGCCTTGCTCTTGCAGACTCTCTCAATATGACCCTTCTTTTTACAATGCTGACATACAGCATCTGGATTGAACCAGCATTTTTCTTTTGGATGACCAGCCCTTCTGCAGTGCTTGCAAGTCTGGCCCTCTTTTCTTGCAACATCAATCATTGGCTTGTCTCTCCAGGCCTTCTTGCCTTTGTAGGCAGTGTTTGTTCTTGCTTGAAAGGCACCTTCTTGATGCTCCTCCAGTCTGCTTGCTCTTCTTTGCTCTTGAGCATATAAAGCATTGATCAACTCTGTCAGGGAGATGGTGTACAAGTCCCTTGAGTCCTCGAGAGATGAGATTTTTGCCTCATACCTCTCGGGCAGAGTTGCAATAACCTTTTCCACTATCCTAGCTTCCTTGAGCTGCTCTCCAAGGAGCCTTATGCTATTAACCACAGCCATAATCCTGTCAGAGTACTGCTTGATAGTTTCTTCTTCCTTCATCTTCAAATTCTCGAAATCTCTCCTTAAGTTCAGCAACTGTTGCTGCCTTGTCCTCTCTGTCCCTTGAAACTCCTCTTGCAACTTGTCCCAGGCTTGTTTTGGTGATTCACAGGCCATAATCCTTGTGAAAATCACATCTGACACTGAGTTCTGGATGCAAGACATGGCTTTGTGCCTCTTGGTCCTCTCATCAGCATGCTGCCTGATTTGAGCCACTGTTGGATTGCTTCTAAGTGGCTCTGGTTCAACATCTGAGTTGACTACCTCCCACAGATCGAAAGCTTGTAGGTAGGTCTTCATTTTAACCACCCATATGTGGTAGCCTTCTCCATTGAAGACTTGAGGTGCAGCTGGTGAAAAGCTTGATGAAGCCATGAATTTGTATAACAGATCCCTTAAGAAATAGGCTCTTGATACCAATTGTTGGAGCTAAGTGCAACAAATAGCAAGGTTCAACAAAAAGCTTGCCGAGCAAGAATCGAGACTTGCGGCAGAAACAAAGAAGAAAAATGAAATAAATTTTAAGCAAAGCTAAAATAGAGAGTATATGGATGAAATCTTGATTGAATTCATTCATATTTTTAAAATGGCATAAAGCCTATTTATACAAGCTTACAACTTGACAACTTAGTTGGAATACAACTAAGTTTCATCATTACATCCACTTAAAATAAATCACCACCTACTACCACTAACAAACTTAGTTGGAATACAACTAAGTTACATCATTACATCCAAATAATAATAATAGTAATAATAAAACATGTGATTGCTACATGCTAACCATTGCTTCAATAAAAAGAAACACTCTGTGGTGTAAAAGGTTCCTGAAGCGCTTCATGCATAGGAATGATAGGGATATGAAGAAAATCATAATCAAGCTCGGGCAAAGATGAAGAAACTGGAAATAAAGGAGAATTTTTAGCAAGTGACTGGAAAGGAAATAAATTCTCATGAAATATAGCATCACGACTAACAAAGAAAGTCTTGTAATGAATGTTAAAAAGCAAATAACCCTTTTGGACAGTTAAATACCCCATGAAAACTAATGGAATAGATTTAGAGGTGAATTTATCATTATTGTGAAGCACTATTGCAAAGCAAAAACAGCAGAAAACATGGAGATGAGACAAATCGGGAACCCTCTTATGAAGCAATTCAAAAGGGGATTTCCAATCTAAAACGGAGGTAGGCAACAAGTTAATCAAGTAGCAGGCCATCAAGACACACTCGCCCTAAAATTTTATGAGTACATGAGACTGAAATTTAAGGGCACGTGCAATATTGAGAAGATGTTTGTGTTTACGTTCAGCTACCCCATTTTGTTGTGGGGTATGCATACATGAGCTTTGGTGGACAATTCCCTATGAAGAAAAAATTCTTTCCCTACATGATTAAAAAACTCGGAACCATTTTCGCTCCTAATAGTTTTAATGAAAGTAGAATAATGATTTTGAACATAGGCAACAAACTGTTGTAAAATAACTATGGCATCACTTTTAAGACGAAGAAGATATACCCATGTCATTCTAGTGAAATCATCGACTATTGTGAGAAAATATCTATGCCCACTATGGGTTGACACACGATATGCACCCCAAAAATCAATGTGGATAAGAGAGAAAGGTTGTTCCCGTGTATGACTAATAGGAAAAGGTAAACGTGATTGTTTTGCAAGAGGACATACACCACAGTGCTTAACATGATCACAATTAATGAGATTAGAATCAAACTGAGACATTTTATTCATAGTACTTAAGGAAGAATGGCCAAGTCGAGCATGCCATAGAACACCAGAATTGGATAAATGTGGTAAAGAACTAGATGACAAACATGAATTGAAATTAGAATTGACAAACAAGGACTGAATAGACCGATTTTGCGGTGATGATAAAGTTGGTGAATGAAATGTGTACAGACTTCCTTTGACTCTACCAATCTCCTTCATCTTTCCACTGCAAGGGTCCTGTATAAGACAAAAATGTGGATAAAAAAGAACACAATAGTTTAGTTCTTTGGTGAGTTGAGAAACAGACAAGAGATTAAAGTGAAAATCTAGTACATGTAAAACTTGGACAGGGTAAGCAAGGGAGTCAATGAATAAGCTCCAACATGATCAATTTTGGTTGTTTTACCATTTTCCAATTGAACAAAAGATGGAGAATCACATTCAACAAGTGAATGCAAACACTCAAGATTAAATTCATGTGATTGGTAACTCCTGTGTCAAGAATCCAATCCTGTGATGAGGGACCAAAACTAGTACTTGCCATATGAGCTGATGCTTGCACCCCAGATCCTTTTCCCAACAGTTCCAGAATCTGTTGATACTACTCAGGTGTAAACACAGGTACCTGAGACGAGCTCGAACTCACACTACCAGCAGAAATAAAATTCGAACCTGTATCTGTGATAATTGCACTATTGGAAAAAGTTCCCTTCTTCTTTGTAAACTTAAAATCCGCAGGATAGCCAATCAACTTATAACATGTTTCTTTTTTATGACCCTTGATATGGCAGAAATCACAAGTCCCAGTAAACCATTTTTTAGACTGCACTGGTTGGTTAGATGCACCAGAATATAATGCAGTAGATTCAGAAACCAATGAGGCTTTTTCAGTATTATGATGCTGCCCTTCCTCTTGAATAAGCAAGGAATATGCTTGGTTCACTGATGGCAGAGGTTTCATAAGCAAAATCTAGCTACGAACTATTGAATAAGAATCATTTAATCCCATAAGAAACTGGAATAACTGCTGTTACTTTAAATTTTCAACATTCGTTTTCATAGATTCACAGGTGCAAGAAACAAGGGGAGCAATAGCATCATATTTGTCCCACAACAATTGAAGTCTGGTGTGATAAACCGAGATAGATGACGTACCTTGAACATGCGTAACAATCTCTCGATGCAAGAAATAAATCCGAGATCCATCCACCTTATCAAAATGCTCTTTCAAATTAAATCATACAAGGGCTGCACTGGATGCAAAAACTATCCCAGCAGAAAGCTCTTGGCTAACAGAATTCAAGATCCAAGATAACACCAAAGCATTACAACATTCCCATTGTGGCTGTAAAGCCGCTATAGTATATTCCAACAAACAAGAACTATCAATAAAACCAACTTTGTTCTTAGCAAGCAAGGCTATACGCATTGAACGACTCCATATATTATAATTTTCAACTCTAGTGAGTTGATGCGAAACCAATAAAGTCCCTGGAGTATCGGAGGGATGTAGATACAGGGGATGAGAAAGATCAATTTGCATTGTGCTCGGACTCACCACGTTGCAAAGAAGAAAAAAAACGAAAAATGGAGAAGAAGAAAAAAAACTCACAGAACCAAAAAAGAGTAGCCAGAAACGATGATCAGAGGAAAGAAAGAACCAAAGGAAGCAGCCAGAAACAATGATCGGAGCAGTGAAGCAGAAGAAATAACTGGCAATCTGATACCATGTTAAAATACTGGAAGAATTCATTTTATTTATCACCTAATGTACTGTACTTATACTTAATAATTAACTAACTTCCTAACAGAAAAAACTAATTAGTTACATGTTAACTGACAAGCTAGCTAATCCTTTTAACAAAACCTGATCCAAGCTTTGCTCTTACGATATTTCTAATATAAATACTAGAATTAACCCTCGAAAAACCGACTGTAAACTTGCCTTAATCTTAAAAATAATTACATGGTAGCTGTCTTGAGAAGCATGCATTGCACATTTGTATATAAACCCCAAGCATATAACATTTAACAACGGATTCAAAGAAAACTTACACAAAATAAACAATAAGGCTTGTTCTTCTGCTCTCTTTCTTCCCATTTGCTTCCTTTTGATTGTTTCAGAATGTTTCACTGTTGAATCTGATCCAATGACTTGCAAACCAAGTGGCAAGGTAAGAGGGGAAAACCCCCCAAGGGATGTAACAAATACCATGACTCCAATTGTTGCAAAGAAGGCGAGCTCTACAACATTTACAAGTGTTCCCCATGAGTTTCGAACTATACCAAGGTGATCTTGACTTTCAATGGCTTCGATAGCAATAAAGATGATGGTGGACCGTCTGAATGAGATAATAATTATCACTCCAATAATAAAGAATTTGTGGTGGTGGCACTTTAGATCGGATGGTTCAACAAGATGAAAAGGTGTCGCAAGTTTGTTAAGACTTATGGTAATGGAAGAAGTGTTAAGGCTCGGATAGTCGACAAATATGATTCCATGATAAGATATGATGCCGAACATGGTTACCAACCACTATGTGATAACAACATCGTGAATGCCTTGGATGCAGTCTGAAAGGCCTTAAGGGTGACTAAAGATCAACAGGGTGGGATGGACATTCATTGGTCAAATACATGATTTGATTTCATCATACACACAAGCAATCTATACTTGTTGTCTTAAGTTAAAAGAACAATGATATATTCAGTAGTCCTAAGATTACCAGAAATTAAATCCTACTTTTCACAAAACTGTAGGTATATATTACTAGGCATTTGACTATAAATAAATATATTTCATGCTTACTGGGTTATTTTATTTGCATTGTCAAAACATATTTCTAAGTTCTATTGATTATTTTATATGACAGATGTTTTTTTTATATATAAAAAAAATCAATTCAAGTTATTAGGATCACACATAATCCACTAGCTCTATCATATTGTAAAACTATTAACAGTTTCGTAGGAGCTTCAACAAACATCTGCACATCAACCTCCTTGTCAGACACAATTTTAGCTAAACGATTGAAGCTAAATTTCTCTCTCTCGAGATATGTATTATATGCCATTATCTTATATGCTATAAGGCCTGAATGATCCTACTCAAAATAGAATTTGAAACAGCTGAAACCCCTTCTTGAATTGCTTTAACCACCTCTAAACAATCAGATTGGATCGACACCTTATCACCCCTTGTCTCTATAAAAGAACTACCCTATCCAAAATACCCTAAAGTTCAGCATCAAATATTAAAAAAACTCCAACATAACAATTATAATCAAGGATCCAAACCCATCTCATTATTATATTTTATGTTATATTTATATAAACTAAGTTAAACAACATCATAATTGGTATGATAAAAATACTAAATTAATTTGAAAGTTGATGCCTACAATAAATCATATGTATGTATAATATATAGCAAAGTTTTTCAATATTTTAAGAAACAAATTTAAGTTGCATATTTATTAGGTTGACATATAAGTATTTTAATTCAACAATTTTTGTGGGTCCATTATTTTAATTAAAATTTGTTGCTAAATTTTATGTACTCAGAGATCAATTTTAATATTTTTATTAAATTAATAATTTATTAATTGTATTGTAAAATAATAATTCATGCCACAATTAGTGTAATAATATTCCAACTCAAATTATTTTGAAAAAATAAATATTTAACTAATAAATCAAATTGATAAATACTCGATTAATAATACACTATTAATTGCAGGGGTATGAAAGTATGTCAATCAAACATCGATTTCAATTATTTGTTATTTTAATAATTGTGGAAATCACACGTTAATATCAATTCAATTTTTGACTTTTATAATGAGGCATTTTTTAAGTATGATACATTTCTCATTTTGGTCCTTAATAATTGGGGGATATTGCATGTTAAGGTCTAATTAATTTTTTTCACTTTGAAGTATGATATATTTCTCATTTAAGTCCTTACTATTTAATTTACATTTCACCAACATGTTACATAATAAAATATTTTTTTAAAAAAAAGTAAAATTATTTGTAATTTTCTTTCATAATTTGTTTTACACATTAAAGTCTTTTACATTTGGCAAAATAATAAATTTAGCCCTTAACATTTATATCTTTTATCAATTTGACCATTTTTTTAAGCTAAATTTGGCCATCAACCAATTAAAAAAAGTTAGATTTGACAATCAAACCTTTCCGAAAGAGTCAAAATATTATTTTTTAATTGAAAATACTAACAAAAACATTAAGTTTTCAAACATGGCAGCTCGCATAACAATCCACATATATCTCGTGATTATTTTAAAAAAATAATATTTTTTTTAAATAATGATTTTTAAAAAAACAATGAATTTTTTAATGAATTTTTTTATTTTTTATTTTTTTATAATTTTTAAATTATTCATGGCTTAATTGAACAAGAGACCTTAAAACTATGCCCTTTGATTAAATTAGATACATAAACTATTTTTTTGGTTTAACAGGTACCTAAACTTTATTTTCGTAACCAATGCTGGCCTCTTCTGTTACATCCATTAAAAAAACATGTGTCATTTACCTTAATTCAACTAGAAAATTGAAAAAAATTAAAATAAAGAATTATATTAATATTAAATAAATAAAAATATCCTCTCCCTCTCCATCTTCTCTCTCCCTTCCCTTTCCCCTTCCCCTACCCACTCTCCGTTTTTAAATTTGATTTTATGTAACAAGAGATTAAGCTTAAAATGAAATCGCCTTGATAATATATCAAGATGAGATCATATAATGATAAAATTATGATCGAAAGTGAATAAAAATCCCATAATTGGCTTTACCTATCATTTGTGCCAACTAGAAGTCCTGTAATTGAATCTATTAAGAAAGTAAGGTTGTTGACCCAAGTTAGATAGTGAGTGTATCTAAGCTATCACATGTATGGTATTGATTTTCTAATAAAGACATACACTCTAAGAGAAAATGAGAGTAATACCACAGCATGTGTTTCATACCACGTGCATTATTCGACCAATTGGGAAAGTGAAGAATTGATCTCTATTTCAAAATTGTGTGAGACCCACGAGATCAAGTAGGATATCTATTTAATACACTTATGACCTTCAACTATGTCTTGAAGTTTCAATTCAATGTTAGCTACCTTAGAATGTTACCAATGGTCATAAATGATTCCATCTAATGGAACATGTTTAGAAAGTAATTGAATTGAAATTGAGAGATTCAAGAAAAAGAAAAGATCATTTCAATGTTTCATTCAATTGTATTTATGGGTCGACCAATTGTATTTTATATTCTAGACACAATTGTAAATACAAAAGTATATTATATTATTGATACAAAAGAGATCACGAAAAACTTGAAGGTACTGCATATTTACTCTACTTAAATTTTCGAGCTGCTATATATACCTAACAGTTATATAGTACCCAGCTCTCAAGAATAAAGTATATTGGTTGCACGGACTGCTAATTCCGGGTATGAACCTAGAAGAGAAATGAGAAAAGAAATAAAAATCTCTCAACACTTAATAACGAGAGTTTTGTGCTCCTTAGATGCGAGTGGGAGATCTAGAGTTGGACACCCGTAACGGGCAGCCTATAAATATTTTTTCTCCACACTGCCATAGGACAGTCGCTTAAATTAAAAAATAATTAAATAAATTATTCTAAAAAATTAAATAAAAAATCTGCAAAGCAGTTCCTAGAAACCCAATTATAAGAAATTTTCAATTGTGGTTTTGTTGTACACCCAATTATATGAAATTATACACAATTCTCAATTCTTCTCTCTTGTTGTGGGAAAATAGTGCTGTGGATGTGTGAATATTTACCATTCTTATTTTTGTTCTGGATCAGTACATCTACGATCCGAAGTATTTTCCCTAATTGTCATTACTTTTACAATAATCTTTGTATGTTAACTTCGGTCCGTCCAACGGTGGATGGATCAAGATCAATACGGATGGAGCGGTAAATACAAATGGGAGTTTGTCAGTTGTTGGGGGTGTTTTGAGAGACACTGTTGGGAACTGGATTGAAGGATTTTAAAGGTTCATCGGAAAGGGGTCAACGGTAAATGCAAAGTTGTAGGCAATCTTTCATGGCCTAGAAATCGCACAGAGCAGAGGAAATGATAAGGTTATTTTTGAAATCGATTGTATGATGGTAATGGAGAAGATTAAGGAGGGGTTGAAGAGTATACCTACAATGACTATAATCAGAAAAATAAAGATTATGCAACGACAATTTGTTGATATCAAATTCCAATTTGTGCGTAGAGAAGGGAACATGGTTGTAGACTGATTAGCGATGAATTATTCCTCAAATGCAGAGAGTTTAGCTAAGATAGAATTTCCTTCATTTCATGTTAATAAATTACTTTTAGAAGATAAACTAGGAGAAGCCATTGTAAGAACAAATTGAAATAAGGCATTATGATGCTTTCTTTGTTTCTATAAAAAAAACTTTGGTCTGTATTTTCTTTTAAAATCAAAATCAAAATCAAAATCAAAATTTTATTTATATAATTAAATTAAAATAAAAAAATTTAATGTTAAATAAAAGTTCACGGAGAATAATATAAATAAAAATAAAATTAATGTATAAACTTGAGATATATCCTTATATATATGTCAAGAGATATTGTGTTTAATAGGGTTGCCTTCCTACTCTATAAACTCACACTCAACATACAGTAGGATGACAATACCTGGATTGAAGACAATTTTGGACCCGACCCTCTTTCAACAAAAATAAAAATCTTAAATTATCTCTTATGAACTATAAGAGACTGAATGTCGCTTTCATGGCTTAGGTGATGAACAGGATAAACAGCAATAATACGTGGGTCATATGATATTCACCATGATGGCCGAAGGAGAAAAGAAATTCTGCATTATTTGACAACCTTTGTGTTCGAAATGAAATGGGAAACAACATTATTCAATGAACATGTTTTCATCCCTTTTTTGATGTTGAAAGCTAGCTCTAAAATGAAACAGAAAAAAAGAATATCTTAGGAGGAATGGTCTTCACATCTTCAATAATATTTTTGTTTCTTTTTTTCATAAAAAATGTAATAATTATAAATCAAATCGAGTTTGGATAAGTTTGATTCAATTACATTCAAAATATAAATCCTATTTCACATCCAGTGATTTAAAGTCAAAATGTAGCTTAGAATACTATTTTCAGAATTAGACTGAATTGGTCGATTGGACCGAAATTTGATTGGGATATTAGTTTGGAATAAATGGTTGGAATTGAGTTGTATATTCTTATAAGAGCTAATACGAAATTTTATAATTTTAATAGCTTATATCTATATAATTTTTAAAGAATTAAATCAAAAGTTTATCATTTTGAGAGGATTAAAGTATAAAAATTAAACGACCAAAATGAAAATTTTCATTTTTAGGAAATTGAGGCCTACCAGCCTTTCTAGTTTTATTCTTGATTGGAGTGATTAACTCGTTAATAAATACAAACTATTTAAACTAGCGATTGAATCAAGATAAAAAATAAATTAATATATTATTTTAATATTTTTAAATAATTTATTTAATTAAATTAAATAAATTACTTTGATTAATTAAATAATTAAATCGAAAATAAATGATGTGATAAATTTCTATCACTTATCTAATTTTTAAAACCTGATACATACTGTCACATTCGAAAATAATAACCCTTCAAACTTAAATGGGTAACTCAAATAATGAACCAATCTAACAATAATTACCTAGTGGTTATGGCTTGAAACGACACGTACGTTGACTTTGCATCCGTATAATAAAAGGTGAAGTAGTAAAATTATCTTTTATGATGGGACATATGAGATTGTAGTTTCCACATAGTTGCCTTTCATGGTTGTAGGACTCACATCATATCTCATAATTTGTGATGTTCATTTCTCATTTGTGAGGCTTATATTATATAAGTAATCACCATGTCATATTCGGCTTTAATTCTTTTTCACTAATTTTTTAAGTGTTAAATTAGTTAAAATATTCTGTTTTTAAAAAAAATTAAGAGAATGAGTTGATTTTTGATATATTTATCATAATAGGTCGATTTTAAAGAGAACAAGTAAAAATATGATGTGTTTTCACTTTGTCTTTGCAAGAAAACGTCCTTATTGGGCGCGTTTTATCCTCTCTCTCCAAAATCGACATATTCCGATAAATATTTCAAAAATTGACCTATTCATTCAAATTTTTTTTAAACCAACTTTTCTTTTAGTAATTTAGCCTTTTTTTTAAGTAATTTTTTAAAAATATCTTTTAATTATACGTCAATTACTTTTAAAATTTTATATAAAGAAAGTGAGTTTAGTATATATTTTTTGAATAAATTCCAATATTTTTATATTCTTGTAAGATGTATATGAATATAGAAAAATCAAAACTTATGTTCCCAAATATATTTCAACACATAAATTCGATAAACAACTTCAACCTGTAAAGAATATTAAGATGAAGGATAGCCTTCTTAAGGGGAAAATACATTTAGTGTGAGTTTTAATCTTAACATGTATATATATTAATAGATGGCCCAGTTTTTTTTTTTTTTAATTCTTCGTTCTTTGTATTTTTTACTGGTATGATTTTATATTGTTATTTGTATATATATTTATATTTGTACTAAATACTAATACTATATTTTATAAATACATTATATAAATCATGATAAATTAGAAATTAAAAAATTGAAGTTTGGAATATAAAAATTTAGAGGGTACAAACAAGGTGGAGCAGGTTGGCCCCCATTACCTCCTCTTCCCGTCCCCCACCTAATGTCTCATAATCCATCCTCAATTTTTCAGTTTTTTTACTTTAAATATTGAATTAATTAATCGAATCGATCTAATTTAATTAATTAATTGATTAATTTGGTCAAAAATCGATTAATTATTTTTTAAAAGTTTAGTTATAGGTTAATTCAGTTAAAATTAAATAATTAATTGAATCAATCGAATTTAATAATTAATAATACAAATTATATGTAGTTTTAATTCGATCAAATGAACATTATTAATTTATTTTTTAATATATTTTTATTTATTTTAACAAAAAATATAAATTTCGATTAATTCAGTTAGCTGATTGTCAATTCGGTTAATTTTTTTAAAAAAAATTCAATTCAACTAATAATTAAAAAATTAAAAATTTAATTTAATTTAATTAATACTGAATAACCATTTCTAACACCATGCCCATCTCATGCCTCAGTCTCCGCACGCTTGCCCTATATCACGTCAACCGCAGTATTTTCATATGCATTGCTCCATTACTAATATTTTTATCATTATAATATTTTGGACTCATTAATTATTTGAATTTAGGATAAAGTTTAGTACATACTTTTAAACCATATCAAAAATTTTATTTTATTTCTTTTATTATTAAAATAAATATTCTAATTATTATACATTTAAAAAATTAATAATTTAATCTTTACTCGTTAACTTTACCTTAATGGTGGTAGACATAATATTAAATCAAAATAAAAAAGTTAAAGCAACAATTTTGAAGAAGGAATAAAAGTAAGAAATCTATTTTGATTTTACCCCAAATTATTTTCAGTTTAATTTGATTTTTTTACATAAGTGTTATGTTTAAATTATTTATAGTTTGGTCCATATTAAGTCAGTGTCATTTCATTTGCTTTTAAGACTAATAATTAATTTAATATTTAATTTAATGTGGCATCAGTTACAGAAAAATTATGTCATTCTATTAATGGCAAAGTTAATGTAATAAAATGTTAATTTTTCAAATATATAGGGACTAAAATATTCAAATGATGCTTTGAAAGCTAAAGTTGAATAAAAAAAATTATGGAATTTTTATAATCACAACCCCTATCCGTCTCTCTTGTATAAATCGTAAGCAAATTCCACGGCCATGATTCCACGTCTTCCAAGTTCCAACTCTTATCATCATAGGCTCAAAAGTTTAAGAAGAAATATGGTAGTGCAGTCGCCTGTTCCCGTGAGAACCAAGAAAACCAAGGCAGTAGGGATTCCTACACTTGATCTTTCTCTTGACAGGTCCATAGTGTCGAAGCTGGTCGTCGAAGCTTGTGAAGACTATGGATTTTTTAAGGTCACGAACCATGGCGTCCCAATGGAGATAATCTCCAGATTGGAAGACGAGGGGTTTCGGTTTTTCAACAAACCGGCTCCCGATAAGCAACAGGCGGTGCCTGCCGGCAGTTTTGGTTATGGTTCCAAAAACATTGGCCTCCATGGCGATAAGGGTGAGCTTGAGTATCTTCTCCTCCCCACCAATCCTTGCTCCATTGTCCAAACATCCAATACCATCTCCCAGGAGCCTAAAAATTTCAGGTATGCTACCATTGTTTTCCCTTCATTTACATTATTTTTAAACTACATTAAATTTCGATTAAAATTAAGGTCGAATTAAGTTAAATAGAGCACTTAACAAAACTCAATAAACCGAATCTAAAATTTTATTTTAATATAGAAATTTTTTGAAAAAGAAAACTTTGCCCTCACGTCTGAAATTTGGAAAAACATTTAGTCATGCACGTTATGGTTTAAAAAATGGGTTAAGAAGGTTGACCAAAGACAGATATGAATATAAATATTAAACCATAAACAGTAGAGCAAAGAGACAACACGTCTGTTCTGTTTCTTTAGTGTGATGCAGGATATAGCAAGGTTCATGTTGCCTATGGTTTCGTCCACTCCTTTTCTATGCATAATTAGATTATTGGGTGGGAAGAAAAATATAAAGATATATATTTATTAAAAAAATTATATAAAATTTTTGTTGACATGATACAGCTAAAAGTATAAAATATGTAACGTATTAGATTCAAGTCTCATTTATTCGTAAACTTTTATTGATTTTATATGAAAATATAAAAATAGAAGTATTTTTATAATAATACAATTTATCTTGTACAAGGTAATTTTGAATTAAATTAGTGCCCATTTAATTTATGACATAAACTCAATCAAGAGCTTTAAGTATATTAGATTATGACACATCTACAATGTATGTGGTAAAAATTAGTGGTGGGGCGTGAGCTTTAAGTATATTAGATTATGACACATCTACAATGTATGTGGTAAAAATTAGTGGTGGGGCGTAGTGGAGACCCATGGCCCCCCTAAAAAGGTAAAATTTTAATTTAGGTTCTTTATAATTTATAAAATTTTAAATTAATAATGGTAAAATTAAATTTTGGCCCCTCAAATGATAAAAATTTGTTTTAAAATAATGAAATTGTATTTTTACAACTGAGTTATATAAAACAAAGTTATATAAAAACTAAACGCGGTTTTGGTT
The DNA here is from genome assembly GCF_007990345.1 of Gossypium hirsutum. Classification (NCBI taxonomy): domain Eukaryota; kingdom Viridiplantae; phylum Streptophyta; class Magnoliopsida; order Malvales; family Malvaceae; genus Gossypium; species Gossypium hirsutum. The sequence continues at coordinate 5,230,410 of NC_053431.1, read as the reverse complement.
AAAATGGTAAATTTGAGACAATGAATAAGAAGATGTTTTGAGTTCAAATCTTATGATTCTCGTTATGTGTATGTATTTTTTTAGATTTGTCAAATATAAAAAGACATAAATACACTTAAATTAATATTTGTTGCATTGTAAAAGAAATTGATTTTTGGTAATTTTACAACTGAGATGAGATCAATTGATAGGTAACATCAACTCAATCAAACTTTTAATATATAAAAAATAAAATAAAAATAGGTATGTGTTTATATACAAGGTTTAAATGCAAATTTGACCAAAAGAAAATTACAAAAAAGTTTCTTAGTAAATTATATTGCCACATGTGACCTTTTTAACTAAAATAAAAGATAATTAAATTAAAAAATAATTATATATTTTTAATAAAATATATATGTTTTTTTTTTACTCTCATCATTTTCGTCCTGTCTTTACCTTCATATTCATCTTCTTCACTTCTCCAAACAACTAAACTCACAAATTTTTTGCCCTTTAATTCCTTCCAAAAATTCATCAAATATCGATTACTCATTTTTAAACCCTATGATTTATTAATTGCATAATAAGTTTTTTCGCCTCTAATTTTATATAATAAAAAATTCAATTTAGCATGTTATTTAATTTTTCGCTTTTTCAACTTTAATCGTGTGTTTTTTTCTTGTTAAATCACTTAAAAATGAAAGAAAAGTTAATGTCTTTTAACTTTGTTGACATTACATACACATGGATTATTATGTGGATGACACGTCAACATTTAATTAATTTTTTAATATTTAAAAAATTTTAAAATATATAAAAATATTATTATTAAAAAATACTTTTTATTATATTTTTTAAAAAATTATATTTTAAGTATATTTTTTTTGCAAAAAAAAACCTTAGGTAAATAAAAAAATCCATATAGTTAAAGAGGTCAATTTTACATTTAAGTCCATATATATATATATAATATTTCATGAAAAAATGTCTATATGTTTAATCTAATAGTCTTTGATTAGACTCAATTAAACTTCTTTATCTAATAAGAATGAATTTAAATATTCTCATTTTTCGTTATTTGTGAATTTTTATTTATGAACTTTAAAATTTTTAAAATTTTAACTTAGAAAAAGTAAAAATGTACTTTGACTCCAATAAAAATGATAAATTTTTAATTAATCTTTTATATATTATAAAAATATAATTTATTAAAATAATAAAACTACATTTTTATTATCGTAAAAGTTATAGTTTAATTTCTACCCTTAAAATAATTTTCTATCTTCGCCCCTTTTTTACACTCAAGTTCAAGTATAAGCTAGATTTGATTAAAAGAGACATTTTTTTTTCAAATAAAATCTAAAAAATTTATAAATACAAATGTTTCATATATATTTAAAAAAAAACATTAAAGATGTGATTCACAATCCCAAACTTATTAAACACCACCTTAAAAGTGATTATGTATATAAATTAAATGAATTAAATATGGAGTTAAAATTATTTAATGAGAAATTAATAAACAGTAATATAGTACATAGAGTGGCCCCTTTCACCCCAACAGCACCAGTACGGAATTTCATTTTGCCGGAGATTTATTTACCACTAATTAATGTTTGGTATCCTGGAAACGAACACTTTATCATAATTTTTTTTTCAATTTTTATAATTTTTAATTCTTTTTAAATATTTTTTATATTTTATTTTTAATACATTTTAAATATTTTTATACTTTTTATTAAAATTTATATTTTTTATAATTTTTTATCACATGCCACGCCGTAGTTATGACATATATTGATTTTAACTAAAAAAAAAGAATAATTAATTTTAACGGTCAACTGTAAAAGTTAACAGTTAAATAATTTCTTAATATATTTTGACAATTCAAATATTCAATTGAGTGTAAAAAAAAGAAAAAAAAAGAGATTTAAATATATTTTTTTAAAAATTTGAAGACTTTTTAACTTAAAAAATATAGATTATTGTTCAATTATAAAATTGTTTACCATATAAATATAATGATTTTGTTTTCAAGGATGATGCATAATGAAATAGTTTAAGATGATATGAATTAAATGGACCTACACCACTATTATTTCTTAACCCCATTCCTACTACAAAATTAAACAAGTTTTTTAGGTTATTTTATTTTATTTTTATGAAAGTGATTCCAAATCAATAAATACGAGGGAAGATCATGTAAATGATAATATTTAAGCTATAAATTTATTGGATGTTTTGTAAAAATATTTGTACAAATCAAATGAAATATGTTCCTTAAGATAATTTAATTGTAATATTTGATTTATGAATTGTTAATATTTTATTACGGTAAGATTTTATAGTTATTAAATTGTTGATAAGCATAATTGAAATTTTTATATTTTTTATAATAAGAATTAGGGGCGAATCTAGAAATTGTTTTAGGAGAGTCTGGAATTGAATTATAAATTTTTTCTGTTTTGATTGAACGAAAATGAAATAAAATCATTAAGAATAATATCTATATTGGCGATAACTCAACATAATCTTCATGAATCAATCGCTTTCTTTAAAAGAAAAAAGCCCAAATCTAATTTTTCATATTAATTTTAGTTGTAATGAATGGAGAAAAAAAGTTCTGAACTTGGATTCTAAATTTACTGGATGGTATTTCATCAAAATAAGTATAAAAGTAACGATGGATCATGTGAAATTAATTTTCTCTATCTCTTAATCTATTATTGTTGGGTACTTTTTACAGTAGTGCTGCGAATGAGTACATAAAAGCAGTGAGGGAGTTAGCAAGCGAGATTCTAGATCTAGTGGCTGAGGGTCTATGGCTCCAAGACAAGTACGCCTTCAGTAAACTAATCACAGACGTCGAAAGCGACTCCATATTACGGTTCAACCATTATCCTCCCCTATCTTCAACACCATGCAAAGACGATGTTGAAGTTGGGTTCGGCGAGCATTCCGACCCTCAGATCCTCACCATTTTTCGATCCAATGATGTTGGTGGCCTCCAAATCGCTTTGCGTGATGGGTTTTGGATCCCAGTCCCCCCTGACCCTACCCAATTCTTCGTCATCGTCGGAGATGCCTTGCGGGTCAGTACCCTACTTCGTACATTAAAGACCTGGAGTAAACTGTTTCTCATTTTGTATGATTTGATAGGTTTTGACAAACGAGAGATTTAGGAGCGCTAGACATAGAGCAATGGCGAATTCAACTGAAAATTCAAGAATGTCAATCATGTACTTCGGGGCACCTCCGCTTAACACAACCATCTCCCCACTCCCACAACTGGTCTCATCGGAAAATCCCAGCCTGTACAAGCCCTTTACTTGGGGTGACTACAAGAAAGCTGCCTACTCCTTACGCTTGGGGGATCCACGTCTTCACCTTTTCAAGGCTTCATTCATTTCCACCAATCAAATCCATATTATGTAAAGTATATGTAGGCCTCAACTTGATGGGGGATTTCATTCTATTTATATTAGCTCTGGAAATTTTCTTTTATCTGATGCCCTTCTTTAGTCCTAACTAATTTAAGGGATATCTACAGGTAGACTGTCTTTGCTGTTGGCCAAGAAAGGCTCACCTAGCCAATTGCGCCATATTTTTATCCATCATTCCATTTTTTTTTTGTTGCAAAATTTTCAAATGTAGACATTAACAGTTAAGAAAAAAAATTGCAGTTACTGCACATGCTAAAACAAGCATTAAAGAATCCAAAGGAATCTGGTATCTTTATATTTAAAGATTAAAGAAACCGACTTAACCTGTTAATTTCCATCAAGAAAGGAATGGCCTCGAGATTGGGGAAAACATTGTTTTTTTCCAACTACCAAGAACAACAATGGAAACCGAAAATTTTATCAATTATTCTTAAACTACAAGAACAAATGACAAAGTTTGCAAGAAACAAAAGAACATGAAAAACCAAAACATTTTAACGGACGTAGAAACATCAATAATTCCAAAAGGGGCTGGCATTTTCTGAGACTGACAAGTCAATTACGCCATCTATGCCTGCAATTTCATATAAATATCACAGCATAAGTGAATGAGAAGCAGAAGAAGCTCAACCTCCTAAAAAATCTGCAAACTTAAGTTCTAACTATATAATCAGAGTCATTGGCATGAGCATACCTTGTTTGCAATGTTGTTTGAGAGCCAGTCCAGTCCCTCGTACAGTCCTTCACCAGATGTGGCGCATGTACTCTGGATATACCTGCAAAATATATTACATAGAGGAAACATAAAGATCCACAAAAGAAGGGGTCAGATGCACCAACACACCACACCCATACACAAAAGAATTGTTCGTCTCACCAGTGACGCTGGCGGAGAGAATGAAGGCCAAGCTTGTCGGTAATCTCAGCAGCATTCATAGCATTTGGAAGATCTTGCTTGTTTGCAAATACTAGAAGCACAGCATCCCTCAACTCATCCTGCCAAATAATAAGTTAGATTTCAGCACAAAGCCCCCGTCCAGAGTGCAGCTTTTAATAATTTCACAACCATCATGTAAACATTGGCATCATAGCACTGGTAACAAGAAATTTAAGCTTATTTACCTCATTCAACATCCTGTGCAACTCATCTCTAGCTTCAACCACACGGTCACGATCATTGCTATCAACCACGAAAATAAGTCCTTGCATGTTTTGGAAATAGTGTCTCCACAATGGTCGGATCTATGTAGAAAGTTAGAGCAAATAGGCCAGCTAAATAATTAAGACATTTTTCATAGTTCTAACAGATCTAATAGATCTAAGTTACAATAAGAACATAAGGTTCAATTACCAACAGACATCTAGTCTGTGTCCATTCCTTCCACAGAACTGCACAGATTCATGTTTTCGAGATAATATAGATATAATCACAATCCCACCCATAATGATTCCCTAGATTGTTTTGTTTGATGCAAACATTATAATTAATACCAACATGTTTGAATAGAAACTAAACATTGTTACCTTGTCCTGGCCACCAACATCCCAAACAGTGAAGCTGATGTTCTTGTATTCAACGGTCTCAACATTGAAACCTAAAAGATTACAATATACCATGGTTAGCCATATCCTTCATCGAACCAAAATTCATTTGGATAACAACAGTTAAACTTTATAAGGCAAGAAGGCGACTTACCGATGGTGGGAATGGTAGTGACAATCTCTCCCAACTTCAGCTTGTAAAGAATGGTGGTTTTACCAGCAGCATCAAGCCCAACCATCAGTATACGCATCTCCTTTTTGGCAAATAGCCGGCTGAATAGCTTGGTGAAAGACAGCCCCATTTTTTTCACGTCTGCCAAACACAAATCCACATTTCAATTTCCAAAGATCATCAATGTAATTTGAAAATAAAAATACATATAGTAGAATTCAAGATCAGAGCAGATCCGACGGCCAGAATTCAGAAACAACATAACATCGATCAAGGAACATTCGCAAATAAAACAGGCCTGAATTCGTCGAAATCAACACATAAAATCTCTAAATCCGATCTATTACAACATGAAACCAATTAAAAAAAATGCAGATCGAAGTAATTTAACGAACTTACGACAGTTCCAACACTCAGATCAGACGAAACTAAGCGACGAATTGAAGATTCAAAAGATTTTAACACACTTTCGAAATAAAATAAAAGTTAAAATTCAAAGGCGGATAGGGAGAGAAAATGTTGAAAGAAAATTACAGCAAAATTAATTGAGAAATGCAAGTTTTTTGGCTTTGAGAGAGAAAGTGAGAAACTTGCCTGAGAAAAATCCGAGCGGTTATTAGGCGCGGTTGAAAGAAGATCTACCCCTCTCAAAAGGAAAGGAGTTGGGCTGGTTTGGAGATAGGGTATTTATAGATCCAAACATGGATCTTCACTTGACGGAACGTCGTCTTTTTTTTTCCTTTAATTTTTGGGGAAATTTTGCCATTTTGGCGGATGGTTAGCTTGTTCATTATGACGCCGTTATGACGACGCTTGATATGCATCAGCTTGTTTGGCAAATGGAGATCGGTTTTCGAAACGGGGATGGCATTTTTGTTTTTCACTAATAGAACAAATGCAAATATAGCCCCTTCTACAACTAATATAATACATCGTAAAGAATTGTATCAAACAGTTTGTCGTATCTATTTTTTCAATAGTTTAATATTATGATAGTATTTTTATCTTAAATTTTAGGATTTTCATCTTTAAAAAAATTAAATCTAAATAAAAATCCTAAAATTCAATATGAAATTGTTGATGTGTCATTAAACTATTGAAAATGAATAATATCCTTATTTCATCCAATCCTTTCTCTACAATACACAGTAACGAAAAATCAAACAAAAATCAAATTACATTCGTATTATATTTATAAAATAGTACTAAAATAATATTTATACAAAATTTATTTGACAATTAAAACACAAGTATCTCCTTTAGACTCGGGTTAAATATTTAGATATCTCATTTTTAATTGTTTTATTTAAGTATTTCATATAAAAATAATAAAAGATGAAAACATTAGTATATTCATTACTAACCGAATGTGTGATTTTACATTATGTTGTCAAAGTAACTCAAGCTAAGTTAATATCATTTTACTAAGTAATGTGGACTTCAATCAAATAATTCATATATCATTTTAATCAATCACATAAATAAGTTTAATGAATGTTAACTAGTCTCGTTCAAAGTAGGTAGAGGGTTGTACAAGGTCAATATGGAGTTGAGATTTGAATTCAAATTCTAAGTACCAAAATCTAACCGTGAGTCTTGAGATTATGAAACCATGTATCAAGATAGGCCTCCCCTAATTTTACTATTTTTATTTCGATGTGGATATGTATCGAGACATTACGGTTCATATCTCGAGAAATTAGGGTTCGATGTGGATATGTCTTCAGATGCAATTCCCCTATTTTCTTAATTTAGCGTCGATGTTGAGATGTCTTAAGACAAAGGGTTTTTGTCTAGACTTGGAATATGGTAAATTTATTTTAACTTTGATGTGCCCTTATCTCGAAACACAGTCTACAATGTCTCGAGACTTACCCCATGATATCTCGAGACTTGTTCAGTTAGTTTCGAGACCTAAGTCAATGAAATGGTCCAAACGATAAAGTTTGTTCTTAAAGTTTCAAGACTTGTTCTTGATGTCCGGAGAAACTAATATAAAATGACCTAGAATGAACAGTTTAATACATTCAAACACCAACCAAATCATACTTAATTTACACAAACTCATACCAAACTCACATGCATGAATTTAACATACTAAACATGACTACACACTCTCGTAACTTAGCATTCAGTATATCACAATCTAACAAAGTTAAATAAGTAATCTAATACCCATAAACATGCATATTCATTCACTACTTAAGTATTGAAATTTATCAAATAAGACCTTATAGGTTCATAATACCCAAAACATGTCATAATCACCTTAAACCACATGACTCAACTTAAGTACTTGTCAGTAACTTATATATACATACAAAAGAGACAAAAATTCGATTTAATATGAGCTACTGAGTCTTGGATGCTTGCTAGTGTTCGATTTCCGGGACACCCCTTAGCGCAACGAAAAATTATTTCGACGATTACAATTAAAGATTCATGTACAAGGAACGAACCCGGGTTTGAGAAAGGTAAAAAATGTACCTTAAATAATCTAGAAACAAATATAGTACGAGAGGAATCCTTCTACTTATGTTGCAAACCACAACCACAATGTAAAGTCCCGACCTCTATGCGATCCACTCGGAAGAGGATGATCAGAAAGATCTCCGAACAGTTTAGAGGAAAACTAAAATTTTTCTTTCTGTTAGTAAAGATAGTATTTCGGCTAAAAACAAAAATTGAGATTAAGCCTTTTAAAAAACAAGTTTTAATTGCCTTAAAACTCTTAGAGGAAAAACATGAGATATATTTTAAACGTGACTATCTCCTTAGCTTAAGTAGATATCAATTAATTTAACCCCTTAACTGAATTTTTTATTAAATATAATATTTAATAAATTCAATTAGGCAGGCTTATACAATTAAAATATGTGAAACACATTTTTCATCGTTATTTTAATTGATTCCTCTATATACATGTGCATCAAGTATATACATATATAATGTTTTATTTTAATATTTTCAAATTAAATTAATTGTTAAAAAAATTCTATAATCAGTTTAACTTTTGTGACATGTTAAACACAATCCCAACTTTCATTACATTTTGGTCGTCCCAACCAAAGGGTGTGACCCTATAGGAACCTGTAACATTTACAGTAACATTAAAATATTCTAATGTTACAAACAGTGAGTAACATCTAGCAATGCATTACTGCTATCTAAGTCACAGAAAGTCATGATTCGATATGATTTTCTGTTACAAGATTATTATGTAGTACATCCCTTTGACAATTATATCTAGATTAAACACAAGTCATAGAACTTGTATAGTCCAATCTCTTATTTCTTGATTCTTGAGTAGACTAAGATAAAGAACTAAGTGTGATATCTCGTACCAACTAATTTGAGCATGACCATGCATTTCTAGTCTCGCTCGATTAAGAGGCTTGAGATATTTCTTCCATTATGTAGGAGGGTTAAATCCTATCATGATCACTTACATCCCACTACATAGATTGTGACACACACAACATCAACCTTCATAGTACGACCATTTATGAAAGACACTTGATTGTGTCAAAATGTACGACTCAATGTAATAGCCTAAATTTTCAGTGGTGTCGGAATAGTGATTCGAGATCACTAAATCCGACAAATGAGTAGAAAATATTAATAATTTAGTGAATATAAGTTAAGTGTGAAATTAGGAAAATTTTTGAAATAGCGAATAGTGTACTAGAAATAAAAATTTTAAAAATTAAAATCGGAAATGAGATATCGAGAGTTTGAAATTTTAAAAACGAGCCATAAATATTTTTATAAATATTTATGGAGTGTTAATAAGTTAGTATTAAATTTTCGTTAAGAAATTTTAAAGTTTCGATAGTTAATTGAATAAAAAGAATTAAATTGTAACAAATGTAAAATTATGGGAAATGATTAAATAGCTTAAATGATAAAAGAAAGAGGGTTTAAAAGGCAAATAGACCCAAAGTCTATTTGGGCTGGACGGCAAGGTGCATGAAATCAGCAGGAAAATTGATGAATTAAGGGCAAAATTGGAATATTGCAAAATTTACTTAATAAACTAGGACTAAAGCGGAATTATCTAGAATTCTCATTATTTTTCTGCATTCTCATCAGCAAAAACACCATAGAAGGGTTTTCTTAAGCTGGTTTTTCATATTTTTACTGCAAGTAAGTTCAATTCTTGATTATTTCTTGAAATTTTTGTGTTTTTATGACTTTTACAACTAGGTCCACTTGTTGAATTCATTAGTTTTTGATTCTATGAAAGAAATTGGAAGTTGTTATGAATATGCGTTGGAAGTATATGATGATTTAGCACGGAATTAGAGTTTTAAATTGTTTATATGCTGATTTTATTGAAAGAATTGAATAGAAAGTGAATGTTTGGGACCTAATGTTGAAAGAGTTTGAAGTTAGGGTTTTTTGTGGAAATTATGAATTTAAATAATTGTGAAATAACTTATAATGTCTAGGTAAATCATTAATTGGGAAAAATTAGCTTCATTGAGGGACTAATTGAGCAAGGACTGAATTGTATAAACTGTGAAATTTGGGGCAAAAATCGAAATCAACATTTGCACTAAAACAGTTTTGGACAGCAGCAATAGTCTAACTTTGAAAAATCACCATAAATTGTAGAAATCGAATTAGAATAGGAAAAAATATGAAATTAAAGCTTATTGAGTCTAGTTTCTCATAGAAGAAACGGTGTAAGCAACCGAATTGTAGATCATGAGATATAATAGATTTTGTGAGATAATGTCAGGATGATTTTGGGTTCCCCTGTTCTGACTTTGGAAAATCATAAAAAATTGGAGAAAAATAATTATGGGCTTAAATTTATATTTTTAAAATCCTTAATGAGCCTATTTTCAATAGAAACAAACATGGACATCATCCGAATTCTGTACGAAGAGATAATTAATTTTTAGTGAAGAAGGGTTGGAATTGTCAGACAGCAGAACAGGGGTGACTTTAAAGAATAAACTGTACTTATTGGCTAAACCAAAATTCTAAAAATTTTATGATAAGAAGATATATGAGTCTAGTTTCAGGAAAAATTAGCGGATCCTAATTTTGAGTTCTGCAGCTAAAGATAAAAATAATTTAGTGACTATGGCACTGATGGACAACATTGGAATATACATAAGTAAATAATGAAATTATAGATAATATTACTTATAAGCGGGTTGAAGATGAAGTCAATACTGATAAGTGAATGATTTTACAATGATAGATCGAGAACCCGAAGCAAGTCGAGGAAAAGAAAAAGTAGCTGATTAGTCCCTGAACTTTCACAAATTTTGCAAATCGACCCAGGTAAGTTCATATGGTTGAAGTTTAATGATTATATGTTAATTTTATGAATTATATAATGTAATATGTATGATGAAATATATTTATTGATAAATAGAGAATAAAATAACAACACGAAAATCAAATAAATGTTTAAATTGAGCGGAATGTCGGATTTGAGTACTTCTGATCAGTGACAAGTGATAAATGGTAGCCTCAGCTACACTGATCTAATCAGTGCTAAGTGACAAGCGACAAGCAACAAGTGATAAGTGGTAGCTTTAGTTACACATATCTGATCAGTGACAAGTGATAAGTGATAAGTGGTAGTTTTAGCTACACTTATCTGATTAGTGACAAGTGATAAATGTGATCAGTGTAAGACCGTGGTAGGACTATGACTTCAAAAGGTGATAAGTGATCATACGCAAGACCATAGTTATACTATGGCAAAGTGAAAGTGAAGTACTCAATTTTCCATAACCATTCCTTAATTTGGTTAAAGAATGATATGTGACAAATGGGCCCAAAAGAATTAAAGGAAATGGATAAGTAGTAGTAAGTTTATACAAGGGAACTCACCAATGGCTGTGGTTGACAGGTGAACTTAATAATTGTGCATATTGTATAAGTGTATAAATATTTGGTAAGATTTATGTTTTATGCCTATGAACTTGCTAAGCTTCTATAAGCTTACATGAGTGTAATCAATGTCTCTTGTAGATTGACGTGGAAATATACGAAGGATCGGATCAACACAGAAGATCACACTATCCAGATTATCTCCGGTAGCTTTTGTAAATTTCTTTTTGATTTATATGGCATGTATAAGGTTTGATGATTATATAAATACTAAGACTTGTTTAAGAAATATACATTAAAGTAAAGAATGATGAATATGTTAAATACTATAATTATAATAGTAGTATAATTTGGTATCAAATTGATTGAAATGAATTGGTTGGTTGGATTGGTCTCGGTTTTAAAATTTGCAGGGAAGGTTAGATATTTATAAAGGGGTTATATTGAGAAAAAAAAACTTTAGGATTTTGCGAAAAATTCCTTATGGTTTCGATTTAATTCTGGTTTGGTCTCGAAGTATGTTTTGGGTTTTGGAGGCCCATCTAAAGGACGCCATGACATGTTTTAGTAAATGAATAGTATTTAACTCGTATTAATGGAAAATTAATTTGGTAAACTCCGGTAACGCCTCCTACCCTATTCCGGCGACGAATACGGGTAAGGGGTGTTACACTCAAGCTGTTGGAATAATGATGATCTCAAGTCTAAGGATCATACATATAATTATCACTATGAGAAATTGTAACGACCCGATAGTCAGGGGTGTCAGAAAGTGCATTCCCGAGACTCCGTTGCTGTAAATCGAAAATATTTTCTAAACTATTTGTGTAGTTAATTAAGTTTTGGTTAAGTGAAATTGCATGAATTAAGAGTAATTAGGTATAAGGACTAAATTGCATATAGAGTGAAAGTTGAATTATAAATTAAAGAAAAATTAAAGAGACTAAAGAAGTAATTATGCCATTGTTCTTTAATGAGGCGACAAGGTAAGATATTTATAAATTTAATATATATTATAATAAAATAAGTTTACTTAATATTTAAGTATATACATTATAATAATAATAAACTAATGTATAATAAAATAAAATAAGTAAATGAATAAAAAAAGAAGAAGCCAAAGCCAAAGCCAAACGAAAACAAAAAGGAAAGAAAGAAAAAGGAAAAAAGAAAGAAAGACGCAAGGCTTAGGGACTTCTAGGGTTCAAAGCTCAATTGGTTAGTCAATTTAGTCATTTTTCTTGTAATTTTTATATTTTTGGAATCCCGGTATTAAGTACTACCTAGCCCATGTCAAAATTTTAGCAATTATTGAGTTTTTAAATGTTGTTAATGTTGAATAATTTTAGTATTAGCGATTAAATAGATAGATTTTTAAGTGAGAAATGAAAAAAGATTAAATTGTAGAATGAATTGTAAATTTTGAGTAGTAGGGACTAAATTGTGAAAAAATCAAAATTTTGGGATTTAAGTGAAAATAGGGAGTTAAATTTGGTTTAAAGTGGAAACTGTATGAAAATTTAGAATTAATTGTGAAGAATAAAAATTAGTCTCGATTTAGGGACTAAATTGGAATTTAGGCAAATATTGAATAAAAATTGAAATATTCAATATGAAATTAAATTGTGTTGTATTGATGAATTTTAATTGTTTTAATTCCGTAGCTAACATCGTACTGGAATCCTTGACTAAAAAAGGGAAAGATAAAGTTGACATCGAATAGCTCGGAATCTCTGGTTTGTATTTCTATAATCTGAAACTAGTTATTAATTGTTGTATTGTTTATTTAATGCATATGGTATAAGTGTTGATGTGAGTATTTGGCACTTTGAAATTGAATTGAATTAAAAGTTGATTGAATGGATTGAATTGATATATATAATATGAATATATTGATTATCTGAATTGAAATGAATATATATGTGCAGATATGATAAATGAATATTGGTTGTATTCAGAAAGAGAAATTAAACCCTATTAATTGTCTCAAGCTGAGTCAGATATAGAAGGTATGCCATAGGATTGGAAGAGTTCAGGGATTTCTTCGACTTCGAGTCAATGAGGCACTGGGTGCCAATTTACTTCGATTTAACCGATGAGATACTGGGTGTCAAATTTATATGGCGTTGGGCGCAGTTATTACTTCGGATTTATCCATGAGGCACTAGGTGCCAAACTGGTGTGTTGGTTGGATCCATGTATTCATTTGAGTCTGAGTCGTGTTAATAGGGGTAATTAAATAAAATAATACCATGATTGATATTGGACGATATTGTATGTGAATGAAAATGGGATAGTGAATTGAAACATGAAAATGAGACACATGAATTACATATTCATGAATTGGATATGGATTGAAAATATTTTTATTTAAATTATATATATATTAAATTGTGAAAAGCTATTATATAGCAAGTGATGAGATTTGAGAATGGTATGAAATGATGTATTTATGAATTGAATATTGAATGGCTAATGTCATTGTATGAATAAATGTGGTCTTAAATATTCAAATGTGCTTATAATTAAAATATGCATATTATATTATCTTGTTTTTAAATATTCGGGTTATAAAAATACCACCAAGTTTTACTCAGCGTACGGTTTTGTTTTCCGTGCGTAGATTAGGTACTTCAATTTTGATCGCCGATTCAGCATCCAACAACGCTCCCAAACTCAAATGTGGTGATGTCTATCTTTTGTGTTGGCATGTACCTAAGGTGTCTAAATAATAGTTATTTTGTGGATTGAATGTAAATGAGATTATAAGTTTAATATTGGTTGGTTTTATACATATAAATATGTGTTTGTTTTTGAAGTCATTTTATAACATGGTAAATTGAACTAAATCTATATCTGTGCATGTGGATTTAATTCTATGTTTAAGTGCTCATGAATTAGGCAAATTGATTTGGATTTGGTATGTTTATAATTTGGATTAAAAAAATGCTTTGATGACTTGTTTTGATGATATGAAATGTTTGAGAATTCTGCCTATTTGATCGACAAATTTTGATAATGCTTTGAAACCCTATTCCAACGACTGATATGGGTTAGGAGTGTTACAGAAATGTTATGGCTATTACACAATAATCTAAAAAACATTCTCACGGTGGGTCAGTCCAATATGTTGTTCCCTAACATGTACTTATGCGTTGACTTTGACATCCCTATGTCAATGACAACACTTCGTCATCAATCAACTACACATTAGTTTCAATGCACTAATGTTAAGTCCACCATGATACTTGACTAAGGATATTTAAGAATAATCATATTATTCTTAGGACTTTACTATTAAACAATTTATTTAGTACATTAGAAACTGAAATAATAATGACAATGTCTTTTATTAATAAGCTAGTTGAACAAGTCTCATGATTGGTTTTTGGGCACACTTCAACAACTGGACCTCCGATCTACTATAGAACCTGATCAAGACTTGTGCATGAAAACAAACAAATCCGTACACTGAGTGTTGTATATTGAGGGGTGCTAACATATTTCGAATCCAATTATGAACGTAATAGTAATCATATAAATAAGCTAAGTAACAATAATATACACATTAAACAAAACCAATTCGACATCAATATTCATATAAACATATATCCATATGAACCATTAAACCTTCAAGGTATTCCATAGTTATTTATCATGTAACCATATTTGTATCAATATAATGCTTGCTTACACATATTGAAGTTTCGATGCACTCTAAGTTATTTGCATATGTTTTATAATATCAAAGGCATATATCATATTATCATTATGATTACATTTCCATAACACATATACTTAACATATAATTTCACATTTTAATTCCTTATTAACATGATCAAACTCACAAATGGATATTCAAATTAATCCACCAACATACCAATATACACACTGAAGTGCTAGTTGGGCATAAATGCACTGACCCCACCAACCACACTAGAATATGCTCGTACCCTAGGGTAAGAGTCGGTGATACGTTCTCAACCCCCAAGGTATTAAAGAATTATCACATAATGATACGTGCTCAATGCTAGATCTCCCACCTACATAACAGACCTTATGGCATGCCAACTATATCCGTAACTCTATTCGATAACATTAATAGGGCATTTTCCTTTATCAATTATATAGAACATGTTCCCAACAAATTAGCAACCAAACAATAGATAGCAAGCATATACATGTTCAATAAACATATTTTAAACATATCAAATAGTCGCTTAATGTTTTGAGAGGTTATTTAAGGTTTTAGGTAGAAAATGTTAAGGGTAGTGATACTGTCTTACCAAGCTAAAAGAGAGAGATTATATAAAGGTTATATCTTGTCTTAAAAAGGTGTCAATTAGTGAATTGGAGAAAATTCTTAGTTGAAGAAAGCTAAGATAATAAAAGTAGTCAATTAAGGCTGAACTACACTAAAATTCTTATGTCATATTTTTGTGATTTTATTTCTTAATTTTTAGGCCCTAGTTCACCCCTCTTGATGTAATTTAAGCTCACTATTATTTAGTCAATTATGCTATTCTACCAAGCCCAAATCATTTCTTACAAAAAGCCCAATCACCAAATATGAAGCTCTATCAAGTAACCTAAACCTCTCCTTTAACGACTAAAATCTCAAAAATTAAAAAAAAAACTAAAATCTCAAAAAAGTTCATCCTCGGCTATTGTAGTTGATAGCTGAGTATTCAATCAAATCGAATAAAGAAATTTTGAGTTAATCATATTAATTAGTCTTTAATTTAAAATTTTATTAAATGGATTCAAATAAAAAATTGAAAAGTTGAATAAAATTATTTGACTTCAAATAAATATTCATTTTTATTTTAATATGATAAAACAATTTTAAATTGATAACGATGTAGTTTACCTTAAAAATTAACTTGTGGATTAATTGGAGGACGTGGGTTCGAGTGCGTTGAAGCGTGTTATCCTATTTATGTGATAGAAAGGGACCATAAATAACTCTAAACATTGTGTCAAAAAAACATATATTATAAAAAATAAAATATTCAAATATATATTATACCTTTCAAGGAATTCTTTAGATTTATTACGTCTCATAGATTCTTTTTATGTGACACACATTGCTTTTCATATATAGGACAAAAAAATCCATCACACACCAACTAGGGTTATGGAATTTATGCTCTTCAAGTTCCCTTTAGGCATAAAGGAGTAGTTCAAATCCCTAATGATAGCACACAAAGTCTTCATCAGGCTTCTTTCCGTCTTCTTTCTAAGTGCTATACTTATATTCTAACTATTGCATAGCTTTATAAAAAGAGACAAATAATAACAAAAAAAAAAACTTAATTATTGTTTTGGTCCTTATGCTATAGTGCAATTTACGCTTTGGTCTTTTTATTATTTTTTTCAATCACTTTGTTTTATTCATTTTCGTTTCGTCCATCATATTAGGTCGTTAACCATTTCTGTTAAAAGGTGAATATGTGAGATTTAAAAAAAAAAAAAAAGCAGAAATGATCAAATGACTAATGTGATTGACAAAATGAAAGTAAAGGAGACAAAGTGACTGAAAAAATAGTAAAAAAGTTAAAACGAAAATTTTACTATAGTACAAAAGCCAAAACAAGTATTAAACCGAACAAAAATTACAAACTATTGGGTGAGCTTTTATATTTTTTATATGCTTTTAGCAAATTTATTTATGTGAAGTATTTGAATTTTAATAGTTTAACTTTTTTTTAATAATTTTATTATAAGTTCTGATTATATCTATTTTTTTGATATAATACTTAAAATTATTCATAATTCTTCTTCTGAGGGCAATAATATACTTTAACATACTCCATCTACACTACCTGTACAAAAAATTTATGTTATTTCCTTAACAATTCAATCTCCCTTAATGGGTGTGCAACATTTGCGCACATACAGTAAGAATTTTGTTGCGTGGAATATGAGCTACCCATAAGTCAATAACATGTTTCAAACGAGCCTTCGTGGCTCACACCCCAACACTTTGAAACCAAAACTCACCGCCATTTCTTTGATGCCATCACATCACTATTGTAGAAACAATAAAATGACTTGTACATTTTTATCTTTTATTTAATAATTACTATAATTTAATTTTATTGGCTAACTGGTGATAATATATGTAGCTATAGTTTAAGTTCTTCTATTATACATTCCATACAGATTCGAACTGTGCTATTTTTATCCTCATTTTTAATATTATATAAAAATTCTTCTAAGTTATCTTTAAGAATTAATTCATTCATTATACTAATTCAATTGAAGGCTTACTTCAAGTTTTTTCCCTCTCATAATACGTGATTCATCCTTTTCATGTCTTCTAGGACCTCCATCTCTTTTCTTCATTTCCTCCTCCTCCTCCTTTATCCTTTGCTTCTTTATATTCATTTGCCAATCTTTTGCTTTTCTAGAACTTGCATCTGACTCTTCATTTTTGTCTTTTTCTATTTCTTCTTCATTAGCCTAAATGAATTAACCATTGTTGCCCACCTTTTTCTTTGAGAGTGAAAATTAAATTATAAACCTTATAACTTCTTTATTTTTTTTAAAGGATTAAACCTAGCCCCTGATATGTTTACTTTGGGACATTAGTGTCTTAGTCATGCTAGTCCATTGTTTGATTTCTCCTTTTATTTTTTGCAAGTTCCAATGCGTTGAGTGTTGAATATCCATACAACACTAATAAGATAATTTTTTCAAATAAGTTTTTCATAAATAAATCATAATTTTTTCGAATCGATTCTTCATAGATTAATCATATAAAAACTTAACTAGAATTTAAAATTATGTGTGGAATGGATGCAATGTGACCAATAAATCCCAATAGACTACAATAACAAAGCAAATCGAGAGATTTCAGTCAGAATTCCGCGTTTAAGAGCGTCGATAGAAAGAACCAACAGGCTTTTTTTCCCGACGATTGCAAGCGTCGCTAAAAGTTTTTGGGTTTTGAAAACATCGCTTATGCTTAAGTAAGGAAGCAACAATGCAAAACCAAAACCAACCAAAACCTTTCCTTTGTCAAAGCATCAACAGACAAAATAACAGATAATCAATTAAAATACAGAAAAAGAAAGAAATTTTCTATTAAGTAGTATTTATATATTAACATTGATAGAGATAAATCGATGGTAGTAACTAAAGGGTAAGCCTAAGATCTAATCCTTCTTCCTCTTCTTCATGTTTTCCTTTTTCTTCTTTATTGTTAATTGTAGATGGCCTCCGAAACTCAATCTCGTCGGCAAAATCTGCCCATTCAAAAGTTGGAACCCAACTTGTTTGCTTACTATCGACCCTCCTCATCTTTTCATCCCTTTGTCTTAGCTCATTTTTTCTCCTATTAACAGCTTCATGGAAATTCCTTATTAGGGCAAAGAACTGCTCCATCTTCTCATCTTCTTGCTCCTCATCTTCACCATTGCAGACATGAACTCTCTTCTTGCTTGCCATCTGAAACTGAATAAAGGGCAAGTTTTTGTTTGTGTTTTCTTTTGTGCTTACCAAATACCATATATAAGGTGAATGGGTCCGGGGGATCTAGAAAAATGAAACCCACGGAACGGCGGATTCTATGGGACGTATAAAAGGTAAAAAAACGCAGAAATAACGCGTGGACTGAAAATTGAGCACTGGTTGACAATGAGTGTGAGTGGGGGGATGGTGTTGTTGATGGCATGCCAAACGTAAAACGTTGAAGGAATGTTGACGTAACTCAGATGACGCAACTATATGACCCTGGGTTAAACAAAGTGGTGCTGTGCTGAGGGGCCAGCCTGACTTTTGTTTCAAGCTTGCATTTTTCGTGCTACCGACATATTGATGGCGGATTCGAAATTTGTAATGATTTTGACCACTGAGCTCGTATGTTCTTTGTTCCCACTTTCTTTTTATATTCTCTTGGCACTTTCGTGCTGCCGCCATGGAAGCTTAGATTAAAATGCCCTGTCCTTTTCAGTTTCAAAAGGTATTTTACTAAGGGTTAAAATGTGATGTTAGTCCTTGTACTTGCATAGAATTTAAGATTTGGTTACCGCATTATAAGTGTTATTTATATAAAAATTTATCAATCATATGCCATCATATGATG
Organism: Gossypium hirsutum; assembly: GCF_007990345.1. Classification (NCBI taxonomy): domain Eukaryota; kingdom Viridiplantae; phylum Streptophyta; class Magnoliopsida; order Malvales; family Malvaceae; genus Gossypium; species Gossypium hirsutum. Next base: position 5,211,326 of record NC_053431.1, on the reverse strand, counting down.
ATAATCAGTAAAAGTATTCTGTATATCTCATCTACTAAAAAATAAATGGGCAAATTAGTCATTACATATTAGATCAAAGAGCAAATTAATTTTTCTATTAAAAAATTTATTCATTTCAACTATTAAAAACTAGCTTCTGTATGTTAGCATAAGATACACATGGCACGCCATCTATAAATATTTGGTTATTCCATCATCTGCATAAGTTTTTAACAATAGAAATAGATTAAATTTTTAACAGAAAGAACCAGTTTGCTCTTTAATCTAATATGTATGGATTAATTTTTTCTTTTTTTGATCAAAAAGGGTAAAATGCAATATGACTCCTCGTACAAATACTTCTATGGTACTTTTACCAATGATGACCTAATCAAAATTTCAAATTGGCAAATTTTAACAAAAAAATACTTACGATTCTAATGTCTAGACTGAAATTTTAGAATTTAAAAACAGAAGAAGAAAGGAAAACTAAATTTTTAAATAGAGGGACTAAATCTTAAATTTTGTGGAAGTAAAGGAATTATCAGTATATTACCAATTTACCTTTGTATCCACTTAAAAGGCCTTTCTATGGTGTGGCTAGCTGTTTTGGAGCCCATAAGTTTGGAGACAAACCTTGAAAGGATCTGATGGGACACAAAGGCTAGGTTAAAACTCTTGAAAAATTGTGTCTCCTAGATGCTACCCTTCAAGAGTAGTATATGCATATATAATAATCTACTTACACTATTTTTTAAAGATAATATTCTAACAATGTATTGATATAACTATAGTTGTTATGTATGTAAATTTTCAAATTAATATGATATTTTTATCACATTGATTTAAAATTACGTATATATCCATTTATACTAATGTAATTCTTTTGTATATTTTTATAGGATCAATATTTTAACAAGTCAACAATTAAATGTACCGATATAATTATAGTTGTTATGTATGTAAAATTTTGAACTAATCTGCCTATTGATATTCATCATATTGATTTAAAGTATTGTATATATTAATATTTATTGCACAACTGAAAATTTTATATACATAAAATAAATGGTTAAAAAATTTTAATTTGCGTGACGTGCATGACCTTATATAAATAGAATATAAAATATGACGGCTAAATCGTTAAAATTTAATTATATAAAAATATGCAAAAATGTATAAAATTATCAAAGCTACCTTACATTACATCCCATTTGTTTTCCCCCAAATTAAATAAAATCTAAACCCTTCATTTAGCTAAGTTTGGATTGAGATAAATTTTTTAGTTAAATAGTTTTTCTTTTTATTTAAAGGAAAATAAAGGTAAATAAAGGTAGAGTATTTCTTGATTTTCCTTCATATTTACTTCAATGAGGCCGTAAAATAACATTTTTTGTTTAATGGAATGCTAATGGGGTGGCTCATCGCTTAGTGTGGGTGGCCTTATCTTTCGCGTCCTATCATGAGTTTGAGTCTACCTTACACCATTTCTTACTGCCAATGTTATTGCTTCTTTTGTTGAGGGTGGGGTGCATAGGGTGCATAGGATCGAGTGTTTGGGGTAAGCTTATTGATTTGAGATTAGATGTGTTTCCCCTCTTTCCTCTTGTACTTTTTCTTACACTCGATTTCTTTTATAATATTTAATTCTAGAGACAAAATCAAATTATTTTGGGGGTTAGAATTGAGTTATATATTTTTATGAGAGTTAAAATGTAATTTCATCATTACATTAAGCTCATATCTTAATGATTTTTAAAGTGTTAAATTAAAATTTTATTATTTTTTAAGGTCAACATTTACTAATTTATAATTTTATAAAATATAAAGGGTTCAGTATGATATTTTTCCATTTGAGAGGTTGAAAAACAGAAGGGGTTAACGCATACATCAAATGATCCAAGACCAATTCCTTGATCCAATAGCTCATTCCTAATGGACTAATAACAACTTTTTATTTGGAGGCATTGGCATGTACAAGGCCTTCCTTCATGTTGGGGAAACCCAAGTGCAAGTGTTTAAGTACCTAAAAACATGTTAAAAAAGAGGGTTTGACTGATGGTGATGCATTAATTAATTAATGCCATGATGCTCGTGTTTCTAGAATTTCTTTTTGTCTCATCATTAAAATAGTTGAAGGTGGTGTGTTTGGGGACTGTCTCAAGTAAAAATGTGAAGTGGGTGAGCCACCCTCAACAATTCCAACCAACACGGTTAATTTTCCTCCAATTATGGTGTTAGGCATGTTTGGTGACAACCTTAGAATGTCTGGTTTCTTGTTTCATTAAAGTTTTTCATTGTATGTATATAAGTGTCCTTTATTAGTGAGGCCCGGCTAATCGATTGGGGCCGCAAAAGATGGCAACGGAGGGAGTGATCACTGCGGTTTATAAAGTGAATCTCCATTGCCGGCAATGCGCATGCGATATTAAAAAGCCTCTCATGAGGACTCAAGGTAGCCTATGCTATCCTATTTTCATTGATGATGATGAATTAATGGTGGTGAATAATAGTTGTGATACGAAATGCAAATGCAGGGGTTCATGGTGTAGAACTTGATGTTGGGAAAGGTGAAATTAAGGTTAAAGGAGTGATTGATGTCATAAAAACCCACAAGATGATTGAAAAAGTGAGCAAGAAAAAGGTTGAGATTTTGTCGCCTCAGATTAAGATCACTGACAAGGACAAAGCTGCTGCTACACCCATCGAACCCAAGGAAACCAAAAAGGTAATTTACTCTCTCTCTCACCACGTTAAATTCTATTATTACTTCGGGTGATTTATGATTTTTTTTAAAAATTTTGAGAATCTACGTGTTTTTTTTAATTTACCCATACATGTTATTTTTGGAAAGAGAAAATAAAAATGCGTCTTATAGATCACATTTTTTATTGAATGGGGATGAAAACGCACATTATAAGATGCTTTTTCAGGAAAACAAAATGAAAATGTATCCTATAAGATGCGTTTTCAAACCAACGGTAACTTTTCACTGATGTTGTATTAAAAAAGTGCCCTGTAGGACACGTTTTCCTTTCTCTATCCAAATTTGACATATTTCGGTAAATTAAACAAAAACAGCATAGATTCTCAAATTAAAAAAAAATCAGCATATTTTGGTAAATCGACTTAAATTAATGGCTAAACTTCGGTTACAACTTAAATTTCAAAAATTGAAAAGTGAAAGGACTAAATTAACCAAATTAAAGTACATAAGCTAAAATTGACAACTTGCGCATAGTATAAGGACTAATAATAAAATTTGACTCATGTACGTATATGCATATAAAAGCACAAATTTAAAAAAACTTTTTTGTACCGATAAGAATACGCTTTATTTTTTAACATATTACTAGATTGACATTTAAAATAATATAATATTTAATTTAGAATTATTATTAATTAAAAAATTAGTGTAAAATAGAATTTGTAATAATTATATATTTAAAATTAATTATAATTTAATTAACAAATATTATTTAAAAAAGTTTAGTTAGAATAATTATAGTTAAAGTAAAATTGGCGTATCATTTAAAAAAGTTTCTTTTAAACAAACTTTTTATTTTGTATTTTTTTACTTGACATTATTTTTTTGCTAAATATTAATTATATATTATTTACAAATTAATATAGTCAATTCATTGACTATTAAGTATTAAGAAAATAAAAATAAAAATTGAAATTACAATATATCAAATTTTATTGTTTGTACAAATATACTAATGATAGAAATTTTTTATGAATTATAAAAAATTTCTGGTTTTGCTCTGTGTTAGATCAAGTACAAAATGGTCCTTTTACGTTAAAATTTTATCTATTTTTACTGTTAAAAATTAACGTTATTGATAGAATAACCAAACGATTACATGTGGTTAATCTAATATATATGAACTAATTTATTTTTTATTTTAATAGAGGGATAAAATACAATATTATTCTTTATATAAGCATCTTTATAGTGCTTTTGCCCTATCACAAACCATTAAATTAATTTCTAAATATTTTACACTGTATTTACGAGCGGCAGCCAATTTTACGCACGACAACGATGAAAGTTCATCTACATTGTGACAAGTGTGAGCAGGATCTACGCAACAAGTTATTGAAGCATAAAGGTATGGATGTATTTACTAAATTCGGTATCACAAGTCTCTTCATAAGTTTACTTTTACGATGAATGCAGGTATTTATAGTGTTAAGAGTGATATGAAAGCACAAACCCTAACAGTAGAAGGAATAATGGAATCAGAAAAATTGTTATCATACATTAAAAAGAAAGTGCATAAACATGCAGAGATGATAAGCTCAAAAACAATGGAGGCTAAGGAAGAAAAGAAGGAGATTGTAAAAGTTGAACCCAAAAAGGAAGAAAAGAAGGAGATTGTAAAAGTTGAAGCCAAAAAGGAAGAAGTGAAAGTAGTGGGTGAATCCAGTGAAAACAAGATTGTGAAGAGTACAGATGCCAATGCTCCATATTTTGTTCATTATGTCTATGCTCCCCAGTTGTTTAGTGATGAAAATCCCAACGCTTGTACTATCATATGAACAATAGTAAATTCAATTAAAGCCTTGCAGTGGATAAACCCTTGCATAATATGTAGAAAGAATAATGCAAATGCTAGTAGTTTCATCATTAACATATGAATATATTAATTTATTTAATTCATGCAATAATGATCAGATTAAGGTTATTTTGAATGGACGGTGCATTCCAGTGTAGTGTGTTTAGTTCTCTTTTTATCTCATGCTATAATATTTATTCTCATCGCTGAATAATTAATCTCATCACCACCGCTATTTTTACTCTAACCAGAGGTAGATGCACTGCCCATCTAAAGAGGCCTTAAGTTTCATTTGAATTGAAGTTGTTTAAAGGAGAGATGTTTTGTTGAGTGTTATTTTCTTTTCCTCCCCTCTTTAAATTAGAAGAAAATATCTTGAATTAGAAATATGGTTATTATGATTTGTTAATTAGCCATCCTTGTATATGATAATATGTGTTATTGCCTTAAATTATTTTATGGTCCCTTCCCATCATATCATTCATGGTCCCTTCTTAATTATTTAATAAGATTTCAATAATTTTTTTCATGTCATTGACACATAATTTTGGTAATTTTTTTTTACCTTAAACCCCGAATCCAAAATCCTAATCCTCGAATCCTGAACCCAAACATTAAACCTTGAAACCCGAACCCCGAACCTGGAACCTTGAGTTTAGGGTTCAAGGAATTTAAGATTTAAGATTTAGGTTCGAATTTGAGGTTCAAGTTTTAATGTTTAAGATTATAGGTTTGGGGTTTTGGTTCGAGATTGGTTAAAAAACTAAAATTATGTGTTAATATCATGAAGAAAATTATTGAAATGTCATTAAATTATTGGAAGGGACCATGGATGATGTGGTGGGAAGTATCAATAAAATAATTTCTTAACTCTATTTAATAAATATGTTAAAATATTTTAATTTCTAAAAAGAAGAGATTAAAATAATAACGATATGGTCCATATCTAAATAAGAAATAAAAAAGGTAAATTAGTTTAAAGTATATATTTATGTTTTTTTTAATTTTTTAAAAAATTATTAAATCATTCGCTGATAAGTCATATAAAATAAAATAGTGACACATTAGTAATGAAAGATTGAGGGTCAATTTGTTTCAAATAAAAGAGTAGGGACCAAATTGAGAATAGCTATAAAGATTGATGGTTAAATTTGTTATGTTGCTTTATATATAAAACACCAAAATCAGCCTTTGACAACACAATTTTAACAGAGGGACTATTTGGATCTAACATTCAGAGACCAATTTATCCATTTTCCTGTAGAAGAACAAAATGCAATCCAAGTTATAGTTAAAGGATTGCTATGGTACTTTTACTATAATTATTTTAAGAATTTTAAAATTAAAGTATTGAAATAAAATTATTTTTAGAATATAAAAAATTAAAGGGTAAATTACAAAAATAATCACTTATGTGTGGTTTAAATTATGTTTTGGTCACTAAACTTTAATTTGTTACATTTTGATCACTAATGTTATTGATTTGTAACATTTTAGTCACCACGTCGTTACTTGACGTTAAAAACATCATGGAAGTCTAGCATGCCACAAATGTTGGAAAAAAATCCGGTTTAAAAACTGTTTTTTGTCATAGTAGGAAATTAAAATTTTGAAAATCGAGCCTATTTGTGATATTTATAGCAATAAACTTTTCCTGAAAAGTACTTGTGCTTTGTGCGAAATAGATCTTAGATGTTTCCGATCTTTGACTTTGTGTTTTCGAAGCTCTCAAGTGAAATTTGAAGAAATCTAATTTGATAAGGTGAGAGATGATGAAGAGGGGAGCATTTTGGAGGTAAGTTTGGTTTGAAACATCACCGAACGACGGTGGCAATAGTTGGGCGACGATTAGGGTTGTAAAAGGAAAAGAAATAAAGAGAAAAGGAAAAGAAGAGATAAAAAGAAGAAATAAAAAAGAATAAAATAAAGTGGAAAACAAAAAGAAAAGTTCAAAAAAAAACTGTATAAAACCCATCTGATCCCAGGTGAAAAGGAAAGGGAAGGATAAGGGGAAATTGCGCCTTTAGTCCTTGGAGTCAACATTTAACGACACCAATTGTGCAATGTCAGACTTTTGTAACGTTTTTAACGACGAGTAATAACACAGTGACTAAAATGTTACAAATTTATAATATGAGCAAAACGTAACAAATTAAAATTTGGTGATCAAAATGTAATTTAAACTATACATAAGTAACTATTTTATAGTTTACCCAAAATTAAACTTTACTTGTTAAAGAAGTACAAGGAAGTTTTAAGATGAAACTTATAATTCACTTTAAGTTTACAACCTGTATGGAATATGTTCAAAAATTGATAAACACTTAGAGGTTATTTATGATAGGCTTAATGATAAATTTGGTCACTAATGTTTGTATATTTTGTCAAAATGACCCTAATTGTATTTTTAAGATTTTTTTTGCTATCAACCTTCGCTCTTTTTCTCAATCTCTTTTTTTCTAATAGATTTAATGAAAATAACGTTAAAAAAGTTAACGGGGATGATGTGGAATTTCATATGTGGAATATTTTTAATGAGATATAATTTATTACTTAGATAACCCAATAAGATAATTATATGTAGAAAATAAATAATAAAATAAATACGTTAAATTAAAAAAATAACTCTTAATTTAAAGTAAATAAACGTAATTATCTAAAAAAATTAACTCAGTAGAAAAAATTATCAATAAACAAACCTATGAAAGATTGAAACCTTTTCAAAGAAAAGAAAATTTGAAACCTTGAATTTTTTAATTAAATATATTATAAAAATAGATTGAAAAAAAAAAGAATAAAGGTTGACGATAAAATAAGGCTCAAAAATACAATTAGGGTCATTTTGACAAAACATACAAACGTTAGTGGCCAAATTTATCATTAAGATTTTATGATATTATTTTATCTTTTTATAAGCATTGAGAATTGGTGAAACTCGTAACCTTCGGGTTACGACTTTGATGGTGGAAAAAAATTAGTAAAAGTCGATACTTAGGATGAGTTTGGATAGACAGTGCGGTGTGGTGTATTTAACTTATTTTTTGTCTTACGTTACAGTATCAATACAATAACTAATCTTATCGCTGTCATTACTTTTACACTAATCACAAATAAACGTACCACTCATCTAAACTGAAAGTTAATAATCTTCTATTAAATGCGGCAAGGGATAGCTTTGCCATCAGTTCGTTAAAATTCCCACACGTCTTTCCATCTTTCCGTCTAACCTTTTACCATTCAAAACGTCAGCTAACGCTTTAATCAACCTAACGTGTAAACCGATTCCCCCGTGCATCCCCCACCACCATTGATGCAATATCTACCACTTCCACGCCTAGCTTCCAACCAAACATATCGAGGTTGTTCATTAAAAAAAGAAACATTCACCCAATTATGTGTAGGTTTGTTGATTTGGACATGCACAATTTATTGGTCACTTTCCATGTACTATTATTTCTCTACCTTGCTACAAACATTCACACTTGTCAAATAATAAGTTGAGTGAATGTTGAGGTTAGGTACAAATTTCATGATAATGCCCCCTTTTTTCTTTTTCCTTATATATACACAAAAGACAGCAAAGGTAAAGGATTGAGGAAAGCTGTATATTAAATTTATTGAAATGGAACTTCTTGCACCAATTAAATTACTTCAATTTTTTTCTCAATTTGATGATAATGTTGAATAAATAAATAGTAAGTTGCAAATGATTGTAATCTAGCCAATTTATGGAAATATTTTAACCATCTCAATCCCCCGCCCCCCTCTCTCTCTCTTTTGTCTAATAATGAATTTAATTGTTTTATTATAATTATTCTACTTTAATTTAAGATAATCTGACTTTCATATTTTTATAGGGTTAATTATAAAAAATAGTCACTTTTGTTTACCTCAAATTACATTTTAGTCACTTACGTTATTGTTTTATTATCAAGTAGTCATTCTATCATTCAACTCCCTAACGGCAGTCCTACGTGGCAATCCAAATGGATCTTAAATGACAACTTAGATGTCAAATTGCTGAGATGAAAATAGGTTTTTTAATTAAATAAATTTAATTTAGACTGCCACATAAGACATCCAAGTTGGCATTTAAAACTCATTTGGATTGCCACGTAGGACCGCCATTAGGGAGGTAACAAAGCTTAACGGTAGAGTGATCATTTCATAAAAAAACGATAACGTAAGTGATTAAAACGTAACATTTCAAACATAAATGACTTAAATATAATTTGAGACAAACAAAAATGACTATTTTTATGGTTTAACCTATTTTTATTTTTTATTAATATATGTTCAAATTGATAGCATTGTATTAACTGTCATTGTTAAAAACCATTAACACTTAACACTATTTCTATGAACTTACTAATGTTCAAGTTTTAATATAATAAAGAGAGTAAAGCTAGAATTAATCCTTTTTTCTTAAAATAAAAATGCTAGCAAATGCTACCGTTTGTCCTATAATAGTAAATCAAATCAATTAATCTTAATATTACCAACAAATATTAGGTGTAATGGTAAAATATATTATACACTCAATGCGAAATTAATTTTTTTTAAGGGGTTAAAATTAAATTGTATATTTTTACGATAATAAAAATGTAATTATGTCATTTTAATAACTTATATTTTTAAAGTTTTTGAAAGATTAACAATTTTATCATTATCAATTTATAATTTTATAAACTTAAATAGAAAATTTTCTATTTTAAAAGGATCGACCTGCCAACCCCTAAATTCGTCTATACTCTCAATAAAAAAAATTATAAAGTCAAATATTAAAAACATCTGGACCCTAAATATATTTGGTATTTAAGCAATTATAAAGTTAAGAAACACCAAGCCCTTATCCATGTCTCCCACGTCTTTCCATTCTTTATAACAACAACAGCTTTTGCTTTTGGGGTCAAATGCAAATTGGCCTTCAATTATCTAATAATATTTATGTCCAAATGCATTTCACCTTCATCCCCCGTGGTTAAAACCATCAGCAGGGGCAGTTATTATATTCCTTAAACCCATTATATATATATTCCTTTTGTTTCATAATCAAGAACACCTAATCATGTGGTTCGGTCTGAAGGCTTATTCTAGTTTAAAAATGAGTTTGGGTAAAAAATGAAATAGGCTTCATCTCAGGTAAATTTTTTTTGCCTGAACTTGACCCAATCTAAATTTACAAAAAAAATTTGTTACTTTTGGCTGCAATTTTGTTGTTGTTTTAGTGTCGTTTTACTATTATACTGCTATTATTTTGTTGTTGTTCTTTGAATATTATATAATTTTTATTTTATTATTAATTTTGCTACTATTTTAGATGTATTTGTTTGTTATAATAAATAATTTTTTAATTTATTTTCAATTTATTGAAAAACATTTATTTTTATACTTTTAATATATTTAATGTATTATATTTTTAAATTTTTTATATAAAAATAATAATATAAAAATTTAATACGGATGGATTGAACTTAACTTTTAACATTTTTATCTAGGTCGGGTTTAAGTAAAATTCAAACTCATTTTTAGACTAAGCCCGAACCCAGACCTAAAAACAGACCTAACCTTAACCGAACCATGATCACCTCTATGATCAATAAATTAATATTTTATGTTATACGAATTTAATATAAAAATTGTGTTTATATTATTTGGCGGGATAAAATATGCTTGTTTGGGAAGGACCAATCAAGAGGGTGATGTCCAATTTCCCAAAATGTTAGTGCTTTGGCTCGTTGGACCACCGAACCCCCCCCCCCCTCTCCCCCTTTCCCCCAATTAGCCTATTACTTGTTCTCCATTTACTTCTTTATATTTTTCACCTTCCAATGATTGTGGGTGTTAACTTTCTACGGTGTTATGTGGAGCTGACCCTAGATGGACCAATCTCATTACAGATTTAAACAACAACTAATAATGCACAATTATAGTATTTTTTGTTTTACCCTTTTTCATTTAAAAAAAAAGCACAAAAATGTAAACTATATTAAACCCAAACATTGTGCAACAGTTTCAATTTCAATCATTCTGTGTTTTCATATTTTATTTTTGAATTTATAATATTTTCAATTCGATTATTATAAGCATTTCAACAACTAAAATGAATAGTTAACTAAGAGATTTTTAGTCAATTTAGTTCTTATTTTGTTTATTAATCTTTCAAAAAGAATTAAATCGTTTTCCTTTAACGAAAATACTAATTAAAACATTAATTTTTTAATAATATTAGCTTAACAACTCGTCTATTTTTTATGTTAATATGACACTATTTATCTTATCGTGTTTAAAAATTTAACATTTTAAGCAATATTTTTATTAAAAAACAATAATTCATTTCATTTTCGAAAAGAAGAACCAGTGTCATTTATGTCAATATTTGGTGATGGTTTGATTAAATTTATGAGATTAAGATATTACAGTGTGGGGAACCTGACTATGGATAAGATTGATTCATAGAGCGAGGAGAAATAGATTCTTAAGACACAACGTATGCAATTGGTGCTGCTTTTTGGCAATATTTGATGTGATGAGACAGAAATTTTAAGATTAGGGGATTATCTCATCAATTACGCCAACTTGCCATATGTTTCATCTGCTAATCATTCATATTAAACTTAAGCAAAATGTTGTCAGCTTCAATGAAATAATAATTTGTATTTTTTTATGACTATGTTATTTATATATTTTATGTTTTTATTTTGGCCACAATATTTATTTTATTTTTAGTTACGTATTATTGTTTTGTGAAGTGAAATTATAGAAGACTACAATTTTGCAATTTGAGCCTCTCATTGCTAATTAGAAAATTTTGAGGATGGCGATGGTAACAAAATTAATGCTTTCAAATCGAATAATATAAAAATTGAATTTGAAAACATTTTAAAAGAAAAACACTGTCACAATAAAATAAGTTTATTTAAATTTGGGTCAACCCCAATGATATACTTGTTAAAAGAAATATTCTATATGTTATTTACGCTGAATTTGGTGTAAATACAGTTATTGTTATATTGTCGATTGAATCTTAGTTTAATTGATATGAGCATTGTTGTCAATGTAAGAAGATGTGAATTTAAGTGCGTTGAAGCGCATTATCCTTTTATTTATGGGTTGTTTTAATCATTGTCTCAAAAAGAGCAAATATAATCAAAACCTAAATAAGATTGTTTAAAAAAAAGTCCTCACTATACTAGCATGACGCATATGATGGGGATTTTATTTCTTAATACATGAAATATTTTATATATGTTATAAATTATTGATTGGTACCTCATTAAGTAGATTTTTTTTTTGATAAATTATAATAGGAGAGCAAAATCCTAACAGCAATGCGACTAGCGCGACTTTAATCCAAGTGTACATTTGGAACAATGAACACCCTGACCAGTAGGACAATACACGAGATTCATTAAATAGATTTAAATTTCAATTTTTTGATGATCTAATAATATATAATTTATAAATGCATAAAATATAAATCTTAAAAAATAAGCTGTCTAAGTAGCAAGGACAGAACTATGTTGATGGTGGGAAGGGGCATAACTAAAGTGACTTGATATCAATATAAATTACCTTGAGAAAAGTATAAAATAAAAATTACGATCAATAAAAAAACAGTTTGATTCAATCATTTGCTTCTTGTTGCATACTTTTATCTCCTAACTTTATCATCACAATATCGATATTTTAAAAAAGGTATCGAATACCAACAATAATCGGTTCAAGCCGTTAATTCAACTTTGCTCTTCTATCAAGGATATTAATTCAAGATTTAACTTTATTAAGTATCTTACATTTTCTTACTCCTTTTTCAACCATTATGAGGACATTTTGATGGATGAAAGCAATCCTCATTTGAATCTTTGATTGAACCCAGAATCTTTTGCATACTAGTACTACCTTGTCTCTTATGTATTTAAGAATGGCTGCACCCTAATGACCCTTGTCTCCACTTCTTGCCAACTCAAAGATGAAAATTGGATTGTTCATCTTACCTGTCTATCCTGATTATTAATCCCAAAATTTGTGTTCATAATTGAGAAGACCTATATTGTTAACCAGTTGCAAAGTCTTGAGTGGGTTTAGGTTGGATTTTTCAAAGATAACAACATTTCTAGCTTCTCATATCACCCATTCTCAAATCAGTACACGATCATTACAAAGTAGACAAAACTCTCTTTGAAAACTCATATTCCATAGGGAAGCAATTATGAGAAATCTTGTACAAAAATATATAATGAGGAGCTTCCTTAAGACCTTCCATTTTTTATCAAACTCGCTTTAGGTGTTTCTGATATGTGGATTTCACAGATAACATTTCACAGCACATATATAATATTTTTGCCTTCAAAGTCTTAATTATAATTACAGTCGATCCTGCAATAATTCTCCATATTTGTTTCGCAAGTAGCTGAGAGTTATTTACACTGTAAATAATGTCTATAGAATTGCACTGTATACAGTGGCTTTTTTACAACAATAATGTAAAAATAATAATTAATTACAAAAATAGGCCAGGTCAAAATTATTTACGAAAATCGATTGTTTTGAACAATTCCTGCCAATGCTGCCTGATACACTAGCAATACCACCATCATTTTCCCCTAATCATCAGCAAATCATTGATTTTAAAAAAAAAATTGGTGCCTCCACTATGTCAGGAAGCACCGATATATATATTTTCCAAGATATCCAAGAAAATACAGGTATACCTAAGAAGATACACCGGCACTAGCAAAAAAAAAATGATTGGAAATAAAAATATAGAAAAGTATAGTTAGATAGAGACTTTTAAAAGTTATTTCTTTTTTTTTTCTTTGTAATGATGCCAGTTCAACCAATTATTCCGAAGGTTGAAAAACTTCGGTCTAACTGTACTGTTCTATATTTTTATCAACTTTTTTTCTTTTTGTATCTTTGAAAACATTTAATCTTTTTCAACATTTGAGAATATTTAGTGTGAAAAAATAAAATAAAATAAAAAACACAATTTTTATGTGGAAACCTTTTTGGGAAAAAACCACGGGCATAGAAGAAGAAAATTCACTATGTCGAATTCGAATTATTACAAGAGAAATAAATTATGTCTATTTATAAGCTTGTGAAGCCATATTCTAGTAAGACTGAAACATCTTATTCTAATCAATATCAAATAGATAGAATTTAATAAGGTTTAAAAAAACCTTATTCTAAAATAAAATAAAAGAAGCGTAATTCTATATGGATTCTTCTTTTATTTTATTTTACCACTATATTTTATTTAAATAAGGATTCGGGTCACTTAATTCTAACAATCTCCACCTTGACACGAATTCTCAATGAACAAGTTCTTCATCGCGAACTCTCAACGAGCAAGTTCTCTACCTCTTCCATAAAACCTCTTAAGGGTTTAACGTCAACAATGAACACTAACCAAGTCTAAGCAATGCTCAAACTTGGTTATAGGAAGTGACTTAGTCATCATATCTGCAGGATTTTCATGAGTACTAATTTTGCTCACAACAATATCACCACGAGCAATAATATCACGAACAAAATGATACCGAACATCAATGTGTTTTGTTCTCTCATGAAAAATTTGATCTTTTGCAAGAAAGATGGTATTCTGACTGTCACAAAATACTGTGCTGATTTGAAGGTCTTTATTGAGTTCACTAAAGAGTCCATTTAACCAAATAGCTTCTTTACAAGCCTCAGTAATTGCCATGTACTCAGCTTCAGTGGTAGACAAAGCGACTATAGTTTGCAAAGTGGCTTTCCAACTGATTGTACAACCTCTGATTGTAAAGACATAACCTGTGAGAGATCTTATTCTATCAAGGTCTCCAGCTAAATCAGCATCAACATACCCAATAACTCCATCTCTAGTTCTTCCAAACTATAAGAAAACATCAGTAGTACCTCGTAAGAATCTTAAAATCCACTGAACTACTTTTCAGTGTTCTTTACCGGGATTCGCCATGTATCTGCTAACTGCACTGACTGCATATGATAAATCTGGACGTGAATAAACCATAGCATACATGAGAGATTCCACTGCACTAGAGTATGGAACATGTGACATGTACTCAATCTCATCATCTGATTGTGGAGACAAAGTCGATGAAAGTCTAAAATAGGCTACTAAAGGAGTATTAACAGGCTTAGCACTCTGCATATTGAACATGCAAAGAACTTTCTCAATGTACCCCTTCTGAATTAGGTACAATTTACTTTCTTTTTTATTTTTGAGAATCTCCATACCAAGTATCTTCTTTGCTGGTTCTAAATCTTTTATCTCAAATTCTTCACTTAGTTGGGCTTTGACCTTTCTTATCTCTCTTTTATCTTTTACTGCTATCAACATGTCATCAACATAAAGAAGTAGATACATAAAAGAACCATCACTGTTTTTCTTAAAGTAAATACAACTGTAAAAAACTACTTCTTTTGAAATCATAAAAAGTCATAAAGGAATCAAACCTCTTATACCACTGTCTTGGTGACTGTTTCAAACCGTAAAGGGACTTTTTCAGCAAGCAAACATAGTCTTTTTTTTCTAAGACTGTAAAACCCTTTAGTTGTTGCATGTAAATATCTTTCTCAAGTTCTCCATGCAAAAATGAAGTTTTTTACATCTAACTGCTTAAGCTCCAAATCATGCATAACCACAATACAAAGCAAAGCTCAAATCGAACTATGCTTAACAACTGGGGAGAACACATCTGTGAAGTCCATTCTTGGAATTTGACTGTAACCCTTTGCAACAAACCTTGCTTTATATCTGGGTTCTTCAACTCCTAGAGTCCCTTCTTTCTTTTTAAACACCCATTTACAACAAACAACCTTTTTACCTTTAAGAAGTTTCACAAGATCTCGTGTTTTATTTTTGTGGAGTGATTCCATCTCCTATTGAATAGCAAACATCCACTTTTCTAAGTCTTCACAGCTAACCGCCTCAGAATAATTAGATGGCTCTTGATTCGCATCTATATCTTCAGCCACATTTAAAGCATAAACAACTAGGTCAGCCTCAGTATATTTCTTTGGAGGTTTAATTTCTCTTCTAGTTCTATTTTTGAAGATAGAGTAATGTGGTGAATAAGTAACTTTATTCTCAATTTTTGTACTGGCTTGATGAGTCGACTCTGTATTAATCTGATGCTCCACCTGCTTTTAATTTTCTTTATTGGAAGAATCTTTAAGAGATAAATTAGGTAGCATAGCAGTTTCATAAAAAACAACATCTCTGCTAATCACAACTTTTCTATTTTCAGGACACCATAACTTATACCATTTTGCACCAGTTTTATAACCAAGAAAAACACATTTAATTGATCTTGGTTCCAATTTTCTATTATCAACATGAGCATACACAGGACACCCAAAGATCTTTAAATCAGAATAATTAGCAGGATTACCAGACCATTCCTCTTGTAGAGTCTTTTTCTCAATGGCAACGGATGGGGATCGGTTGATCAAAAAATATGCAGTAGAGGCTGCTTCGGCCCAAAACGACTTTGGTAAGTTATCATTTGACAACATACATCGAACCTTCTCCATAATCGTTCTGTTCATTTGTTCTGCAACGCCATTTTGCTGTGGAGTATGGCGAACTGTCAAGTGTCTCACGATCCCTTCTAACTTGCACAATCTATTAAACTCATCAGAACAGAACTCTAAGCCATTGTCTGTACGGAGGTATTTTATTTGTTTTTCTGTCTGTTTTTCAATCATAATTTTTCAAGACTTAAATGCGGAAAACACATTGTTTTTTTGCTTTAAGAAGAATGCCCAAACTTTTATGGAAAAATTATCAATAAAGGTTAGCATATAATTAGCTCTACCTCTCGAAGGCACTTTGGATGGCCCCACAGATCAGAATTGTAACACCCCCTAACCCCAAACCGTTACCGGAACGAGGTTGTGAGGCATTACCGGATATATTAGGCAACTTACGAATAATTTACAATTAATATAACTTTCATAGTATAATATAATAATTAAGTCCCTATCTTGAACTCTCGAAGTTCAAACACGTATTAAAAGTAGAACGGGACTTGTTCAAGTATTCCAAATTTTTTTATAAAAATTTCGGCAGCATTTCTGCTTATTTTTACCTAAACTTCCTGCAAATTCAAACCAAAACAACCAACACCAATATTTCACATTCATATACTAATATTTATATTATAAACAAAATTTTAATTTAATAACTATCATAGCATCATTCAAAATTGATTAAAAACTTCATTCATTTAACAACTTAATGTTCATGTATCAAAATATCATGTACTTTCCTTACCATTTCATTTAACCATCTAAATTTTATAATTCATCCTTCACTACCCAAATTAATATACATATTCAAGTGACTAAATAACACCTATGTACATGCCACCTTTACCCAAAAGAAAAATATATATCACCAAGTTTGTGTTGGAGTCGGGATTGTTCTGGATGCTGAGCCGAGACACTTGACTTCTACTAACCTGCGCACGGAAACAACCGTACGCTGAGTATGGATATACTCAGTGGTATTACTATAACTCAAGACTATTTAACATTAATAAATTACAAACATCAACCATAAATTCTATAATTATTTAAACTACTTTTATATATAATTATTTTACTTCATAAATCTTAAATTCATAATTCATTTTTCTCATACTAACTCAATTCATAATTTAGTTCATACATTCTTTCTCGTACTTTTCAATAGTACTAAAACAAATAATCTCATTTTCAAAATTTCATTTCAATTATTTACCCTATTAACAAAGCTCGGACTATGACAGATACGCGGATTTCCACCCAAACACACCAGAATATCCAACCCAAACACACCCGGAATATTGTAAATCCTCCATAACACACCGGTATAATATATCCTCCCAAACACACCAATAAGGCATTAAATGCCTATTCGGATAAACCGAAGTATATAATAACAGAAACATCTTCTCGGCCGAACTACAATCTCTTCATCACATCACAAATCCAATGGCATGCCATTTGTATCGTATCTAGTCTGACAAGTTAATAGGGTATTATTTTACTTTTTCTAATTTCAATTTAATTTACACAAAAATTTTCAATACTCATTCAATTCAAATATCTATTATCTTAATTCATATACAAATTAATTTTCACACAAGTGTATACCATCAACACCATACAATTGTCACCATTTATTTATTTTTCAATCAATACACTTTTCAAATAATCACATACTTACCTCAAACCTTACTTACCATACATAACAATTAAAATTTCAGCAATCAATAATAATTAAAATTTGAATTATAGTAATACACACCGTAATTCTCCAGTTTTAGTCCTCGATGACTTTCTCCTTTCCTTTCGATGCTGATGCTTCAGGTTCTTTATTGGCTACGAAAATAATAGTAATTTACATTATTATTTACAGCACTAATTATAATAAATAATTAAATTTCTAAATAACTCCTCCCTTATTCCCAATTTAATCCTAACTAAACTTAATTATTTTCTTAATCCAATTCACTCTCTTTTTCTATTCAAATTTTGTCTAAACTTATATTTAACTATAAAATTTCCAGCATATTTCCCTAATTTCGAAATTTCTTCAATTTAGTCCCTACAACATAAAACTTATAGCCTACTTTACAATTTAATCCCTTAATCAATTCTAACTTAGAATTCATTCAATTAAATCCCTAATTCCATAATTTTTCCAACATGAACCCTACTTGGAAACATATGAACTCTTGAACTATCAACTTAATTTCATCAAAATCTTGTTTCAAAGCTCCTAAAACATCAAAATTAAGAGAAAAGGACTTAATTGACTTACCTTTTAAAGCTTCAAACCTTAAAACCCTAGTTTTTCCTTTCCCTTTTCTTTCTTTCTTTTTCTTTCCCTGTTTCGAAATGCTTCTGTTTTGTTTCTTCTTTGTTTCTTTTGTCTTTCTTTTATTCTTTTATTATTTCATTTATTTTACTTATTTATTTTATCATTTAACTAATATATATTATTATTAATTTAATAACAATATAATTAATACATTTGTATACATGTATCTTTGTACATTTGTACACTATTATTACCATCCATTTGTCTTTCTTTTATTTATTTAACAAATAAAAATCTTATAATATTAATATTTAATTAATAAATATCTTTAACTTAAAATTTAAGTAAATACATAATTATAATACAAATGTATATATTCATATTATTACAAATGTCATTATTTAATTTGTTTTTCATACCAAAAATCTTATAATTTAATTATTTAATTAACAAATATCTTTATACTTAAATTATAAGTAATTAAATATTTAAATTACAAATGTACCCATACAATTCTTACACATGTATATTTTATTACCATACAATTGTCTTCTATTTAATTTATTTATAATATATTATCAATTAAATAATCATAACAATTTAATATAAAACCATAATAATAATCATTATAATATATAAAACCTAAAAAAATATTTGATTTTATTTCACCAATATGCCAACTCATTTGTAGTCAATGGCTTAATTGCCATTTTAATCCTTTTTATTTTCTATTGCTTTATAATTAAACTTTTACCCTTTATTCAATTTAATCCTTTTTATTACTTACTATAAATTAAGCTAAATTCACTTAATTAGATCCTAATTAGACACACCACTAGGCTCATAAATATTTTTAATAATTATTTTCGAACTTATTTCACTAAGACGGAGGCCCTATAACTCACTTTTCCGGTGCCCGTGAATTTCAGGTAATTACAAGAATAAATATACTCCAACGTTCCCTTTGTGTTGTGGATTCCTCTGGTGAATCGAACTCTCTTTTGCTTCCCAAAAACACAATACTCACTGAAATTCAGTTTGCAAATTCTTTGCCCATCAAGAAGTCCTCTTTTGCTCAATTCTGTCATGCTATTCTCACTCATATGCCCTAGGCGCATATGCCAAAGTTTAGTAATATTATCATCTGACAAGGAAGAGGAAGCAACAGCTGCATCACTAGTAACAGTAGAACCTTGCAAAACATATAAGTTGGCAGTCTTTCTCTGCCCTTTCATCACAACAAGGGAACCTTTGGAAAATTTTAAAACCTCACTTTCAGCTGTGTATCTACACCCTTTTAAATCAAGAGTACTCAACGAAATCAAATTTCTTTTCAATTCTAAAACATGTCGTACGTCACTAAGTGTTCTGACAGCTCCATCAGACATCTTAACTTTAATTGTTCCAACACTTGCGACTTTACATGAAGCATTATTTCCCATCAAAACAACACCTTCAGACACTGTTTCGTAAGTTGTAAACCAATCCCAATTGGGACTCATGTGGAAGGTGCAGCCTGAATTAAGTATCCACTCCTCGCTCACTTTAGAATTGTTAATTGAAGCAACTAGAAGTTCACCATTGCTATAATCTTCTACAACATCAGCTTCACCGAAATTTTCTGGTTGTTTTCCCTTTTGATTCGCAGCCTCCCTTTTAATCTTGTTCTGTAGCTTATAGCACTCAGATTTAATGTGCCATTTCTTCTTGCAGAAGTTACAAGTTTTACCTCTGTTTGAAGACTTTGATCTACCTTTAGATTTATCGTGAAGATTCTGTTCCTGTGTCCTTCCACGATCATCATCAGCATTCTGATCTTGTCTCCCACGAACAATGAGACCCTCTCCTTGAGAGTCGGGTTTAACCACAAGATGCTTCATCTTATCATACGAGGTCAAAGAATCATAAACCTCATCAACTGTGAGAGACTCGCGGCTATATAAAATCATGTCTCTAAAGGTTGAATAAGACGGGGGCAACGAGCAAAGTAGATCAATCCTAGATCTTCCTTATCATACTGAACCTCCATGGCCTCCAAGTTTGAGAGAATTTCTTTAAACACTGTCAAGTGTTTGTGTACAGACGCACCTTTCTCCAAACGATGAGCATAAAGACGTTGCTTCATATGCAACTTGCTTGTTAGAGTTTTCGACATACATATTTATTCTAGCCTCTTCCATAATGCAGCAACGATCTTCTCTTTCATCACATCCTGCAAAATTTCGTTGGACAAATGCAGATATAATTGTGTTAATGCCTTTCGATCCTTACGCTTCTTCTCTTCATCTATTAATGTCGAAGGCATCTTATCTATACCTAGCAGGGCATCTTCTAGATCCATCTGCGCAAGAACTGCTTGCATCTTAATCTGCCATAATGCAAATCTGGTGTTGCGATCCAACAGCGGAATTTCATACTTCAAAGACGCCATTACCGTGATCGAGATGAATAACCTAGAAGCTCGGATACCAATTTGTGAAAAAATAAAATAAAATAAAATAAAGAACATGCAAATTTTTACATGGAAACCCTTTCGGGAAAATCCATAGGCAGAGGAGAAAAAAATTCACTATGTCGAATTCGAATTATTACAAAAGGAATAGACTATATCTATTTATAGGTTTGTGAAGCCATATTCTATTAAGACTGAAACCTAATCAATATCAAATAGATAGAATTTAATAAGGTTTAAAAAATATTATTCTAAAATAAAATAAAAGAAGTGTAATTCTATATGGGTTCTTCTTTTATTTTATTTTACCACTGTATTTTATTTAAATAAGGATTCTAGTCACTTAATTCTAACATTTAATTTTCTCAACATTTGAAAATTAGAGAAGAGAAGCAAAGTAGAGATGACAACAAAAAGTGAAGACCCAAAATTTTTAGTTTTGATTTCAAAAAATGAAGGAAACAATTTTGCAAGTGAATTTGAAATTTTTACTACTCTTCTTTTTCTAGGGCTATTTTTTAACTTTAGCTTCTTCTTTTTTATTTCCAGTCAATTTTTTTATTTTCCCTGATGCTGTACGACACACCAACAATGCTATTAAATTTTTTTCTTGGTATAGCCTATTTTCTTAAGTATTTTGGAAAAAAATATATATATCGGGGCCATTTGACACAGTAGCGATATCAATTATTTTTTTAAAAACCAATGATTGGCTGATAATTGGAAAAAAATGAGGGTGATGTTACCAATGTATTAAGCGGTACCTATAAAAACTATTCAAGAAAAATTATTTTTGTAAATAATTTTTACCCTAACCTATTTTTGTAATTATTTTTATATTATTACCGTAAAAAAGCCAAATACATAAAGGAAACGCGGTAAGAAAATAATTTCCAACATGTACTTTTCAGCAATTGGTTGTACCTTGTACATCGCTGTGGCCATCTATTTTTATATTGGTGCATTGTTTCTTGTTAAATTCAATGTCAACGCACGTGAAAAATGAAGTTATTAATACGGTTAATATGTTATTTGATATATAATTTTAATTTTAATGTTCAATTTGATACCTAAATTTTTTATCTCAGTTTTGTACTTAATTTTTTTTAATATTCATGTTGGTATTTGAATTTTTTTCAATTTGATACTTGAAGTTTTTCTTTTGTCCTAATTTGATACATGAGTTTGACTTCAATATTCAATTTAATACTTAAGTTTTTTCTTTGTTCCAATTAAGTACCTATGTTTTTTTTCATAGAGCACTGTGTCGAACATTCATTAAGCCACATAATGTTGTTTGGTCTTTGATATCAAATTGAACATTAAAACAAAACTGTTGTATCAAATAATAATAGTAATAATAATAAAACAAAGGCTTAATGCACACTTTAGTCCTTGAAGTACATCTCTTTTCTCACTTTGGTATGTAAAATTTTTTTAAGCCCACTTTAGTCCTTAACATTATTGGACATTCCTAATTTAGTCTAGGATACCCAACCAATCATATATTGCCATGTGTCATATGATGACCTCACAATGACATCATTATATGAAAAACCCTAATAGATACTTAAAAATTTAAAAAAAATTATAAGAACAATAAAAAAATTAGTAAAATTTACTAAATTTTTTTAAAATAAAAATATTAGATATTTTAATATTTTTAAAATTTTATAAATCACAATTACTAAGCTTAGACATTAGATCGTTGTCTTTTGGAAGAATACCGCCTACAATAATTATTTTATAATTCAATCAATCAAAATTTATAATTGGTAGATCTTTTTAGATATGAATTTGGATAATTTTTTTTCAAATTATTTAAATAATAAAAATAATATTATTTTAATCAAATAATAATTGAAATAATATTTTTAATTATTCCAAATTTTCTTTTACTATCTAAAGAACAAAATCTTAAAAATTATTGTCGAGTGTTTGATCATTCTAAAGAACTTTGGTAAAAATAAAAAGAGCATGTCCAAACATTAAATATGTTGCCAAAAACACTGATGAAGTACTAAAAAATAATGTATTTTAAAATATTAATAATTTGATATAAAAAATTATCAATTTTCATTAAAATATTTTAAATATAGTTTTTATAAAAATTGATTGTATTACTATATACAATTTTTATATTAAATTTTTAATATTTTAAATGTAATTAGCGAATGTATACTTTATTTCAAGACATAACAGTTATTACTATTTTGAATAATTTTAATATTATTTTTCAATCTTTTATGATCTCTAATAATTTTGTATATATTTTTTACAATATTTACAATATCTAATAATTTTTTTATAATTCTTGGATTTTTAGTAATAAATTTTATTATTTAAAAAAAAATTCTAACATATTTTAATTTTTTAAATTATAATTTTATTTATATATTTTTTAATTTTTTTTTGTAACTGATAATGTTTACGTGACAATTTATGGATGGTTAGATATTTCAGTCGGTTTCTTTTAACTTCTAAATGATTCAACCTGCTACTTCTGATAAAATTAGAGATTAAAATAGAAACATGTAATAATATTAGTGACTGAAATCTAAAAAAACCTTGAAAACCAAGGTGAAAAAAATGATATATTTCAGGGATTAAAGTGTGAATTAAATCTGAAACAAAGGTTGCCGGCTGTAAACGCGTGGTACTTCAAATTAACCGTACGGTAAAGAAACTTCATGATGGAAAAGGCTAAAGCTTCAATATTCCAGAAATATCTGGACCGTCCAAAAACCAACGGGTCCCACTGATACTGACAAGACGGTGTCGATGCAGTTATGATGATGATCTTGGATTTCAGTTTGCTTGGACTCTTTGTAATTATCAGTTCGGCTATCTCTCCTAGATTCCATTCATATAGGATGAGATTTTCAGTATATGAATTACTCCTATTTACTTTAAATTATTATTTAATAATAAATATTCTTTTTATTTTAGATTGAATTGTAAATATATAATTATAAATATGATTAGCCAATTGAGTCTTAGTTCGATTGACATGAGCATTATTGTCAATGTAAGAAGATATGAGTTTGAGTGCGCTAAAGCAAATTATTCTCCTATTTATAGGTTAGGGAGGAGCTACGAGTAGTTCTAGACATTATATTAAAAAGAACAAATATAAAAGGGTGTTTGATGAGCAGAGTTTTGAGTCCTTTTTAGTTGATTTAGGCATAAATGAATGATTGAGTAGTCAAATCATTTAATTGTAGTGTTTGGTGAATGGATGTTTATAATAGCTCGTTGAGCTAAAACCTCCAAAACAAAAAGCATAAGGATGGACAACGTTTTTTACCACTGATTGGGAATGAGATATGTAGAATGACATATTTAACCATGTTTGCTAAAAAAATACTCATTTTGCCACATGTTCTTATTTGTGGCATGTCCCTATTTATCATTTTATACATATCAACTTTCAGTTATCTGTTAAGTTTTACTAAATACTTTTAAATAAACAGTTAATAGAATGAGTTGGTCAAACCAGTTATTGCAATAAGCAATTAGCTATCAGCCAATTGCCAAACAGGATCATAATCAAAATCTATAATAAAATTATTTAAAAAATATATAAATATGACTAAAAATTTTAATAATTTTATATTTTTATTTAATCTCTCCAAAACTTATAATTACATTTAGACTCCTTTAAAAAATTTCAAAATTGCTCCTAATATTTTAGAGAATAACTTTAATAGTAATGCTTTCTTAGGTGTTGATGTTGTTGTACAAGTATTTTTGTTCAAATTATGCTAATTTATTATTATCACATACGATAATAAATAATTAAGGTTAATTTAATTAAAATTTAAAGAAATACCATTACTTTCGTTTGATAAATTAATATATATAATTGAACGAAAATAACGTTAACTGTTACTTATTTTTCATTCTAAGCCCACCAATGCTTTCCTTAATCAAAGTGGTCAAGCTGTGGAAGCTACGCGAAGGATGAATCAGTCATTTTCCAACGAAGCTACGTCTTCCGCCATATAATCAGTACACGTAATTATTGGACAAATATTTATCTCACGTAATTTATTCATGCATTGTTATCACAATTTTATATGGTACATTTTCCAATTAAAAATTAAAAATAAATTAGATATTTATAAAAAAAAACCAAACAAAAATGTTGTTGTAATAATTTTATTTTGTAAGTAAAAGGGTATTTTAGTCTTGATGATGTTTGGTTGGTTGGTGCCATTAATTTAATTAAGAGCTTAAATATAATATTAAAAATTAAAAAATAATTAATGAAAATATATAATTACGTATATAATTAATAAAAGATTTATGAAGATATGGAAATCCAAAATTGATATAAATTAATGATTAAGACCTAAAAATATTCATTTCTTTTCTCCTAAAATATGATAGAAATAAAATAAAATTGACTGATTATTTCAAAATTTAAAATAAATCAGATTTTTAATTAAAAAAAATGAATTCATATCTGTTTAAAGTTAGATAAGATTCGAATTAACTTTGACTCGAAAATTACAATTATAAAAAGAGAGAGAGAGAGAGAGAGAGGTGGGGTGTGATGTGGGAGTGACGCGTGGACGTGAAAAACCAAAAGGAGGATCACGTGTCCGTCAAGGCAAAGCTACTTTTTGGGTGCGTGGGTGACAACGGATCCATTCCACACAATATCAAAAGGTTATTACCACTTACACGTGTTGACCAAACCCCCCATTTCTTTTAACCCGTTTTCCCAATTCCCGGTTCGTTCCTCTTTCTCCCCCTTCCTTTTATATACCAATTCAACCCCCCATTACTTAATTCATTTTCTCGCCAATCCAAAAAAAAAAAAAAACAGTTACAGATCGCTAGAACAAGAAAAAATCTAAATCGAGTTCGAAGAGTTGCAGCTTTGTTGAGGCGGTTGTTTTTGTGTGTGTGTTTGGGTTATGGTAATTGTCTGAAGAGAAACAAAACAAAGATGGTAGCGGAAGCTGAGGTTGTTTGTCAACAAAGGGTGCCGGTGTTAGATGTTCCATATTTTGGTAAAGGAAGTAACATCGAGGAGATTGATGAAATTGTTGCGATTTCATCGCCGGTTTCTTCACCCAAGCTCGGAAAAGTTGGCCTTCCCGCCGATTTACCCACACCTCAACTGGTTAGTCTTTCTCTTTCCGTTTCCCCCCCTCTTTTTTTAATGTTTGTAAAGATCCTGAATTTTAAACATTAGATTTGTGTGGTTGATGAGTAGGATTTGGTATGGTTGAGATTTAAACTAGAGAGCATATGATTTTAATTTTAAGAGTGATTGGTATTTCAGGATGTGAAATCTGTGGAAAAAATCACAGATCCGAGTATTGAAACTACTACGGTGGTGCAATTTGTTCCGGACATTCGTTCAGGTAGTTTTGCTGATATTGGACCTAGGAGATACATGGAAGATGAACATATTAGAATTGATGATCTATCTTCGCATTTGGGTCCCCTTTTCAAGTTCCCTAAGCCTAGTGCTTTTTATGGGGTAATAATTGCAATCTTGGCTTTGTGTTTTGCTGCTACTGCCTGCTTGAATTTGATATGATTTTGTAAATTAATTTAGGGTTTTTTTTCAGGTGCTTGATGGTCATGGAGGTCCTGAAGCAGCTGCTTATGTAAGGAAACATGCTCTTAGATTCTTTTTCGAAGATGTCGATTTTCCTCGGACTTGTGAATTTGATGATGTTTTCATGGAAGGGGTTGAGAATTCCCTTAGTAAATCGTTTCTTCTTGCTGATCTTGCTCTTGCTGATGATTGTACTGTGAATAGCTCTTCGGGCACTACAGCTCTTGTTGCTATGATATTTGGAAGGCATCTAATGGTGGCTAATGCTGGTGATTGCCGAGCAGTGCTATGCCGAAAAGGGGAAGCAGTCGATATGTCTGAAGATCACAGACCTATATATCCATCAGAACGGGGGAGAGTAGAAGATCTGGGTGGGTTTATAGATGATGGGTATCTCAATGGCGTTCTATCGGTTTCCAGAGCCTTGGGGGATTGGGACATGAAGTTCCCCAAGGGTTCTTCGTCGCCTCTCATTGCAGAGCCAGAGTTTCGACAGGTGGTTCTAACAGAAGACGATGAATTCCTCATCATTGGGTGTGATGGGATTTGGGATGTTATGTCGAGTCAGCATGCAGTTAGCATAGTTCGAAAAGGATTACGGCGGCACAATGATCCCGAACAATGCGCTAGAGACCTCGTGATGGAGGCCTTACGTTGCAACAC
This sequence comes from Gossypium hirsutum, assembly GCF_007990345.1. Taxonomy (NCBI): domain Eukaryota; kingdom Viridiplantae; phylum Streptophyta; class Magnoliopsida; order Malvales; family Malvaceae; genus Gossypium; species Gossypium hirsutum. The sequence continues at coordinate 5,184,273 of NC_053431.1, read as the reverse complement.
ATTCGATAATCTCACCGTGATTGTTGTATGCTTTTCTTCACCCGATCACCTGGAACAATCATCTCCTAGGCCAAGAAGATTAAGGTGTTGCAGCTTATCAGCAGAAGCCCTGTGTAGCTTGCGGAGTTTATTGGATGCCAATGCCAAGTGGTGAATGTAAATAGGATTTGAAAGTTCAATAGGGTTTACATTATTATCATTACTGTTTTCGGCTGCTTCAGTTAGAGCTACAAAAAAAAAAAAAAGCAGCTAGAAGTTTTGCAGGGGATGTTTTTGTGGTGGATTATGGGCAGATGTACACAGAGGATGGTGGTGTAGAGATGCTATCATTTATGGATTCTTTTTTTCCTTAAAATCCAGGGTGGTTGCCCTTGTTCATTCGTGAGATTGTATGTACATATTATCGTCAATAAAGGTCTCAAGTTTTGATTTTTACATGCTACTGCATCATCTTTCCTCATCATAAACAGACAAGCACGGGTTGAAGTACTATGAAACTTAAAATTTTTTTCTACTCACAGAACAATTTCATAGAAACACCAAAGATTGCAGACCATGCATGTTCATGCATGTTAACAATTTCCATAGCGCGCTTTTATCAAATTATTCCCATCCATTGACATTCAACAAGCACATGTTTACTGGAAGTTGAAATTGTCATGACTGAGTTTTACCCTGAAAACTCATATATGCTTTACATACCATATCATCAATCCAACCATTATGCAATCAGAAGCATCTTCATTGACATACAACTTAAAAACCCAACATGAAGACACAGGTCTAATCCAATGCTGGGTTTAAATTTTCTAAAAACTGGGAATTGGAAATGAACACAGAACAACATAACATGAGCAAAGAAAGATCACCAAATCAACAATCATCAACCAAACAATAATCTGTAAAATGCCCTTACTTAGATTCAGAAAAGCTAAAATTGATAATCATATCCCAAGTATCGTAACATGATAAAACATAATAAAAAATTAAACAGTCGAACGATAATTGGAAATTAAAATCCCGTCTCTCATACTAACAAAAGATCGACAAGCTAAAGATGGAAACTCAATCGCCACCAGCCTTTTGGTAAACATAAGTGAGTCCACACTTACCGCAATAGTGCCTATCAAAATGGTTAGCCATGAAAGTGCCAGCCCCACACTCAGCATTGGGGCACTCTTTCCTCAGCCTCTGAACCTTGCCGGATTCATCGACCTTGTAGAACTGGAGCACGGCGAGCTTGACCTTCTTCTTCTTGTGCTTGATCTTCTTAGGCTTGGTGTAGGTCTTCTTCTTCCTCTTCTTGGCGCCACCCCTGAGACGGAGAACAAGGTGGAGAGTGGATTCCTTTTGGATGTTGTAGTCGGCTAGGGTGCGGCCATCTTCGAGTTGCTTACCGGCGAAGATGAGGCGTTGTTGGTCCGGGGGGATGCCTTCTTTGTCTTGGATCTTGGCTTTGACATTGTCGATGGTGTCGGAAGACTCGACCTCTAGGGTTATGGTCTTCCCCGTTAGGGTTTTCACGAAGATCTGCATTCTTAGTGGCTACGGTTTGCCTCAGCTGAAGAAGCAGCGGAAAATGGGTTATTGAAGGTGTCGGCTAGGGCTTTTTTATGAGAGAAAGAGTGGGTTTTATACTGTCACAATGCACAGATTCATTTCGATCAAATTCTATTATTAGTCCCTGTACTACGAATAAGTTATGAATTTAATCTTTATAATCTAATTTAGTAAAATTTAATTCCTTCACTTTTTAAAATTTGAAATTTCAATATTGACTTAAAAGGGTCGCATTTAAAACCATTAGATCAAATTCTGCTATTAGTCATTTTTTGTGTATAAGTTGCGGATTTGATTCTTATTATTCAATTTGATCACTTTTAATTTTTAAACTTTTCAAAATTTGAAATTTTAGTTTGAATCAAATGACAATACTTAAATCCGTTAATTAAAATGACTTGACTTTTTTGTGAGTATTATTTGAATAACAAACAAATATAATATTACACATGTGATAATATGTTTAGATTCAATAGCAGTATAACAGTTGAAAATAAAGATTTACATTTAAATCAACAACTGTAGTTGTAAGGAGTTGTTGGTGAAACAAAATGAATGAATGAAAAAAATGGTAATTAAACAAAAAGCAAGTATGGGTTTGCAAGATATATAGGTAGGAGTAGGAGTCGTTTCAAGTAACAGGTCAATTGGGCGCATTGCAAATTCTCCTGATTTCACCTTGTGCACCTGTGAGAACATCAAGGGAACCCATACGCACCATTGCCTTGCCAAACTTTTTAGCCCAGGCTGCACCGTGCCTCACATTGTTCAACACCAACGCGGAGGTCAAGGAACTGTCCATCAATGTCTGGTCGGAGGTGAGCAAACCACGACGACCCCTCAGTTCAGTGTAGTACTTGTTGTCCAGGCGATTGGGTGTGACACTGTCAAGTGGCACTGTGGTTGGATCCCCTCCAGCACCAGCCGCAGATGTTGGGGGTGGGCACTTGGTTTTCAAAAAGGCAGCGTAGTTAGGATCAAGAGAAGGGTCTTGGGCATGAGTGGCGTTAAAAGAGTAGAGTCGGTTGGAAATGGAAGAGCAATGCGAGACACCAATGGAGTGTGCCCCCGATGATGTCACCATCTCATCCACTGACATCCCTTTCCTTGCGAAAAGTTGAGCAATTTGTTGTGCGTTAAAGGATAGCGGGGGCAGGTTTTGTGTTACTTCGTCGATAATGGAGACCTGGCCATCCCGGCGGCCGGCGGGAATGGCGTAATAAATCCCTCCAGCTTTGTAGGTGCTCTCACGGGCAGCGAATGCGGTTATGTCTGCACAAGACACGGTTCCTGGACATTGTGCCTCGATTTGGGCTTTGGCCTCATCAATCACCTCGAAGCCTCGCAAACTTGGGTTATTAGCAGGGTGGTCCATCTCTGCTGGGGGGTTTCCGGGCACGGACCTTAGAAGACGGAAGCATCACAACCCTGAATTTGCATGCAGAAAGTAGAGTTAGAGGAGGAAACATGATGAGTCAATCTATCAATTATTAAGCAAATGAGCGTATACATACCCTGACGAAGCAGTCATGGAAATACATTCGGATGAGACCAGCAGCTATGCCAGGATTAAGTGACACCGCTTTGTTTACAGCTTTTCTCACAATGGTCTCTGCGGATGGACAAGTTTGTGTACAGAAGCCGACCTTCAAAGATGCAGACGCCACGGTTGAGCAGCCAAGCATGAAGGAGAGCAAGGCAATAATGTGAAATTTCGAGCATAACAGTGTCATTGTGCCTGATATATATATAATACAGCAGAAGAAAAACTTAAAAATTAAATGAAAGCAAATTAAAAGTAGAATGGAAAGGGCCGGAGATCAGAAAATGGTGGTTTGTGCAGTTGGGATTGGAAGGTTGTGAGAGTGGAGATGTTGGATGGAGTATATTTATATATAGCCATAGGTGGGGTTGGTGGTGATTACTTGTTGGAACCGAGAACGTGTGTAGTGTTAGCTGTAAGCTTGAAAGCATAGCTTGAGGCTGAAGTGTTCCCTTGTTTTGAACCATTCAGAGGCATGCAGCAGCTTCTTTGTGAGCGAAGACGAAGAAAACTTCAGATTCAGACACATATATTACTTCATCTCTTTAATATCATATATATATATATATATTCAGCTCTGACCAAGCCTTTCAACTGTCTATTCTAAATTATTGCAACGAGAGTTATGGGTTTTCTCAAACTGTAATAGAGTTATGGTAAATTCTATATTTTCATAAAAATTTCACTTCAAAATAAATTTAACTTTTTATTTTCACTTTAATCTCTAAATTTTTAATTTTTTACAATTTAATCTCTATTGCTCAAAACTTATCATTTATTCTACAATTTAATCCTTTTTTATTTCTAGCTTAGAAATTTATCAATTTAACCCCTAATACTAAATTATTCAACATTAACAACATTTACAAACTCAATAGTTGCTAACTTCGACATAAGTTGGGTAGTACTTAATATCGGGACTCCAAAAACATAAAAATTATAAGAAAATGAACTAAATTAACTAACCAATTCAACTTGAAACTTTGAAACCCTAAGCCATGAGTTCTTTTTCTTTCTTTATGTTTCCTTTTTCTTTTATCTTTCTTTATTTCTTTTATTACTATAATATATATATTTACTTAAATATTAAACATATTATAATATATATATTAATTTTAATTTATTAGTAATATATAATAATTTTACACCTTATGTCAGCCTCATTAAAGAATAATGGTGTAATTTCTTCTTTAGTCCCTTTAATTATTTTTTAATCTATGATTCAACTTTCAGCGTATATGTAATTTAGCCTTTATACCTAATTACTTTTAATTCAAGTAAATTCACTTAACTAAAATCTAATTAACTACACAACTAGCTTAGTAAATATTTATTAAAAATATTTACGAGTCTGATTTACGAGAACGGAGGAAGGTATTTTTTATTTTTTTCAATTTGGTTCTTTTCTTTTAATTAACTATCGAAACGTTAAAATTTCTTAATGAAACTTTAATACCACCTTAATTACACTCCGTAAATATTTATAAAAATATTTACGACTCGATTTATAAAAATAAGGTCTCGTTACCTTATTTTCTAAAACCACTTGAACTTAATAAACCACTTATATAACATAAATTATCAAATCAAAAATCTTTTTTTTTAAAAAAAAATCACATTTGACTGGTAAATATTAAATAATAATACGAACTTACTCATCAGATTTGGTGGCCCCGAAACTACTGTTTTCGACACCACTGAAAAATAGGTTGTTACATAATCATTTAAAAATTATAAAGATATAAACATTAAAATAATAAAATTATATTTTTATTATCACAAAAATATACAATTTAATTTCAACCTGACTCACTATTATGTAGATGACAAGTAGTGACATGCAATCACCCCTTTGTGCCACTATTAAGAAACTAAAAATTAAAATGTTGAAACATTTATTATTAACCAAAATTGGAAAAAGAAAAAGTAAATTAGCTATATATGTAGATGTCAACTAGTAATAATTTTTGCAAGTCATGAATGTCTGCAACAATGTGCATAATCTATTTGAAGGATGAACAAAAACAATAATCATAAAGAAAATTGACAAATCAAAACAAATTACAGATATGCATCAATTTTAGTAGCAGCCAAAAATGAAAAGAAAAAACATTTACATGAGTAGGAATATGCAGGCGGTGTTCTATATAAATTTACCATTAAAATAATATTACAGCTAGCGAAACCCCATAACTCTCTTAAGGCAGCAAGTTGCAATAATTTAGAATAGAGAATTGAAGGCTTGGTCAGAGCTGAAAAAAAAAAATATATATATATATATATATGATATTAAGGAGATGAAGTACTATATGTATGTCTGAATACAAAGAAGCCGCTGCATCCCACTGAATGGTTCAAAACAAAGGAACACTTCAACCTCAAGCTACGCTTTCAAGCTTACAGCTAAAACTACACACGTTTTTGGTTCCAACAAGTAATCACCACCAACTCCACCTATGGCTATATATAAATACTCCACCCAACATGTCCACTCTCATTAACCTTTCAATTCCAACTTCACAAACCACCATATTCTGATCCTCAGCCCTTTCCATTTAATTTCTAAGTTTTTCTTCTACTATATTATATATATCAGGAACAATGACTTTTTTGTGCTCTAATTTTCTCATTATTGCCTTGCTTTCCTTCATGCTTGGCTGCTCAACCGTGGCTTCTGCATCTTTGAAGGTCGGCTTCTATACACAGACTTGTCCATCCGCAGAGACCATTGTGAGAAAAGCTGTAAACAAAGCGGTGTCACTTAATCCTGGCATAGCTGCTGGTCTCATCCGAATGTATTTCCATGACTGCTTCGTCAGGGTATGTATACGCTCATTTGCTTAATAATTGATAGATTGACTCATCATGTTTCCTCCTCTAACTCTACTTTTTGCATGCAAATTCAGGGTTGTGATGCTTCCATCCTTCTAAGGTCCGTGCCCGGAAACCCGCCAGCAGAGATGGACCACCCTGCTAATAACCCAAGTTTGCGAGGCTTCGAGGTGATTGATGAGGCCAAAGCCCAAATCGAGGCACAATGTCCAGGAACCGTGTCTTGTGCGGACATAATCGCATTCGCTGCCCGTGACAGCACCTTCAAAGCTGGAGGGATTTATTACGCCGTTCCCGCGGGCCGCCGGGATGGCCGGGTCTCTATTATCGACGAAGTAACACAAAACCTGCCTCCGCCATCCTTCAACGCACAACAAATTGCTCAACTTTTCGCAAGGAAAGGAATGTCAGTGGATGAGATGGTGACATTATCTGGGGCACACTCCATTGGTGTCTCGCATTGCTCTTCCTTTTCCAACCGGCTCTACTCTTTTAACGCCACTCATGCCCAAGATCCTTCTCTTGATCCTAACTACGCTGCCTTTTTGAAAACCAAGTGCCCACCCCCAACATCTGCGGCTGGTGCTGGAGGGGATCCAACCACAGTGCCACTGGACAGTGTCACACCCAATCGCCTGGACAACAAGTACTACACTGAACTGAGGGGTCGTCGTGGTTTGCTCACCTCTGACCAGACATTGATGGACAGTTCCTTGACCTCCGCGTTGGTGTTGAACAATGTGAAGCACGGTGCAGCATGGGCTAAAAAGTTCGGCAAGGCAATGGTGCATATGGGTTCCCTTGATGTTATCACTGGAGCACAAGGTGAAATAAGGAGAATTTGCAGTGTGCCCAACTGATATGTTACTTGAAACGACTCCTACTCCTACCTATATATCTTTCAAACCCATACTTGCTTATTTAATTTGTTTAATTACCATTCTTTTCATTCATTCATTTTGTTTCACTAACAGCTACTTACAACTACAGTTGTTCATTTAAATGTAAATCATTATTTTCACATTATTTTAATCAAGTATAAACCATTTCTATGAAGTGATGTATTCACATGTCTGTCAATTTCTTTCAATTAAATCAAAGAAGGTTATATGTATTCATTTTGTTAATTTTATAATTTTTTAAGCCATTGGAAGGAGGTGGAAGAGAAACAGCTTTTTAGGAAAGAAATAAACTCACTTTGTATTAAACTTTATCTTCTTTTATTCTTTCTTACTATACTTTATCACATACAACTATTTATATAGTTGTAAGTGACTATTGGTTTCAACATATTCGTGTATCCTAGTTAAGTACATGCATGAGTATTAGATATATCTACTCTAATACATTCATTAATGAGCAAATGTATTCTAGAATGTTACAAATTATAATATCCTACACTTCCCCTTAATTTGAATATTTCTTGATTACGTCAAATTTTTCACGCACTCTTCGAAAACCTTCAACCTTTAGAGGTTTTGTAACAATATCCGCCACTTGATCTTTAGTCTTTACAAACTTAAGCTCCACTTCCTTCTTGGCAATATGCTCCCTAATAAAATGATATCTTGTGTCTATATGTTTGCTTCAATCATGGAACACAGGATTTTTCACGAGTGCTTGTGTAGACTTGTTATTAATGCATATTTTAGTTGCTCCTTCCTCAGCTCACATGAAGGCTGCTAAAAGGATTTTTCATTACCTAAAAGGTACGATTGAATTTTGGGCTATTCTACTAATCTTCTCATGACTTTCAACTTTTGGGATTTTGTGACAGTGATTTTGCTAGTGACATTGATGATAGAAAAAAGCACCACTAAAGTGTTTGTTCTTCCTCAAAATAAGGAAAGAAATCATAAGGTTGTCAAGATCTATAAAACAAAATTTACTTAAAAAAGAGTAATTAATAGAAACAGCAAGTAAGAATGTATCTGTAAAGATCAGTAATAATTTTATTTATTCAAGCAAATACAATAAAAGCAAATTGGAAGAGGGAGTTTTTATTTGAAGCTTTAAACGCAAGATGCAAAAATTTGGAGGGAGTTTTTATTTAATGTTTGATATTTAGATTATTATTATTTTAATTCTTATTTAATTACGATGCTTTTGTTTAATTTGTATATTTTAAGGACATGAAAGATTTGATCCTAATTTTGATCTTGATCAAATGCAATTTTATGGACGACTTAGAAGTTGCTATTGAAACTTTCTCAAAAGATAAGAAATTGAGGTAAATTTACTTATCACATCAAATGTTTAGATTTTTCTTCATAAAAAAAATATTTTTTTCTTAATATATGCTATTTGATAATTACTTGATGATTATGTCTGAATGGTAATAGATTAATTTTAATCTTATAAATTGATAGATTTTCATAATATTATCAATCACCTTCGTTAATCAAAGCTTAAAATTCATAATAAAATGTGACCATGGATCGGTTTTCAGTTATCATTAAACTATTTATTTTATTTGTTTATTTGATGGTTTTTATTTTGAATATATATATATAATTTTTCTAAGTTCTAGACATCATATGTTCTTTGCAAAGCCAGTGAAATACAAAAAGGATTATTGAGAACAATCCAAACAACTTCAATCACAGTTTTAAAAAAAAAAACGAATAAAACAAAACAACCTAGCAATTACCACTTAGCAGACAAAAATAACTTCAACAACAGACTTCCCCCTAGTACTCTGCTGCAGAAAACAACAAACCAACCCAGCATCATCCATTCTGCTTCAGCAGCAAATCACCAAGCAGCTTTAAAGAAAATTTTCCTTGACATGCTTTCCTTTGCTAAAGTTTCTGCATTCCATTTTTTTGTGATTAGTGACTGCATACTGGATTTCAGTAAAATGTCTACATCCATATTCAATTCCCGCAAACAACTTAATTAGCGACCATGGACGAAGACTTCTATATTTCAACCAATTCGTGACCGTATTCAAATCAAACTCTATAATCAAAGGAAGTTGCACCTTATGAAACAAACTTGAAAACATCTCTATTGCTACTTTTATAGCCATCAGTACCACCATTTCCAAACCCCTAACTGCACGGTTGCCTGAAAATAGAGCTGAAACAACCCTTTCTCGTCCTGCAACACCCCTCCGCAACCCGCTCTTTTATCTAAAGAAACCCAAGCCACATTAAATTTCATCCAATCACAAGTGTCATGGGTTGCGCATCCTAAGTCCGTGACACAAGGAGGTGCTTCCCAATCCATAATCCACACATTCCCCACCCTTTTAACCAAACTGCTCTTTCTTGACCACCCTTGTAACACCCCTAACCCGTATCCATCGCATGAATAGGATTACGAGGCATTACCAAATAAATACAATTCATAACAAACTTTCTTACTTTGACTCATTAAATCATATAACCTCCAAATTTATATTCAGTCAACATCATAAGAAGACATGAGAATCGAATATTAAGCTCATAACCAAATATTTTTTTTCATTACATATCCAAATCATGAATGCATACTATCACGTTTAACTTCATATGTCTAATTAATCAAATAGGCATCTATTCCGTCGTAATCTTAACCTCAATAAATCACACCATTATCAAAACTGCATGTTTACCAAAATAAACCAATTACCAAATCATATCCATCAACCATATATAATTATATACCCAATCAAACACATTATACTAACATACATTGCTTTTATAAGCGAATTAAAAAGTATAAATTCCATTCCAATATATATATCAACTTGCCACATAAATATTAAACTGCCAATATATATCGTATACATACTTATCAAATGTATTCGTCGTTAACCGTATGTGCAAGCTTATCATTTATCACTTCTAAGCAAAGTTTATACAACCAATCATATATCAAAAACTTGATATCAATAATTAACCACTTTAGCTAATCAAATTTATGATATAGCAAAGCTATTTTGTGACTTATTAAGATATGTAATTCATATAGCATATTAATCCATTTTCAATTGCAATTACCGAATACATCCATCTTTTATAACATACATGTCACACATATATTTTATACCTTAAGTTAAACACATAACAAATATATATCATATTTAATATATATATATAAACATCGTACCAACACATTATATACTGCATATTAATAAGACACACACATCCATAGCAACGAAATATACCTATGACCGATTTCTTCATACCATGTCCTAATCATTAACCAACTTCAATGCACAAACTCATATCACTATCAAACCATTTCCAACACATATGTAGCAGCCCAAATTTGACCGGGCTTAAATAGAATAAAAAGAAATAAATAAATAAATATTTATTTAACAGTCCATTAAAAGTCCAGGTTACAAAGCCCAAATAGTAGGCCCAAAATCAGAACTACCCAGCAGACCCATTACCCTATACCAGTTACAACCTTAACCCAAATAACTTTCAAACCCAAACCTAACCTAAACCTACAGCAGACCCAAACCCGAAGGCCCAAATAGCAGGGGCCGAAATGACTTTCAGATAGGGTTAGAAACCGTAGCTCCCTTTCTCCTCGCGCCGCAAACAAAAGGTTCCAAAAGCCAAGCCTCACGACCCTTCGGTTTCCGTCGTTCCAACTGCCTTCCATCAAGGCCACGATTCCAGGCCCCGAGTCACGCCGAGATCAACGCCACCGATAGACCATCGTCAAGCCCTCGTCACCACCGGATTTCTCGCAAGCACCTGCAAAAGGAAAGGAACCGCAGCAAACAAAACAAATATGGAAGGAGATAAAAAGATTTCTTCCCTAAATGTAATAACAACAGTGGCTATAAAAGCCCGAATCAAAACAATGTAAAGAATCGGGCTTTTTTTGACAAAAAGAGAAATACATTTACTTATTCATAAAAAAGGTTCAAGCAGTTTCTTTAAGAGGTGATATACTCTACTTTGTCTCATTTTTCTTCGTCTTCTCTACATGCATGCAAATACCATTAAAATAAAATAAATTTACCGTCAAAATAGCGTTGAAAATCGAGATTTTGGGCCTCCGACCACCGTACGGGGAGGAGTCGGCGACGGCGCATGGGCGGGCGAGGTTGACGACCGGGGCTCGGCTCGACAGAGACCGGAGCCTAGATCTCTCTCTCTCCCCTCTCATTTCAGAGAGAATTTTAGTTTTCTTTTTAACTCGAGTTGTAAATGAATTTAAAACTAAAAGTTTGACTTATATAGCATAATTGAAACGGTGCCGTTTTGGCTTAATCTGATAAGCATAAAACGACATCGTTTCTAGGCACAGGATCCGCGCGTTGACCCGTGACCCGGAAAGGATCTGTGTGTTTTTGGAAAATGGGCAATTTGCCCGATTGATCCTCCCGTGTTTTTTGAATTTTCAGTTTGATCTTATTTTATTTCTTAATTTAGCCCTAATATTCTAATTTTGTTTCAATTTGGTCCCATAAGTGAGTTTTAAAACAAAATCCAGAAAACGGCGTCGTTTAGGATTAGGGAAAATTGCCTAGTAAGTCCTTTGACGTTTTAATTCTTGCAAATCAGGCCCAGAATTTTTACTATTTTGCAAATTAGCCTTATAATTTTATTCAATTTTAGCCCTTTCTTTATTATTTTAAATTTTGTTATTTTTTATATATATAATTTATTTATTATAAAAAAAACTATACATATATTATTATTAAAAGTACTATTTATATATTTATATAAAATTTTTATTTATCATATATTATTTTCCTATATATATTTAAATTATATTTATTATATAACATTTATTATATTTTTATTATATATTACTTATTATTTTTTTATTATATGTTATGTATATCGTATATTATCTGTTATATTATTTATGTTTTATATTATTCATTATATTATTCATAATTTTAAAATTTGTAAATTATTATTATTAAATTATATTTGTAACTCATATTATATACATATTTCACATATTATTTATTTATTTATTATGTGTTATTTCATTTTAAATTGATATTTTTTATATTATATATTATTTTATAAATTCTTTTACATACTCTTATTTTATATATTATATATTTTTATGTTATATATAATTATTATTCTTTTGTGAAATTTTTTGTTATTACATATTATATATTGTATATTAAATACTATTTTAAAATTATTATTAAATATCATATTTGTATAATAAGTATATTTCGTTAACAATTACTCACTTTATTTTATATTTTTATATATACTAATTCTTTTATATATTTTTATATGGTATATATCATTTATGTATTAAATGTTATTTTATAATTATTATTTGATGTTATATTTTATGAACATGTATATTGATATTATATTACTATTTTTTATATTAAATTGTGTATCATGCATCATTTCTTGATTATTATTATGTATGTTTGTATGTTTTGCTTATTCATCTTCAATATATGCTATGTATATCTTTGTATATATGATGTTATGTAATTTTAAGCATGTATGTATCTAGTATATGATCTTTGTATTATTGCCATTGTATCGTTTAAATGCATGTTTTATTCACTTATTATTGCAATATTCTATTCTATAATGATAATGTGATTCCTCATGCATTAATTAAAAAACAAGATTCCGAAGTTTTCAAAAATAAAAAGGCAATGCTTGGTGTTTGGAAGCTTCGAGAAAAGTAGTGCCCTAACTTACTGGGTTGCGACTTTTCACGTTGAGTTCGAATAGTCAAGCACCCTTCTAAGTTTTTAAAAAATTTTCAAAATACGAGCAACTGTTTTGGAATTTCAAAGCATTGTGTCCTAACTTACTGGATGTGGCGTTTTGTCGTTTCAAGATAGGGATTTAAAAAAAAAGGCTAACTTAGTGTCAAATATCTTAAAAAAATTGTGTCATAACTTATTAGATATAATATTTTGATTTATTTGATACAAACAAACCCTAATTTTCAAAAATCAAAAATATTAAAAGAGGATTGCATCTCAAAATTTTTAAATTTCCGACATTAAAGACATTTTGATAATCAATTAGGTACCAATTTTTGGGCGTTATGAGGGTGCTAATCCTTCCTCGTACATAACCGACTCCCGGACCCATTCTTTTATTTCGTAGACCAAAACTAATGATTTTAAAACAAAATGTTTTAAAGGTGATCCAATTAGATTGGTGGCGACTCCCATTTTCGTTTTTAAAGTCGATTCCCATTTTCCCAAAACTCAGTTTTAAAAATGGTTTCACAGCTTGGCAACTTCACTGGGGATTAATAAGAGAGTCAAGCCGTGTAATTGATTATCTCTTGTCTTAATGTCAGAAATTAAAAATTTTAAAATTTAATCCTCTTTGCATTACATGTGTTTATATTATTGCATGTGTTGCTATATTCTGATACGCATTGCATTTGCATGACCGTTGTGGTCACACCCTTAAGTGGGAGTGAGAAACTACGTCTTCGTGAGGTTTTCGCCTCAGTGCAGGATAGTGGATCACTTTTGGGATACATCCGTACCTGTGGTTTCGTGAGATTTTCATCTCCATGTAGCCATAGGGAAATGTATTCCCCTGAACTGAACTCGATTCAAATGAGCCTATAATGGGCGAGAATCGAGGAATCTGCTGGTCCGGGTACCTCAAACTTTAGAAACAACCTCATATAGAAAAACCGTAAGAGCCCAACTTAGTTAGAGTTAAATTTTAGATATTACCCTTATAAACTATCGTTGAGATTTATTGATATCATGTGATACTGACTATTTCTTTTCTTTTGTTTGCATGTTATTTTGCATTTACAAAGGTATCGGTTCACGGTCAGTTTCTAAGTTAGGAAGTTTTATTATGGAGAACGGACTTCTTGATAAAGTGGAGGGCAACGATAACGTCCATAAATGGTCTGAGCAAACTCAACTAGAAAAGGGGGATAGTATAGCTGTAGGGTATATGTCGGAGCTGTCAGACTACACTCGCATCAATGTCACACAGAATAATCTGCAGGAGCTTAAGAAGATTTGGGATCAGTGGGGCAATGAGACTAAACAGTCATTCTACGGTAATTATAGAGATTTACCTCACTTACTTGATATTCAGATTGATGAGCACTTGTTTCGAGCTCTTGCTCAGTTGTGGAACCCTCCATACAGTTGTTTTACCTTTGGGGAGGTCGATTTAGTGCCTACTGTGGAGGAGTACACTGCCTTACTTCGGTGTCCTAGATTTCAGTGTGATAAGATTTATTCTCGAGCTGCTTGTGTCCCAGCCTTTGGTAAGAAGCTGATGACCATTACGGGGATGAGTGAGCAGTGGATCATGGCTAGAATCAAGGAAAAGGGGGAGAGTAAATGCATTCCGTGGGGGGCTCTGAAAGAACTGATCCAGACGCATCCAGAAGAGGCGAAGAGGGTGGACATTTTTGCCTTAAGCTTATACAGATTGATGGTTTTTCCGAGGGCCTTGGGATATGTAGACGAGGCAACCACGGATCTTTTCCATCGACTTAGCAAACAGGTCATTTCTGTTCCTGCAATCTTGGCAGAGACATTCAGGTCTTTGAATGCATGTAGGACGGCCAGTGCAGGCAGGTTTGTTGGTTGTGCTCAGTTACTTTTAGCTTGGTTCTATAGTCACTTCGGATTGATGGAAAAAGTGGTTTGTCGGGTCTTCTTTGAGGATTACTCACCGTTGAAAGATATAGTAGCCTCATCTAGAAAAGTGGAGGTGTCGGAAGAGAATTGGATAGCGCTACTTCAGAACCTTCAGTCAAAAGATGTTGAGTGGAGGGCTCCCTAGATGATTCCTGGTGAGATTCTTTATCGATGCGGCAGTTTTGATTGGGTTCCTCTGTTGGGAATTTGGGTGCCATTGGTTATACCCCTTTGCTTGTGTTGAGGCAGCTTGGATTGAAGCAGTTCGTACCAGCAACTCATGGGCTGACTCAAAGTGAGTTCGTGTATAGAGGAGCTGACTACAAGAGGAAAGTCAGTGAGATCTCTAGTGCTTGGAATAAGACTTGTCGATTAAAAGGAGTAGCTATTAGCCCTGCTACGACTCTAGAGTATGTTGAATGGAGAGACAGAAGGATTAATGATAACATCCTTAAGCCAAGCGTGGAAGGAGCTCGACTGATAGAGGAATATTTGCAAGTAATACCCTCGGAGTTAGAAATTATGAAGCAAGAGTTCAAGAGAAAGAACTTGGAGCTTGAAAAGAGGATAGTAAAGCTTGAAGAAGAAAAGATGTACTTGAGCTTAGACGTCGATGTTCAAAGGATGGAGGTCGAGAAAGAGAGAAAAGAAAAAATGAAGATTGAGGAAGATCGAGATGATCTAAATGAGCATTACAAAAAGGCACAAGTATCCTTGAGGAGAGCGAGAGTAGGAGGGTCTTCAGATCAGTTGCAAAAAAAGGTCCAAGAGGAAAAAGCTAGAGCTGAGTATTGGGAGAGGAAGTTCCAAGAGATGCGGTCGTAGAATTTGGCATTAGAGGAAGAGAATACAGGGTTGAAGACCAATGTAACTGAGCTTGAAAGATCCCTTCGTTGGCATCGAAACCATGATCCTACGGTCGAGTTAAAGGAGCTAAAAAGTAAGGTTGAAGATTTGGAAGTGGCAGTGCATGATGGTGAACTTGGATTGAGTAGCTCGAGGTGCGAGAAGATTCTCTAAAGGGAGAGCTTCAGTAGTCTAGAGGACAGGTCAGAGAAAGGGATCACGTCATTGGTGAAGCCTGAGCCCAGATTCGAGAGGTTTCTGAATATGTTCGAGACTTAGCAGTACGAGCTGATGCTTTGAGTATGATGTATGAGTTAGCGTCTGATAAAGGTCGAGAGTTAGCCCTTTTGTTAGATAAAGTTAGAACTTTGGGCATTAGGGCAAAGGCGTATGTGTAATCCATTTATATGTAAAGATATTCTTTTTCTAAATAAAGTTTTCTAAATGAGATTGAATCGAGATCGATGCCTTTTTGCATTCATGCATTTGCATTACATCATATCATATGCATTCAAAGTTATAGAAAGACCCTAATTAGTTAAAGTTTACTTCCAGAGAGATAGAAAAGAAAATCTAGAAATCACACATCCTTACGGCACTCGCACTAAAACTAAGAGTATGGATCAAAGGTTCGAACAATTGCAAGAGGATATGCAAGACCAATTGCAAGAATAGTTGGTCAAAATACAGAATGACATGAGGGAGCAAATGTTAGAGGCTCAGAGGAATATGATGGCTGAAATGGCTCAACTGTTAAGGGCCACTGATAAAGGAAAAGCTCCCATGACAATCATTGAAGAGGAGAATGAGGGTCCTCCTCCGGGTTTTACTCTGCCTCATGTGCCACTGCAAACCGAAGCACCTTCTAGAAGGCCATCTGTCACTGTGAGACCTCAACATGAGCCGGTTGATGCTGGAATCCCCGTAAATTTCCCATCTGGGTCGGGAAATAATTTAGGCGATAACTCGATCAACCCTATCACTCCTGATCTGGATCTGATGGAGAAGGAAAGAATGGCAACCGAATCCTCAAAACAGTTGGAGGATCATTGCAAGTGGTTGGAGGAGAAGTTTAGGGTTTTAGAAAGCGCTGGCAATCATCATGGGATTGATGCCAAAGACTTAAGTTTGGTTCCAGACTTGGTACTTCCTCACAAATTCAAGATGCCAGAGTTTGAAAAGTACAACGAGACTACTTGCCCAGAGGCATACATAACAATGTTTTGTAGGAGAATGACTGGGTACGTGAACAATGATCAACTATTGATCCATTGTTTTCAAGACAGCTTAGTAGGAGCAGCGGTTAGGTAGTACAATCAGTTGAACCGTGCAAGAATCTATTCATGGAGAGATCTTACACAAGCCTTTATGCAACAGTACAGCCATGTGACTAATATGACGCTAGACAGGATCACACTTCAAAACATGGAGAAAAAGCCTAATAAAAATTTTAGGCAATATGCACAACAATGGAGGGAAGTAGCAATGCAAGTACAACCACCACTGTTAGAAAATGAGACCACCATGTTGTTTATCAACACTTTGAAGGCGTCGTTCATCACTCACATGATCGGAAGCACCACGAAAAGTTTCGCGGATATAGTTATGGCAGGAGAGATGATTGAGAATGCCATAAGGGGTGGTAAAATTGAGGGGAAAAGGCTAAAAGATCGGCCCCAAGGAGAAAGGAAAATGAGGTGAATAACATGAATAGCCTCAACTCAAGGGAAATAACAGTTGGTCAACCCAAAGCAGCTGCGGTCGAGCTACAAAGTACTCGAAGAAAGGAATTAGCCACAAGACAGAATTCGGAAAGGATGCAATTCACGCCTATCCCCGTGACGTATCGTGAGCTTTATCAAAGCTTATATGATGCACATGTCATTGCACCATTTCACTTGAAACCGCTGTAGCCACTATACTCCAAATGGTATGACGTAAATGCTAAATGCGAATATCATGCAAGAATACCGAGGCATTTGATTGAAAACTGCAGCAGATTCAAGAAGGCCGTGGAGAGGCTTATCACGATGGGGGTTGTGAAATTCGACAGTACCCCTAATGCTAAAAATCTGTTACCAGATCATGACAATCAATGAGTGAATGCCATTAATGAAACCAGGGAAGAAAGAATCAAGGAAGATGTTGCTAAGGTCAAGACACCCATGAAAGTAATATGGGAGGAGATGGTGAAGAGAGGTATGTTGACCTCTGGAAAAGGTAGAGAAAGAATGGGAACTATTGTGAATTCCATGGAGAGGTGGGTCTTATGATCCAAAATTGTGAAGAGTTCAATGCCATGGTACAAGGCCTTATGGTTAACAAAGAGCTACAGATTTTTGAGGATGGTTCTTGCAAAAGACAAATATATGTGCTAGAAAATGAACAACAAGGAACCAGCCGACCAAGAAATATTATTTCCTTGCCAAGGAATAATGAAGTGGGGGCGCAAATCGGCCCCAAGGTCGTCACGTATAAACCCACTCCTTTCCCTTACAAGGATGAAAAGAGGGTGCCATGGAGCTATGACTGCAGTGTAACAGTACCTGAAGGAGAGAGTATAGCCAGTGCGTCTAGGGGCGTACAAAATGAAGGTTCCCATACACGAAGTGGGAAGCGTTATGATGAAAGAGGCATCAGAATGGAGCCCACGAAAACAAAAGATGTTGACGTTGAGAATGAGAAAGAGACTGAAGCACCCATCAATGAGCCAGTAAAGGAGGAGGAGGCTAAGGAGTTTCTACAGTTCCTTAAGCATAGCGAGTATAGTGTGGTCAAGCAGTTGCGTAAGCAGCTAGCGCGAATATCAGTATTAGCCCTACTGCTGAATTTTGAGGTGCATCGGGATGCATTGTTGAAGGTACTTAACAAAACATATGTCACCCACGACATATCCGTTAACAAGTTGGACCGGTTGGTGAATAACATCAGTGCTGACAATTTCATCTACTTCAATGATGATGAAATTCCCCTTGGGGGCATAGGGTCAACCAAGGCCTTATACATCACTACTTGGTGTAAGGGATACACGCTTCCAAGTGTACTCGTTGATAATGGGTTGGCTTTGAACGTCTTTCCATTGTCCACATTGAACAGATTACTCATTGACAGTTTGCATATGAAAACATGTCACAATGTGGTAAGAGCCTTCGATGGAACCGAAAGGAAAGTGATGGGACGAATTGACATCCCTTTGGAAATTGGGCCAAATACATATGAAGTTGATTTCTTAGTGATGGATATCAAGCCCTCCTATAATTGTTTATTGGGGAGACCATTGATACACTCAGCAAGAGCGGTGCCCTCCTCATTGCACCAAAAATTGAAGTTAGTGACAGATGGATAGTTAGTAACCATCAATACGGAGGAGGATATTATAGCAGCAGTCACTAGCAAGGCCCCTTATGTTGAGGCAAATGAAGAGGCTATTGAGTGTTCTTTTCGCTCTTTAGAAATCATCAATGCGACTTTCATTTTGGAGAGAAGTGAGGTGCCCGTACCCAAAATGTCTAGAGCCACAAGGATGGCCCTGCAAATGATGATAGGGAAAGGGGCATTGCCAGGAAAAGGACTAAGAAGACAGTTGCAAGGAGGGGTTCAAATCCCAAAACTGATTGAGAAGAAAGATCGCTTTGGTTTGGGCTTCAAGCCAGACTATAAGCACAAGAGGCAAGAGATTGAGAAGTGCCAAGCGAGAAGAAAGACGCGCTTGAATGGAGGAGAAGTGGAATGGGAACCGATGACATTCCCACCTATATCTAAATCCTTTAAGACAGAAAGGTTACTGATAAAAGAAAGTCATCAGATTAATGTTGTACACAATGAAGGATTGGAGCAAGGAAGCCTCGAGGGCATTCGCCCTTACGAACCGGGGAGCTCTCTAAATAATTGGACTGCGGAAGACCTTCCTGTAGTCTTTAAGAATATTTCAGAGTAATTCTCGAAACATGTCTGTTACTCTAGGGCCTACGAGTAGTAAGATTACGCTTGTGAAAAAGGCTTATGATCATCTATTATTATTTTAATAAAACATAACTTTATTATCAATTTGGACAAATATGGTTTCTTTTTATCAATCAATATTTCGTTAAACTTTCGCAATTCTCATTCTTTCATTCATAGCACATAAACAATCATTCTTAGATTCATTCATTCTTTGTATATTCTTTCATACCCCCACAGGTCCCTAGATATCAATGATATGAGTACTGATACTGCAACTCCTGATTTCTCTTGTGAGCAAGACATGTGTTTAAAGGAATCTCAAGATTTTGAAGATGTTCAAGATTGTGATGTGTCTCTTGATCTGTTAAGAATGGTAAAACAAGAGGAAAAACAAATTATGCCTCATGAAAAAGAGGCAATAGAAAATGTAGCCCTAGAGGAAGGGAAGGAGTTGAAAATTGGAACACTGATTACCAAGGACACAAGGCATGGTCTGGTTGAATTGCTTCGAGAGTTCAAGGATATCTTCGCATGGTCATATCAGGATGTGCCCGGATTGAGTACCGACATTGTAGTACATCGTCTTTCGATAAGACAGGATTGCAAACCAGTCCAGCAGAAGTTACGGAGAATGCGGCCAGACATTGTTCTAAAAATAAAAGCTGAGGTTAAGAAGCATTCGATGCAGAATTCTTACAAGAGGTCAAGTATTCTGAATGGGTAGCTAATATTGTTCCAGTCCCTAAGAAGGATGGGAAGGTACGAATGTGTGTTGATTACAGAGATATAAATAAAGCTAGCCCCAAAGATAATTTCCCTCTGCTACATATAGACACTTTAGTGGACAACACAGCAGGATATTCGTTGTTCTCCTTTATGGATAGTTTCTCAGGATACAATCAGATAAAGATGCATCCTAAGGACATGGATAAAACCACACTCATAACATTGTGGGGCACTTTTTGTTACAAGGTAATGCCTTTTGGGTTGAAAAATGCAGGGGCAACGTACCAACGGGCCATGGTGAACTTGTTTCACGACATGATGTATAAGGATATTGAGGTGTATGTTGATGATATGATTGCCAAGTCGCGTACAGAAAAAGAGCACATTGAGGTCTTGAGAAGATTGTTCTTAAGATTGAAAAAATTCCAGTTGAAGCTCAATCCAGCAAAGTGTACCTTTAGAGCCCGATCGGGAAAGCTATTGGGTTTCGTAGTCAGTGAAAAGGGAATAGAAGTTGATTCAGATAAAGTCAGAGCAATACGAGAATTGCCTCCTCCACAAACTCAAAAAGAAGTTCGAGGATTCCTGGGAAGGTTGAATTACATCGCTCGGTTCATTTCACAACTAACTGAAAAATATGATCCTATCTTTCGCCTCATCAGAAAGTACAATCAAGGTACTTGAGATGAGGAGTGCCAGAATGCTTTTGAAAAGGTCAAGCAGTATTTGTTGAATGCTCCGGTATTATCTTCACCTAGCCCAGATAAACCGTTGATACTATACTTGTCAGTTTTCAATAATTCTATGGGATGTGTGCTTGGTCAGCATAACGAGTCAGGGAAAAAGGAGAAGGCAATTTATTATCTCAGTAAGAAATTCACTGACTGTGAAATGAGATATCTACCAATTGAAAAGTTGTGCTATGCGCTGATTTGGACAACTCGAAGATTAAGATAGTATATGCTATACCATACCACTTGGCTCATCTCAAAGCTTGATCCATTGAAATACATGATGGAGTCAACGGCTCTGAATGGGAGAATGGTGAGATGGAAAATTTTACTTTCAGAGTTTGATATAGTATACATAAGTCAGAAGGCTATAAAAGGAAGTGCGGTAGCAGACTTCTTGGCCAGTAGGGCTCTAGAGGATTATGAGCCATTGAATTTTGATTTTCCAAATAAGGAGTTACTGTGTATAGCAACGATTGAAAATTCTCCTTGGAAGCTAAATTTTGATGGGGATTCTAATGCAGTGGGAAATGAAATTGGGGCAGTCTTGGTATCCCCGAATGGTGATCATTACCCGTTCACGTACAAGTTAGACTTTGATTGCATGAACAATATGGCTGAGTATGAAGCATGCATCATGGGACTTCAAGCAACTATAGAGCGAGGTATAAAAACCCTAGAAGTATATAGAGATTCTGCGTTGGTAATTTATCAGCTTAGAGATGAATGAGAGACAAGGGACCCTAAATTGATCAATTATCGAAAAGTAGTTTTGGGGTTACTTGAGGAATTCGATGACATCACCTTCAATTATCTCACACAGGACGAAAATTAGATGGCAGATGCGTTAGCAACCTTGGCCTCAATGATTAAGGTGAATAAAGAGGAAGAGATGAGACCAATTCAAATGAGTGTCTACGAGGCTCCAGCTCATTGTTACAACATTGAGAAGGAAGAAAAGGATGATAACCCTTGGTATTAGGATATATTACGATATGTGAAAGATCGTAAATACCCTGAACAGGCCAATGAAAATGACAAACAAACTTTGAGAAGGTTGGCTTGCGACTATGTCTTGGATGGGGATATTCTGTACAAGAGAAGGAAAGACCAAGTACTTTTGAGATGTGTTGATGCTGTGGAAGCTAAGCTGATTTTAGAAGAAGTTCATGAAGGTGTATGTGGGACGCATGGAAATGGGTTCACGATGGCAAGGCAAATCATAAGGTTTGGCTATTATTGGGCCACTATGGAAGGGGACTGTATCAACTATACCAAGAAATGCCATAAGGGTCAGATTTATGGGGAAAAAATTCATGTACCACCTTCACCTTTACATGTTATGACTTCTCCATGGCATTTTTCCATGTGGGGCATGGATGTCATTGGACCAATATCATCGAAAGCTTCGAATAGATATCGGTTTATCTTCGTGGTAATTGACTACTTTACAAAATGGGTAGAGGCCGCTTCTTATGCGAATGTTACTAAGTCAGCTGTGAGTCGATTCTTGAAGAAGGAGATCATTTGTCAGTATGGAATGCCTGAGAAGATCATATCCGATAATGTATTGAACTTAAACAATAAAACGATAGCAGAGGTTTGCGACCAGTTTAAGATCAAGCACCACAATTCTTCTCCCTATCGTCCAAAAATGAATGGGGCAGTGAAGGCCGCCAACAAGAACATTAAGAAAATAGTGGGGAAGATGACTGAGACTTATAGAGATTGGCATGAGAAATTACTGTTTGCACTCCTGGCCTATCGAACATCTGTCAGAACCTCTACTGGGGCAACCCCATTCTCGTTAGTTTATGGGATGGAAGCAGTGCTACCTATTGAAGTAGATATACCTTCTCTTCGAATTTTGACGGAGATAAGGTTAGATGAAGCTGAATGGGTTCAATCGCGATATGATCAGTTGAACTTGATTGAGGAAAAGAGGCTAAGAGCCATTCAACATGGTCAGATGTATCAGAAGCGAATGATGCGAGCTTATGATAAGAAAGTTCGACCAAGAGAATTCCACGAGGGAGACCTTGTACTGAAAAAGATCCTTCCTATTCAAAAAGACTTTAGGGGGAAATGGATGCCGAATTGGGAAGGGCCATACGTCGTGAAGAAAGCTTTCTCTGGCGGTGCATTGATCTTAACAGAAATGGATGGGAAGAGTTTACCCAATCCAGTGAATTCGGACTCAGTTAAAAAATACTTTGTCTAAAGGAGAAGAGAATCCAAGGTGAAAACCCGCAAAGGGCGCCTTGAGATTTAAAAAAAAATGGAGAGGCCAAGGTGAAAACTGGCAAAGGGCACCTTGTGACCAAAGGGGTTTTGAGTTGAAAACCCGAAAGGGCAGCTCAAATTTTGAAGAGTACACAGTGATCTTGCTATATTTGATTCATTAAAGAAAGAAGCACGTTGAATATTGGGGCATCAACAAAGTACTATTGGATCCTTTAAACACATTTTGAACTCAAGACAGACTTCATGGAGCTGGTGTATAGACACTTTTATCCTGTTTGCTATCTTTAGATTCTATTTCTTCTTAAAGATAGGCTTTCAAATTAATTTCCTTTGTATCTTTTCGGTAATTCATTCAAATCCAATTATTCTTAAAAGTTTATTCATCTTCCATTATTCTTTAAGTAAGTTGCATTGAAATAATGATAGATGAACTAAATATGTTCACAAACGAAGTTTTGTGCATTACTCTAGAATTTCTAGATAATACAAGAAACTAAAACAGGAAAATTGTTCGAGAAATTCATGTAAGTAAGGGATGAAGGAACTCGAGGAATTTCTTTCTTCCAGTCCAAAAGGAAAATGGACAAAAAACCAACGATTCAATTCTAAGGAAAGATTATCTTACAGACATCCTCAGTGGATTGTAGCATTGGAAGAAGGGTACAAGCCTATAGGCTGAGCAAGAATAATACTTTGAGAAAAGAAAAGACAAATGAAGGAATGATTGGTGACGTCTAGGATAGGGGTCATGTTCATAACATTAGGAACATTCGATCATAGCATCCTAATTATCAGGCATAATCATTCTACAGGATATCAAAGACAATGCGCCTTAATCCCCTAAGCAGTAGGGTAATAGGCCGCAGCATAACAGATCTAACCTTCAGATGTTTATACTGAAGCAGATCCAAGATGGTTTGGCATCCTTGTGCTTACAAGGAACAAATCAAAGACATAGCTGATTTGGCTTTCACGGTTTACGCTGAAGCAAATCTAAGATGACTTGGCATCTCTGTATTGTCAGAGAACAAATAGAAGTCTGGCATCTCCATTTTGATGGAGAGCAGATACATAGCAGATCTAACCTTCAGATGTTTATACTGAAGCAGATCCAAGATGGTTTGGCATCCTTGTGCTTACAAGGAACAAATCAAACACATAGCTGATTTGGCTTTCACGTGTTTACACTGAAGCAAATCTAAGATAATTTGGCATCTCTGTATTGTCAGAGAACAAATCAAAGTCTAGCATCTCCATTTCGATGGAGAGCAGATACATAGCAGATCTAACCTTCAGATGTTTATACTGAAGCAGATCCAAGATGGTTTGGCATCCTTGTGCTTACAAGGAACAAATCGAAGACATAGCTGATTTGGTTTTCGCGTGCTTACGCTGAAGCAAATCTAAGATGATTTGGCATCTCTGTATTGTCAGAGAACAAATCGAAGAAATAGATTTGCCGTCTCTGTATTCGGAGGAGAGCAGATCGAAGATATCAACAGGACAGTCATAAGTTTACAAGAAGCTGATTGAAGACCATAGAACCGGTCAAATTTGGTCTTTCTATGAGTCTTTGCTCGATTCCTGTTACACAACAATGAGTAAAAAGGGGCAGCTGTAGCAGCCCAAATTTGACTGGGCTTAAATAAAACAAAAAGAAATAAATAAATATTTATTTATTTAACAGTCCATTAAAAGTCCAGGTTACAAAGCCCAAACAGTAGGCCCAAAATTAGAACTACCCAGCAAACCCATTACCCTATACCAGTTACAACCTTAACCCAAATAACTTTCAAACCCAAACCTAACCTAAGCCTACAGCAGACCTAAACCCGAAGGCCCAAATAGCAAGGGCCCAAATGACTTTCAGATAGGGTTAGAAACCCTAGCTCCCTTTCTCCTTACGCCGCAAACAGAAGGTTCCAGAAGCCAAGCCTCACGACCCTTCGGTTTCCGTCGTTCCAGCTGCCTTCCATCAAGGCCACGATTCCAAGCCCTGAGTCACACCAGATCAATGCTACCGATAGACCATCATCAAGCCCTCGTCACCACCGAATTTCTCGCAAGCACCTGCAAAAGGAAAGGAAC
Source organism: Gossypium hirsutum (assembly GCF_007990345.1). Classification (NCBI taxonomy): domain Eukaryota; kingdom Viridiplantae; phylum Streptophyta; class Magnoliopsida; order Malvales; family Malvaceae; genus Gossypium; species Gossypium hirsutum. The sequence continues at coordinate 5,159,177 of NC_053431.1, read as the reverse complement.
CGCAGCAAACAAAACAAATATGGAATGAGATAAAAAGATTTCTTCCCTAAATGTAATAACAACAGTGGCTATAAAAGCCCGAATCAAAACAATGTAAAGGATCGGACTTTTTTTGACAAAAAGAGAAATACATATACTTATTCATAAAAAGGGTTCAAGCAGTTTCTTTAAGAGGTGATATACTCTACTTTGTTTCATTTTTCTTCGTCTTCTCTACATGCATGCAAATACCATTAAAATAAAATAAATTTACAGTCGAAATCGCGTTGAAAATCGAGATTTTGGGCCTTCGACCACTGTACGGGGAGGAGTCGGTGACGGCGAGTGGGCGCGTGAGGTCGACGACCGAGGCTCGGCTCGACGGAGACCGGAGCCTAGATCTCTCTCTCTCTCCCCTCTCATTTCAGAGAGAATTTTAGTTTTTTTTAACTCGGGTTGTAAATGAATTTAAAACTAAAAGTTTGACTTATATAGCATAATTGAAACGGTGCCGTTTTGGCTTAATCTGATAAGCATAAAACGACGTCGTTTCTAGGCACAAGATCCGCGCGTTGACCCGTGACCCGAGGAGGATCCGCGTGTTTTTGGAAAATGGGCAATTTGCCCGATTGATCCTCCTGTGTTTTCTGAATTTTCAGTTTGATCTTATTTTATTTCTTAATTTAGCCCTAATATTCTAATTTTGTTTCAATTTGGTCCCATAAGTGGATTTTAAAACAAAATCCAGAAAACAACGTCGTTTAGGATTAGGGCAAATTGCCCAGTGAACCCTTTGACGTTTTTAATTGTTGCAAATCAGGCCTAGAATTTTTACTATTTTGCAAATTAGCCTTATAATTTTATTCAATTTTATCCCTTTCTTTATTATTTTAAATTTTGTTATTTTTTATATATATAATTTATTTATTATAAAAAAAACTATACATATATTATTTTTAAAAGTACTATTTATATATTTATATAAATTTTTTATTTATCATATATTATTTTCCTATATATATTTAAATTATATTTTATTATATAACATTTATTATATTTTTATTATATATTACTTATTATTTTTTTATTATATGTTATGTATATCGTATATTATCTGTTATATTATTTATGTTTTATATTATTCATTATATTATTCATAATTTTAAAATTTGTAAATTATTATTATTAAATTATATTTGTAACTCATATTATATACATATTTCACATATTATTTATTTATTTATTTATTATGTGTTATTTCATTTTAAATTGATATTTTTATATATTATATAATTATTTTATAAATTCTTTTACATACTCTTTATTTTATATAATAGTTTTTTTAAAAACCAATATATTTTTATGTTATATATAATTATTATTCTTTTGTGAAATTTTTTGTTATTACATATTATATATTGTATATTAAATACTATTTTAAAATTATTATTAAATATCATATTTGTATTATAATTCTTTAACAATTACTCACTTTATTTTATATTTTTATATATAATAATTCTTTTATATATTTTTATATGGTATATATGATTCATGTATTAAATGTTATTTTATAATTATTATTTGATGTTATATTTTATGAACATGTACATTGATATTATATTACTATTTTTTTATATTAAATTGTGTATGATGCATCATTTCTTGATTATTATTATGTATGTTTGTATGTTTTGCTTATTCATCTTCAATATATGCTATGTATATCTTTGTATATATGATGTTATGTAATTTTAAGCATGTATGTATCTAGTATATGATCTTTGTATTATTGCCATTGTATCGTTTAAATGCATGTTTTATTCACTTATTATTGCAATATTCTATTCCATAATGATAATGTGATTCCTCATGCATTAATTAAAAAACAAGATTCCGAAGTTTTCAAAAATAAAAAGGCAATGCTTGGTGTTTGGAAGCTTCGAGAAAAGTAGTGCCCTAGCTTACTGGGTTGCGACTTTTCACGTTGAGTTTGAATAGTCAAGCACCCTTCTAAGTTTTTAAAAAATTTTCAAAATACGAGCAACTGTTTTGGAATTTCAAAGCATTGTGTCCTAACTTACTGGATGTGGAGTTTTGTCGTTTCAAGATAGGGATTTCAAAAAAAAGGCTAACTTAGTGTCAAATATCTTAAAAAAATTGTGTCCTAACTTATTGGATATAATATTTTGATTTATTTGATACAAGTAAACCCTAATTTTCAAAAATAAAAAATATTAAAAGAGGATTGCATTTCAAAATTTTTAAATTTCCGACATTAAAGATATTTTGATAATCAATTAGGTACCAATTTTTGGGCGTTATGAGGGTGCTAATCCTTCCTCGTATGTAACCGACTCCTGGACCCGTTCTTTTATTTCGTAGACCAAAACTAATGATTTTAAAACAAAATGTTTTAAAGGTGATCCAATCACACCTAAAAAGATTGGTGGCGACTCCCATTTTCGTTTTTAAAGTCGATTCCCATTTTCCTAAAACTCGGTTTTAAAAATGGTTTCGACAGCTTGGCGACTCCACTAGGGACTAATAAGAGAGTCAAGCCGTGTAATTGATTATCTCTTGTCTTAATGTCGGAAATTAAAAATTTTAAAATTTAATCCTCTTTGCATTACATGTGTTTATATTATTGCATGTGTTGCTATATTCTGATACGCATTGCATTTGCATGACCGTTGTGGTCACACCCTTAAGTGGGAGTGAGAAACTATGCCTTCGTGAGGTTTTCGCCTCCGTACAGGATAGTGGATCACTTTTGGGATACATCCGTACCTGTGGTTTCGTGAGATTTTCATCTCCGTGTAGCCATAGGGAAATGTATTCCCCTGAACTGAACTCGATTCAAATGAGCCTATAATGGGTGAGAATCGAGGAATCTGGTGGTTCGGGTACCTCAAACTTTAGAAACAACCTCATATAGAAAAACCGTAAGAGCCCAACTTAGTTAGAGTTAAATTTTAGATATTACCCTTATAAACTATCGTTGAGATTTATTGATATCATGTGATACTGACTATTTCTTTTCTTTTGTTTGCATGTTATTTTGCATTTACAAAGGTATCGGTTCACGGTCAGTTTCTAAGTTAGGAAGTTTTATTATGGAGAACGGACTTCTTGATAGAGTATAAACCAAAGCATGTCATTTATTCATATCTCATAGCATTATAACCAAAGCAGTATAAACCATGACCAAACATAATCGAAACCAAGCTTAGAAATAAAGCCATTTTCGTATGGCTTTAATTTTACATTACCAAAATTCATCATTTCAAAACGTAATCCAGCCTATACATGCCATAATTCAAGTTCAGCTATTAAGTACCGAAACAGTGGATAGTTTAATAAGCTTTGCTGATGATCCCTGAGCTTCTAACTTGAATCAAAAATCTATAAAACAGAGTAAACATGAACATAGAGTAAGCTTTCATAGCTTAGTAAGTCATAAGTAAATTAAACAATTAATACATAATAACATTTCATTTACTAATCATTACAATTATATAAATCATCTTATGCATTTGTAATCACATTTATTTTCAAACTTTTAATTCCACACATATAAAACATATACTTTCATAAGGCAACTTTTCTTTGGCTGAATATACAAGTGTATATAACCAATATGTTCTCAAATTTTGAAACCACATTGACTTATATAACCGAATATACATATATATTTTAAGACATATACTCATCACTCAAAGTTTAACAATACATTCATGTACAATTATATGATCAAATATATTTCTCATATTAGCACATGAACTACATCAAATTCATGTTTGTTTTTCATCACATACCAAGAAATCAATTCATCCTATTTTCAAATAGGTAGTCCAACTATCATGTACCTCATCGTTTTAGCTTGTTCAACGTATTCATTTATCAATCAACATAAAGTCTTTTAGGCATAGACTTAATATATTTCATCGGCATAAAACCTACTAGGCCTAAGTCTGTATCACACACCTGTACAAGGCCTGCTAGACTCAAAGTCTGATTTTATACACCGGCAATAAGCCTGCTAGGCATCAAGCCCGATTAAATTCACCAGCACAAGGCTTGCTAGGCTCAAAGCCCGAATATCATTATAATAAAGCTGTCTCATAAAAAATTCATATATCGAACATTTCAGATATTCCATATGGTTCATACGGACTTCCAAATGTTATAACTCAATCGAGTTAAACTCAAATACGTTATTTCTATGCTTTATCACATTCGGTTAATTCTATTGTAAATCCATGAATTTCAAATCAGCATATTAAACTAAATTACATTCAAAATTAACGATATTTAATTTCTTAAAGACTTACCTCAGACGATGAAAAACCGGTATGGATCGGCTAGTCGACAACTTTACTTTTCCCCCGATCTAAATCAGTTTTTCTCTTTTCTTGATATAAATTAAACTTATTAAATCAAATATTCAACCAAATTCATCCAAAAATACAAAAATGGGAAAATTACACTTTTACCCCTGATATTTCACATTTTTTACAATTTAGTCCATATTGCATAAAATACAAAATATACACAATCTCACAAAAACATAGTTTGGCCGAATATTCATTATACTCATACTAGTCCATATATTTCATTTATTGCACATTTTAGTCCCTCAATTTATTATTTTTACAATTTAGTCCTAATTACTCAAAATCATTAAAAACTCAAATACAAAACATGTTAATCTAAAACATAGTTTTAATATTTCATCGTCAAACATCATAAAACACAAATATTCATCAATGGAAAACTCAAAACATTCATCAAAATAAAAAATTCTGGCATGGGTCAGATAGTATTCGAAGCAACGATCTCAAAAACGTAAAAATTATAAAAAAACCAAGCAAAAACTAACCTTGAATGAAGCTTGGACAAGGCCGAATATTTGAAAGCATAAAACCCTTTATTCTTTCTCAAGTTTCAGTCAAAAGTATGAACAAAAATGCATGGCTTTGAATTTATGTTATAATATATCATATATATCATTTATTATTTTACGTTTTTAACCTTAAAATTTTAATTATAAAACCATATAAAACATGTCTACAACCATCCACTCATATAAACAATGGCCTAATTACAACATAAGTACTTCCATTCAAAAAGACAACAATTCAGCCCTTATACATTAAACTATCAAGTTTTTATTTTATGCGATTAAGTCATTTTATTAAATTAAGCACACAAACAATCAAATTTTCATACGAAACTTTCACACATGTAAATTCACATATAATAAACACAAAAAATAATATTTAAATGTTCTTTTGACTCAAATTCATGGTCCTGAAACCACCATTCTGATTAGGGTCTAAATCGGGCTGTTACAACCGCCACCAATCACTCTCCGTGAAAATACATTCATCATAAATCACTCTCACCCATATAAACGATTTCAATTTTGTTTGGTAAATTAACAAGTCAAGTGTAGTAGCCTTACCTTCAAACACTTTCTGATTACGAAAAATCCATCCTGGCCAACATGCAGCTAATACTACCAGAAACCAAGATTTTTTTGAATGCCAGACAAAGACACTCTCCAGCTGATACGACCCTGCCCTGGAAACATTTCTTGGCTCGACTCACGAGCGAGGCTCGTTATTCTCACAAGCTCGTCCCAGCTCAATTTGGGCGGATTCTAGCTTATGGAGCTAGAATGCAATTTATTAAGTTTGCATTTAGATGATGGAATAAATAACTTGCTGATTAGTTAATTAAATAAGTTAATTAATTTGTTTAAAAATCTGGACATTTTTATTTTAATGTGTCTTAGTTTATTACCTATTAAATAGATGTCTAATAGTTAATTAAGTGTGTCTAAATTTAAGACAAATTTAATTAATGTTGTCAATTAATTTTTCCAGACGAATTTAATGTGCAGGATATTGTGTACTTTGGACGAATTTAATGCTGTTAATTAATGTGTTTTGCTGCTGTTGTTTAATGCTGCTGTTGTTTAAATGCAGAATGTTAAACATGTCATGGTTCAGCCGAATTAATGTGTGAGATTTAAGCTAAGTAAATTTGTTGAATTTGCTAGGACAATGTACATGGACGGCAAAGAAGAGGTGGACAACATCATGCATAATTTGTGGAACAAATTAAGGAAGCATTTGACCAACATCATGCATAATTCATGGAAGAATTTGAGGAAGCATTTGGCCAACATCATGCATAATTCATGGAAGAATTTGAGGAAGCATTTGACCAACATCATGGATAATTCATGGAAGAATTTAAGGAAGCATTTGGCCAACATCATGCATAATTTAAGGAACAAATTGAGGAAGCACCATGGCCGAATTTGGCTTCCAATTTTACCCATTCGGCTACCCTTTTGTTTTGCCTATAAATATGTGTTAAATTTCATTATAAGGAGAAGAACCTTGAATTAATGTTTTTACATTTTGTGAGATTGTTTACAACTTTCATTGTTCTCCAAAGACTCGTTTGACTTATCACGTAACCTTTGTGGCGTCAACCCATTCTTCTTATCCGAACTTATCACTTTGCATCCAAAGTGTGGCGTTCAAGTTATACCGAGGTTCCTATCATCTTTGATAGTGGGTCAAGGTTCCATTTTATTCGTTTTCCATCCATACAACATTTAACCTTTCCTAAGTATTCGTATAAGTCCCGGGTTAACACACTTATATTGTGTTGGTTCAACTTGAATACTTGGTTTTCATTCACCTATCATCCTCAATACACTTCATAACCCCTTTTGAACTAAATTTGAGCCTTTATCCCTTCTTTCTTAACCTATCTTCGACAAACCTTGATATTACTCCAATTCATGATCGGGTACATCAACGACTCGACTCTCATCACCGAGGCCGGGGCGTATCATCTGGTATCAGAGCTAGCCGAATCAGAGTAAGAATCATCATCTTTGATATTATGGTTTTGTAAAAAAATAAAAAAAAAATTTGCCTACGGTCTAGGCGCGGACGAAAAGAACGTGAAAGATCCGTATAAAAAAATTCGGAATTAAAAAAAAAGTGATTGAAATTCATTTTAAGTTTTGTTTGATAGCCTACCATTTCCGACATCATTGCCCACCAAGCCAACTCAATTTTGTAAGCCGACGACAAACGGTATTGATTCGTCTATCTAGTTTGTGGAGAACTTCGAGAGGCGAAAATCGAGTGGAAAAAGGCACGAGTGGTGAGTACATTAGAGCGAGCAAAAGCCATTAAACAAGTGTAAACACGAGTGGAGTTTTATCCAATTTTCTTTGTGAGTGAAACGTGAGATTTTTTTGTGGTGAGGTATTTACTTTCTATTTTATTTTAATCATTTTTTTAGCAAAAAAAAAAAATCATGTCACAAGAATTTTCTGAATCAGATTTCCAATATTTGAAGCAAGAGATACGTAGAATGGTGAAATCAAATTTTGATAAATTGCATGATCGATTGGATCGAGTGGAGGAAAGAGCCAGACGAAAACAAAATCTACCAAATCGAGAAATGGAGCCGAGATCATTGCGGCGATATGCGTCCAAAGACTACTTGCTAAGAGATTCTTATCGGGATTCCTATTCGCCAAGGAATTCAAGACGCGACAGCCTAGAGCTTGTAACTTCTCGACATGACGAACGAGAGAGGACGAGTTATTCATCGTATGATTCAAAAAAGTCCTTCCCGGAGGATTGTTCCCGAAGAAATGGACGAGAAGCCTATGAAAATATTTTCTCTTCCTTTGGGGCAAATGATTATATTTTTGATTCTTTCGTGTCGACTGCACATTGTAATGAAATCGAAAAGTGAGAGAAAAAGAAAATGAAGAGAAAGAATTCGAAAAAGAAATTGAGATTGTACAAGAGTGCGTGCGAGAAAAAGAAAATAAAAGAAATGAAAAAGAGATTGAAAAAGAAAAAGAAATCAAAAAGAGAGTGAGGTCGAAAATAAAATTGAAAACGAGAGAGGAAATGAAAAGAGAAAAAAAGAAGTTGAGATTAAAAAGAAACGAGCGAAAAAGAGACAAATGAACTAGAAAAAGTGAGGAGCATTTTAACTAATCCATATGAAACTTGTTCTTGTTCTGTTTCTGCTTTTCAGGTATCCAAAAGGCCGAGTGACGATAATTTACAACTCCAATACCTTTCCAAGGAGAGAAGGTTCACCTTGGTTGAAAAAGGTAACGTTCTCAACTATCTTAGTTCGCCTATGCCAAAAGAGGAGCGAGGTATGAGTTTTGAAATTCTTAAAGCACCTCTGTTTTATTCGATTGTTGATGGAAACCTTGTTGATGAATTGTCCTTTAGAAGTGATCTGAACTTTGATGTGGTTACTTGCCATCCTTTGATTGATGATAATACATTTGCACGGAATGATGGCAAGAAGAATAACGCTTTTGGAAATTGCGATGCTGATGAGTTTGTTAGTAAAATAATAATTTTTCGGCATTTGCAAGATAAAAAGACATATAAACCATTCCATCGGCTTGATTTGGGTAAAAATATGCACTCATTGATCTTTTGTGAGAAACTACTTTGTATAAACAAGAATGTGCGTATGAGATTTGAGACGTATGAATGCTTGAAAACATGCATGTCTTTGATTTGTTTGTTTGATATGACGATGACATGTAAAATGGTTGGTGCACTTAAAGTTGAAGATGGTGCCTCAAATCTGCTTTGTTATCCAAATTCTGCATTTTTGAGCAAAATTGACCGACTGAAATTTAGATTACATGATCATTTGGATGAGTTCTCGATGTATTTTGATTATAATTCCAATTTGATTATGATGCATGCTCTATTGTCGAGTATGGAGATCCATTTTGAAAAGGTTAATTCAAGCAAGGAATTTCGACTACTCTACATTGCCGAGGAGAGAAGGTTTGTGTTGACTGAACAAGGTAAAACTGATCTTTGTTTTCCTACTTTTAAAGGTAAGCCTCATGAACTTTTTGAAACATCGTTGTACTCTTTAGGTGGTGATAAAGATAGTGTTGTTGATTTGACTCGTTATTCACATGCTGGTTATGACTTGTGGAAACAATTTGAGACATTTGAATGCCTTAGAACATGTTCATTTTTGTTTCGAATAATTGACGAGGCATTAGCGAGTAAATTAATTTGTTTGCATGATTGTCAACATGTTGCTTTGAATCTGTCCACTCGCATGGAATTTTCTTGTTCTATTCTGCTTGCATATGGATTACAAATTTATCTGAAACACTTTTTGCTAATTCATGGTTATTCCTTTCAGTTGTTCCAATTCCAATCCGTCCCATTCGACTGAGGAAAGCTGAGTAAAAGTTGCTGTGTTCGAGTGAACCAATGGCTCGACTTGAGGACAAGTCGTTCTAAAGAAGGGGGGATGATACGACCCTGCCCTGGAAACATTTCTTGGCTCGACTCACGAGCGAGGCTCGTTATTCTCACAAGCTCGTCCCAGCTCAATTTGGGCGGATTCTAGCTTATGGAGCTAGAATGCAATTTATTAAGTTTGCATTTAGATGATGGAATAAATAACTTGCTGATTAGTTAATTAAATAAGTTAATTAATTTGTTTAAAAATCTGGACATTTTTATTTTAATGTGTCTTAGTTTATTACCTATTAAATAGATGTCTAATAGTTAATTAAGTGTGTCTAAATTTAAGACAAATTTAATTAATGTTGTCAATTAATTTTTCCAGACGAATTTAATGTGCAGGATATTGTGTACTTTGGACGAATTTAATGCTGTTAATTAATGTGTTTTGCTGCTGTTGTTTAATGCTGCTGTTGTTTAAATGCAGAATGTTAAACATGTCATGGTTCAGCCGAATTAATGTGTGAGATTTAAGCTAAGTAAATTTGTTGAATTTGCTAGGACAATGTACATGGACGACAAAGAAGAGGTGGACAACATCATGCATAATTTGTGGAACAAATTAAGGAAGCATTTGACCAACATCATGCATAATTCATGGAAGAATTTGAGGAAGCATTTGACCAACATCATGCATAATTCATGGAAGAATTTGAGGAAGCATTTGGCCAACATCATGCATAATTCATAGAAGAATTTGAGGAAGCATTTGACCAACATCATGCATAATTCATGGAAGAATTTAAGGAAGCATTTGGCCAACATCATGCATAATTTAAGGAACAAATTGAGGAAGCACCATGGCCGAATTTGGCTTCCAATTTTACCCATTCGGCTACCCTTTTGTTTTGCCTATAAATATGTGTTAAATTTCATTGTAAGGAGAAGAACCTTGAATTAATGTTTTTACATTTTGTGAGATTGTTTACAACTCTCATTGTTCTCCAAAGACTCGTTTGACTTATCAAGTAACCCTTGTGGCGTCAACCCATTCTTCTTATCCGAACTTATCACTTTGCATCCAAAGTGTGGCGTTCAAGTTATACCGAGGTTCCTATCATCTTTGATAGTGGGTCAAGGTTCCATTTTATTCGTTTTCCATCCATACAACATTTAACCTTTCCTAAGTATTCGTATAAGTCCTGGGTTAACACACTTATATTGTGTTGGTTCAACTTGAATACTTGGTTTTCATTCACCTATCATCCTCAATACACTTCATAACCCCTTTTGAACTAAATTTGAGCCTTTATCCCTTCTTTCTTAACCTATCTTCTACAAACCTTGATATTACTCCAATTCACGATCGGGTACATCAACGACTCGACTCTCATCACCGAGGCCGGGGCGTATCACCAGCACAAGGAAAAGAATTCCTCAAAGTTTGCTACGTCCTTCCATCTCAACCCCTATCAGAAAAAATATACACGGCCAGAATCTTTTCACAAAGTAGCATTCAAAAAACAAGTGATTGGTAGATTCCACCACTCTCTCACACCACAGACACCCATTATCCAAAGAGTCGATAAGAATTCCTCTACTAATAAAAAAATCTTTTTTTGGAACACGATTAATCACCGTTATCCATAAGAAACTATGCACTCTTGGTAGAACTTTCAATCTCCAGATTCTATCAAACTGAAATTCTACCTCACCTATCCCATCATGAGCTAAGAGGTAAGACAACTTTTTAACTGAGAATATTCCTCCACTTTCATGAATCCAATTAATACGGCCCTCCACCTACTCATTCAGTACAACACTACTCATTAAATATTTCAATATTTTCACCATGCATTTTCCCTATCCAATAATTTTCTAGAGAACACACTCTCACAATGCACTTTTTCAAAACTATTATTTCAAGCAACATCCTTCACAAAACAATTCTTTTTTAAGGCCAATCAAAAGAGTATTAGGAATTCCTCATTTAGAGCTTATCCCCACACCACACATCTTTCCATTTCCAATCACCCAATAATAAGGATTTAGTCCTGTCCACTTTGTCACCTCCATTCTTTTCAAGTTTTCCTTAATCCCCGACCACACCACAAATATTTCTTTAGGCCTAGACGTATTAAGCCTCCACTCTTGCTGGCTCAATCCGTATTTGATTTAATCACTCTCCTCCATAATGCATTTTATTCCATGGCGAATCTCCAACCCCAATTTGCATCAATGCACAGTTTTTAACCTTTAAGTTTACCACTCCTACCCCCCAACTTTTTCGAAAGACACACTTTATCCCAACCAACCCTTGCCATTTTTCTTTTGTTGTCCGAGCCACCCTATAAAAATTGTCTTCTGATGTAACGTCCCAAATTTCTATAGTTTTGGCTATTGTAAGTGTTGGGCTTAGAAGTGTCTGAATTTGTGTTTCGAGTTATTTTTGGCTTTTATTATTATTATTATTGAATAAAGCCTGACTTGAGGTCAGTGGGCTTATAATGAATTGTGGGTAAAAACTTAACAGAATGTGCCTGCTGGTCTAGTGGTTTAGTACAAGGGATTACGCTTAGGGTCAGGGGTTTGATTCCCTGCAGTGGCAATGGGATTATTTTTGCCGCAAGTTGCAATTAAGAGTTGGGTTTTATTAAAATTCTGAGTTGTGGGCTTTAGAGAAGAATTAGGGTTTTCTTATTTTCTTCTGATTGACAAAATAGTTTCTTTGCCATTTCTTTCTCTTCCAAACCCTTGATGCCGAAATTCTTTTATTTTCTTTCTTTTTCCTTCTTTTACATTTTTCTTCTCCTTCGATTTCTCGTTTTCTTCCGTTTAACTGTCACATTTGCTAGTGGTTCTGACGATTCGGTAAGTAACGTTTAAACTAAGTTACGAAATTTCGGTTGGAGATTATTTAAAAGGATTTTGGTTACTGTTTAGGGATTAATCAAGGTTCGGTAGATCAGTAATCGAATTCTTAGTAGCGAGGAAACACCGTTCTTCATCGAAGGTAAGTAGATCTCACATTTTGGGATTGTCAATTCTAATGTAACTCGATTTAAGTGACTGATTTGGGCTCAGTATTGTCAATGTTAGGCTTTCAAGTGCTTGTGGTTGGATTAGCAGCGAAAATGAATCAAGTGTGTACTCCGATTGCGTAGAAAATGAGTTTCGACGGAAGTTGAAAAGTGGCCTGTCGTCGCCACACGGGTATGTGGTCTGCCTGTGTGGTAGCCTGCGTCGCAAGATACGGGTGTATAACTGACTAGCCAGGCTGTGCGCGCGCCACAGGAGTGTGACAGACATGGGCGTGTGAAGATGGCGAGGCTGTGTGCGAGGCACGGGCTCGACCAATTATGCCGTAGGCCGCACAGAAATGTGGGTGAGCCACATGGGCGTGTGGAACTTTGGGCCAGGCCATGTGATCCACACGGGCAAAACCAAGTTGGACAGTGTGGGCCATATGGGCGTGTGGGCCCACAAGGGTAGGGCACACGGGCGTGTGAGCCCAATTAATTTGAAATGTTCTGTAAGGTTGTACGGGTTGCCTAAGATGACTGTAACTTGATTGTAGGGGTGGTAAGCATTACTTAGACCCCATACCTTGATTGATTACTGAATTGTGTGCAAAAGCATGTTATTATAAGCATGTGTATCTGTCTAACTCTGTATATCCGTTCTGCCAAGATTTTGATAAGATCTTATAGTTGCATATAAGCATGCCATGGTATGTATGTTGCATTGCATTGGTTTGGGATTGTTGTGAAGAGAAGGAAGTTTGAGAGGTGATTAGCCTATTTTCTGGCAGCTACGCTGCATATATCTATTATGTATTATTTTACGGTACCTTTTGGTGTGTAGGGTTGGATGGGTTGATTATATGCTCATACTTGGTGTGAAGGTTTGGGTGGGTCGATTCTATCCCCACATGGTGTGTTGGGTTGGTCGGAGATGGTGTGCAGGATTGGCGAGCTTGTTTTCTAATATCTGATTTGTTATGCATGCGATATCTGTATGGTTAAGGTAGAACTATCTGTATCATATTTTCTGTTTGTATACATGCTGTTTGTGAGGATGTACATACATAATGGGGTAAGTTTTCACAAACTCAGTATGTATATCCTCACAAACAGCATGTATACAAACAGATAACAGAATACAGATAGTTCGGCCTTAGCCATACAGATATCGCATGCATAACAAATCAGATATCAGAAAACAAGCCTGCAAATCCTGCACACCATCTCCGACCAACCCAACACACCATGTGGGGATAGAATTGACCCACCCAAACCTTCACACCAAGTATGGGGATATAATCAACCTATCCAACCCTACACACCAAAAGGTACGGTAAAATAATACATAATAGATATATGCAGCGTAGCTGCCACAAAACAGGCTAATCGCCTCCCAAACTTCCTTCTCTTCACAACAATCCCAAACCAATGCAATGCAACATACATACCATGGCATGCTTGTATGCAGATATCAGATCTTATCAAAATCATGGCAGAACGGATATACAGAGTCAGACAGATACACATGCTTATAATAACATGCTTTTGCACACAATTCAGTAATCAATCAAGGTATGGGTCTAAGTAATACTTACCGCCCCTACAATCAGGTTACAGTCATCTTAGGCAACCCGTACAACCTTACAGAACATTTCAAATTAATTGGGCTCACACGCCCGTGTGTCCTACCTTTACGGGCCCATACGCTCGTATGGCCCACATGGCCCAACTTGGATTTGCCCGTGTGGATCATACGGCCTGGCCCAAAGTCCCACACACCCGTGTGGCTCACCCACATGCCCGTGCGGCCTACGACATAATTTGTCGAGCCCGTGCCTCGCGCACGGCCTCGCCAGCCTCACACGCCTATGTCTGTCGCGCCCTTGTGGCGCGCGCACGACCTGGCTCGTCAGTCATACGCTCGTATCTCGCGACGCAGGCTACCACACAGGCAGACCACATACTCGTGTGGCAACGACAGGCCACTTTTCAACTTCCGTCGAAACTCATTTTCTACACAATCGGAGTACACACCTGATTCGTTTTCGCTGCTAATCCAACCACGAGCACTTCAAAGCCTAAGATTGACAATACCAATCCCAAATCAGCCACTTAAATCGAGTTACATAAGAATTGACAATCTCAAAATACGAGATCTACTTACCTTCAATGAAGAACGATGTTTCCTCGCTACTAAGAATTCGATTACTGATCTATTGAACCTTGGTTAATCCCTAAACAGTAACCAAAATCCTTTTAAATAATCTCTAACCGAAATTTCGTAACTTAGTTTAAACGTTACTTACCGAATCATCAGAAACACTAGCAAATGTTACAGCTAAACGGAAGAGAATGGGAAATCGAAGGAGAAGAAAAATGTAAAAGAAGGAAAAAGAAAGAAAATAAAAGAATTTCGGTAGCAAGGGTTTGGAAGAGAAAGAAACAGCAGAGAAACTATTTTTTCAATCAGAAGAAAATAAGAAAACCCTAATTCTTCTCTAAAGCCCACAACTCAGAATTTTAATAAAACCCAACTTTTAATTTCAACTTGTAACAAAAATAATCCCATTGCCATTGCAGGAAACAAACCCCTGAACCTAAGCGTATTCCCTTGCACTAAACCACTAGACCAGCAGGCCCATTCTGTTAAGTTTTTACCCATAATTCATTATAAGCCCACTGACCTCAAGTCAGGCTTTATTCAATAATAAAAAAACAAAAAATAACTCGAAACACAGATTCAGACACTTCCAAGCCCAACACTTACAAAAGCCAAAACTACAGAAATTTGGGGCTTTACATCAGAAGACAATTTTTATAGGATGCCTCGGACAACAAAAGAAAAATGACAAAGGTTGGTTAGTATAAAGTGTGTCTTCCGAAAAAGTTGGGGGGTAGGAGTGGTAAACTTAAAGGTTAAAAACTGTGCGTTAATGCAAAATGGGGTTGGAGATTCGCCATGGAATAAAATGCACTATGGAGGAGAGTGATTAAATCAAATACGGATTGAGCCAGCAAGAGTGGAGGCTTAATACGTCTAGGCCTAAAGAAATATTTGTGGTGTGGCGGGGGATTGAGGAAAACTTGAAAAGAACGGAGGTGACAAAGTGGACAGGACTAAATCCTTATTGTTGGGTGATTGGAAATGGAAAGATGTGTGGTGTGGGGATAATGCTCTAAATGAGGAATTCCTAAGACTCTTTCGATTGGCCTTAAAAAAGAATTGTTTTGTGAAGGATGTTGCTTGAAATAATAGTTTTGAAAAAGTGCATTATGAGAGTGTGTTCTCTAGAAAATTATTGGATAGAGAAAAATGATAGTGAAAATATTGAAATATTTAATAAGTAGTGTTGTACTGGATGAGTAGGTGGAGGACCATATTAATTATATTCATGAAAGTGGGGGAATATTCTTGGTTAAAAAGTTGTCTTACCTCTTAGCTCATGATGGGATAGGTGAGGTAGAATTTCAGTTTGATAGAATCTGGAGATTGAAAGTCCTAACAAGAGTGCGTAGTTTCTTATGGATGACGATGATTAATCGTGTTCCAACAAAGGATTTTTTTATTAGTAGAGGAATTATTATCGACTCTTTGGATAATGGGTGTCTGTGGTGCGAGAGAGTGGTGGAATCTACCAATCACTTGTTTTTTGAATGCTCCTTTGTGAAAAAATTCTGGCCGTGTATATTTTTTCTAGTAGGGGTTGAGATGGAAGGACGTAGCAAACTTTGAGGAATTCTTTTCCTTGTGCTGGAGAGTGTCTTTGTCTGGCATTCAAAAAAATCTATAGTTTCTGGTAGTATTATCAGCATGTTGGCTAGGATGGATTTCTCGTAATCAGAAAGTGTTTGAAGGTAAGGCTACTACACTTGACTTGTTAATTTACCAAACAAAATTGAAATTGTTTATATGGGCGAGAGTGGTTTATGAGGAATGTATTTTCACAGAGAGTGATTAGTGGGGGTTGTAACAGCCCGATTTAGACCCTAATCAAAATGATGGTTTCAAGACCATGAATCTGAGTCAAAAAAACATTTAAATATTAGTTTTTGTGTTTATTATATGTGAATTTACATGTGTGAAAGTTTCGTATGAAAATTTGATTGTTTGTGTGCTTAATTTAATAAAAGGACTTAATCGCGTAAAATAAAAACTTGATAGTTTAATGTATAAGGGCCGAATTGTTGTTGCCTTTTTGAATGGAAGTACTTATGTTGTAATTAGGCCATTGGTTATATGAGTGGACGGTTGTAGACATGTTTTATATGGTTTGATAATTAAAATTTTAAGGTTAAAAACGTAAAATAATAAATGATATATATGATATATTATAACATAAATTAAAAGCCATGCATTTTTGTTCATACTTTTGACTGAAACTTGAGAAAGAATAAAGGGTTTTACGCTTTCAAATATTTGGCCTTGTCCAAGCTTCATTCAAGGTAAGTTTTTGCTTGGTTTTTGATAATTTTTACGTTTTTGAGATCGTTGCTTCGAATACTATTTGACCCATGCCAGAATTTTTTATTTTGATGAATGTTTTGAGTTTTCCATTGATGAATATTTGTGTTTTATGATGTTTGACGATGAAATATTAAAAAATATGTTTTAGATTAACATGTTTTGTATTTGAGTTTTTAATGATTTTGAGTAATTAGGACTAAATTGTAAAAATAATAAATTGAGGGACTAAAATGTGAAATAAATGAAATATATGGACTAGTATGAGTATAATGAATATTCGGCCAAACTATGTTGTTGTGAGATTGTGTATATTTTGTATTTTATGCAATATGGACTAAATTGTGAAAAATGTGAAATATCAGGGGTAAAAGTGTAATTTTCCCATTTGTGTGTTTTTGGATGAATTTGGTTGAATATTTGATTTAATAAGTTTAATTTATATTAATTTTTATCAAGAAAAGAGAAAAACGGATTTAGATCGGGGGAAAAGTAAAGTGTCGACTAGCCGATCCGTACCGATTTTTCATCGTCTGAGGTAAGTCTTTAAGCGATTAAATATCGTTAATTTTGAATGTAATTTAGTTTAATATGCTGATTTGAAATTCATGGATTTATAATAGAATTAACCGAATGTGATAAAGCATAGAAATAATGTATTTGAGTTTAACTCGATTGAGTTATAACATTTGGAAGTCCGTATGAACCATATGGAATATCTGAAATGTTCGATATTATGAATTTTTTATGAGACAGCTTTATTATAATGATATTCGGGCTTTGAGCCTAGCAAGCCTTGTGCTGGTGAATTTAATCGGGCTTGATGCCTAGCAGGCTTATTGCCGGTGTATAAAATCAGACTTTGAGTCTAGCAAGCCTTGTACAGGTGTGTGATACAGACTTAGGCCTAGCAGGTTTTATGCCGGTGAAATATATTAAGTCTATGCCTAAAAGACTTTATGTTGATTGATAAATGAATACGTTGAACAAGCTAAAATGATGAGGTACATGATAGTTGGACTACCTATTTAAAAATAGGATGAATTGATTTCTTGATATGTGATGAAAAACAATACATAAATTTGATGTAGTTCATGTGCTAATATGAGAAATATATTTGATCATATAATTGTACATGAATGTATTGTTAAACTTTGAGTGATAAGTATATGTCTTAAAATATATATGTATATTCGGTTATATAAGTCAATGTGGTTTCAAAATTTGAGAACATATTGGTTATATACACTTGTATATTCAGCCAAAGAAAAGTTGCCTTATGAAAGTATATGTTTTATATGTGTGGAATTAAAAGTTTGAAAATAAATGTGATTACAAATGCATAAGATGATTTATTTAATTGTAATGATTAGTAAATGAAATGTTATTATTTATTAATTGTTTAATTTACTTATGACTTACTAAGCTATGAAAGCTTACTCTGTGTTCATGTTTACACTGTTTTATAGATTTTTGATTCAAGTTAGAAGCTCAGGGATCGTCAGCAAAGCTTATTAAACTATCCACTGTTTCGGTACTTAATAGCTGAACTTGAATTATGGCATGTATAGGCTGGATTACGTTTTGAAATGATGAATTTTGGTAATGTAAAATTAAAGCCATGCGAAAATGGCTTTATTTCTAAGTTTGGTTTCGATTATGTTTAGTCATGGTTTATACTGCTTTGGTTATAATGCTATGAGATATGAATAAATGACATAGGTGATAGATGATATATGTGTTGGAAATGGTTTGATAGTGATATGAGTTTGTGCATTGAAGTTGGTTAATGATTAGGACATGGTATAAAGAAATCGGTCATAGGTATATTTGGTTGCTATGGATGTGTGTGTCTTATTAATATGCACTATATATATATATATATATATATTCAAAATAAAAACCATCAAATAAACAAATAAAATAAATAGTTTAATGATAACTGAAAACCGATCCATGGTCACATATTATTATGAATTTTAAGCTTTGATTAACGAAGGTGATTGATAATATTATGAAAATCTATCAATTTATAAGATTAAAATTAATCTATTACCATTCAAACATAATCATCAAGCAATTATCAAATAGCATATATTAAGAAAAAAATATTTTTTTTATGAAGAAAAATCTAAACATTTGATGTGATAAGTAAATTTACCTCAATTTCTTATCTTTTGAGAAAGTTTCAATAGCAACTTCTAAGTAGTCCATAAAATTGCATTTAATCAAGATCAAAATTAGGATCAAATCTTTCATGTCCTTAAAATATACAAATTAAACAAAAGCATCGTAATTAAATAAGAATTAAAATAATAATAATCTAAATATCAAACATTAAATAAAAACTCCCTCCAAATTTTTGCATCTTGCATTTAAAGCTTCAAATAAAAACTCCCTCTTCCAATTTGCTTTTATTGTATTTGCTTGAATAAATAAAATTATTACTGATCTTTACAGATACATTCTTACTTGCTGTTTCTATTAATTACTCTTTTTTAAGTAAATTTTGTTTTATAGATCTTGACAACCTTATGATTTCTTTCCTTATTTTGAGGAAGAACAAACACTTTAGTGGTGCTTTTTTCTATCATCAATGTCACTAGCAAAATCACTGTCACAAAATCCCAAAAGTTGAAAGTCATGAGAAGATTAGTAGAATAGCCCAAAATTCAATCGTACCTTTTAGGTAATGAAAAATCCTTTTAGGTAATGAAAAATCCTTTTAGCAGCCTTCATGTGAGCTGAGGAAGGAGCAACTAAAATATGCATTAATAACAAGTCTACACAAGCACTCGTGAAAAATCCTGTGTTCCATGATTGAAGCAAACATATAGACACAAGATATCATTTTATTAGGGAGCATATTGCCAAGAAGGAAGTGGAGCTTAAGTTTGTAAAGACTAAAGATCAAGTGGCGGATATTGTTACAAAACCTCTAAAGGTTGAAGGTTTTCGAAGAGTGCGTGAAAAATTTGGCGTAATCAAGAAATATTCAAATTAAGGGGAAGTGTAGGATATTATAATTTGTAACATTCTAGAATACATTTGCTCATTAATGAATGTATTAGAGTAGATATATCTAATACTCATGCATGTACTTAACTAGGATACACGAATATGTTGAAACCAATAGTCACTTACAACTATATAAATAGTTGTATGTGATAAAGTATAGTAAGAAAGAATAAAAGAAGATAAAGTTTAATACAAAGTGAGTTTATTTCTTTCCTAAAAAGCTGTTTCTCTTCCACCTCCTTCCAATGGCTTAAAAAATTATAAAATTAACAAAATGAATACATATAACCTTCTTTGATTTAATTGAAAGAAATTGACAGAAATGTGAATACATCACTTCATAGAAATGGTTTATACTTGATTAAAATAATGTGAAAATAATGATTTACATTTAAATGAACAACTGTAGTTGTAAGTAGCTGTTAGTGAAACAAAATGAATGAATGAAAAGAATGGTAATTAAACAAATTAAATAAGCAAGTATGGGTTTGAAAGATATATAGGTAGGAGTAGGAGTCGTTTCAAGTAACATATCAGTTGGGCACACTGCAAATTCTCCTTATTTCACCTTGTGCTCCAGTGATAACATCAAGGGAACCCATATGCACCATTGCCTTGCCGAACTTTTTAGCCCATGCTGCACCGTGCTTCACATTGTTCAACACCAACGCGGAGGTCAAGGAACTGTCCATCAATGTCTGGTCAGAGGTGAGCAAACCACGACGACCCCTCAGTTCAGTGTAGTACTTGTTGTCCAGGCGATTGGGTGTGACACTGTCCAGTGGCACTGTGGTTGGATCCCCTCCAGCACCAGCCGCAGATGTTGGGGGTGGGCACTTGGTTTTCAAAAAGGCAGCGTAGTTAGGATCAAGAGAAGGATCTTGGGCATGAGTGGCGTTAAAAGAGTAGAGCCGGTTGGAAAAGGAAGAGCAATGCGAGACACCAATGGAGTGTGCCCCAGATAATGTCACCATCTCATCCACTGACATTCCTTTCCTTGCGAAAAGTTGAGCAATTTGTTGTGCGTTGAAGGATGGCGGAGGCAGGTTTTGTGTTACTTCGTCGATAATAGAGACCCGGCCATCCCGGCGGCCCGCGGGAACGGCGTAATAAATCCCTCCAGCTTTGTAGGTGCTGTCACGGGCAGCGAATGCGATTATGTCCGCACAAGACACGGTTCCTGGACATTGTGCCTCGATTTGGGCTTTGGCCTCATCAATCACCTCGAAGCCTCGCAAACTTGGGTTATTAGCAGGGTGGTCCATCTCTGCTGGCGGGTTTCCGGGCACGGACCTTAGAAGGATGGAAGCATCACAACCCTGAATTTGCATGCAAAAAGTAGAGTTAGAGGAGGAAACATGATGAGTCAATCTATCAATTTTGAAGCAAATGAGCGTATACATACCCTGACGAAGCAGTCATGGAAATACATTCGGATGAGACCAGCAGCTATGCCAGGATTAAGTGACACCGCTTTGTTTACAGCTTTTCTCACAATGGTCTCTGCGGATGGACAAGTCTGTGTATAGAAGCCGACCTTCAAAGATGCAGAAGCCACGGTTGAGCAGCCAAGCATGAAGGAAAGCAAGGCAATAATGAGAAAATTAGAGCACAAAAAAGTCATTGTTCCTGATATATATAATATAGTAGAAGAAAAACTTAGAAATTAAATGGAAAGGGCTGAGGATCAGAATATGGTGGTTTGTGAAGTTGGAATTGAAAGGTTAATGAGAGTGGACATGTTGGGTGGAGTATTTATATATAGCCATAGGTGGAGTTGGTGGTGATTACTTGTTGGAACCAAAAACGTGTGTAGTTTTAGCTGTAAGCTTGAAAGCATAGCTTGAGGTTGAAGTGTTCCTTTGTTTTGAACCATTCAGTGGGATGCAGCAGCTTCTTTGTATTCAGACATACATATAGTACTTCATCTCCTTAATATCATATATATATATATATATATATTTTTCAGCTCTGACCAAGCCTTCAATTCTCTATTCTAAATTATTGCAACTTGCTGCCTTAAGAGAGTTATGGGGTTTCGCTAGCTGTAATATTATTTTAATGGTAAATTTATATAGAACACCGCCTGCATATTCCTACTCATGTAAATGTTTTTTCTTTTCATTTTTGGCTGCTACTAAAATTGATGCATATCTGTAATTTGTTTTGATTTGTCAATTTTCTTTATGATTATTGTTTTTGTTCATCCTTCAAATAGATTATGCACATTGTTGCAGACATTCATGACTTGCAAAAATTATTACTAGTTGACATCTACATATATAGCTAATTTACTTTTTCTTTTTCCAATTTTGGTTAATAATAAATGTTTCAACATTTTAATTTTTAGTTTCTTAATAGTGGCACAAAGGGGTGATTGCATGTCACTACTTGTCATCTACATAATAGTGAGTCAGGTTGAAATTAAATTGTATATTTTTGTGATAATAAAAATATAATTTTATTATTTTAATGTTTATATCTTTATAATTTTTAAATGATTACGTAACAACCTATTTTTCAGTGGTGTCGGAAACAGTAGTTTCGGGGCCACCAAATCTGATGAGTAAGTTCGTATTATTATTTAATATTTACGAGTCAAATGTGATTTTTTTTTAAAAAAAAAAGATTTTTGATTTGATAATTTATGTTATATAAGTGGTTTATTAAGTTCAAGTGATTTTAGAAAATAAGGTAACGAGACCTTATTTTTATAAATCGAGTCGTAAATATTTTTATAAATATTTACGGAGTGTAATTAAGGTAGTATTAAAGTTTCATTAAGAAATTTTAACGTTTCGATAGTTAATTAAAAGAAAAGGACCAAATTGAAAAAAATAAAAAATACCTTCCTCCGTTCTCGTAAATCAGACTCGTAAATATTTTTAATAAATATTTACTAAGCTAGTTGTGTAGTTAATTAGATTTTGGTTAAGTGAATTTACTTGAATTAAAAGTAATTAGGTATAAAGGCTAAATTACATATACGCTGAAAGTTGAATCATAGATTAAAGAATAATTAAAGGGACTAAAGAAGAAATTACACCATTATTCTTTAATGAGGCGACATAAGGTGTAAAATTATTATATATATTACTAATAAATTAAAATTAATATATATATATTATAATATGTTTAATATTTAAGTAAATATATATATTATAGTAATAAAAGAAATAAAGAAAGATAAAAGAAAAAGGAAACATAAAGAAAGAAAAAGAACTCATGGCTTAGGGTTTCAAAGTTTCAAGTTGAATTGGTTAGTTAATTTAGTTCATTTTCTTGTAATTTTTATGTTTTTGGAGTCCCGGTATTAAGTACTACCCAACTTATGTCGAAGTTAGCAACTATTGAGTTTGTAAATGTTGTTAATGTTGAATAATTTAGTATTAGGGGTTAAATTGATAGATTTCTAAGCTAGAAATAAAAAAGGATTAAATTGTAGAATAAATGGTAAGTTTTGAGTAATAAGGACTAAATTGTAAAAAATTAAAAATTTAGATATTAAAGTGAAAATAGGGAGTTAAATTTATTTTGAAGTGGAATTTTTATCAAAATATAGAATTTACCATAACTCTATTACAGTTTGAGAAAACCCATAACTCTCGTTGCAATAATTTAGAATAGACAATTGAAAGGCTTGGTCAGAGCTGAATATATATATATATATATATATGATATTAAGGAGATGAAGTAATATATGTGTCTGAATCTGAAGTTTTCTTCGTCTTCACTCACAAAGAAGCTGCTGCATGCCTCTGAATGGTTCAAAACAAGGGAACACTTCAGCCTCAAGCTATGCTTTCAAGCTTACAGCTAACACTACACACGTTTTCGGTTCCAACAAGTAATCACCACCAACCCCACCTATGGCTATATATAAATATACTCTATCCAACATCTCCACTCTCACAACCTTCCAATCCCAACTGCACAAACCACCATTTTCTGATCCCCAGCCCTTTCCATTCTACTTTTAATTTGCTTTCATTTAATTTTTAAGTTTTTCTTCTGCTGTATTATATATATATCAGGCACAATGACACTGTTATGCTGAAATTTCACATTATTGCCTTGCTCTCCTTCATGCTTGGCTGCTCAACCGTGGCTTCTGCATCTTTGAAGGTCGGCTTCTATATATATATATTATTAATGTATTGATTATTTGAATTGAAATGAATATATATATGTGTAAATGTGATAATGTGCAAATATGATAATTGGATATTGGTTGTATTTGGAAAGCGAATTTGGAACCTTATTAACTGTATCGGGCTGAGTCAGATATAGATGGCATGCCATAGGATACGAAGAGTACAAGGATTTCTTCGACTTCAAGTCGATGAGGCACTGGGTGCCAATTTACTTCGGTTTAACAGATGAGACACTGGTGACAAATTTATAAAGCGCTGGGCACAGTTACTACTTCGGATTTATCCAATGAGGCATTGTGCCAAACTGGTGTGTTGGTTGGATCTGTGTATCGTTTGAGTCCAAGTCGTGTTAATAGGGGTAATCAAATAAAATGGTACTATGATTGATATTGCAAATGGGTTAGTGAATTGAAACATGAAAATGAGATACATGAATTATTCCTGAATTGGATATAGAATGGATAATGTTATTGTTTAAATGATATGTGGATCAAATTGTGAAAAGCTATTATATAGCAAATGATGATAATTGAGTATAGTATAAAATGATGTGTTTATGATTTGAGTATTGAATGGCTAATGTCATTGTATGAATAAATGTGGTTTTAAATATTCAATTGTGCTTATAATTAATATTTGCATATTATTTTATCTTGTCTTTAAATATTCGGATTATAGAAATACCACCGAGTTTTACTCAGCGTACAGTTTTGTTTTTCGTGCGCAAGTTAGGTACTTAACTTTTGATCGCTGATTTAACATCCAATAATAATCCTAAACTCAAATGTGGTAATGTTTATCCTTTGTGTCAGCATGTACCTAAGGTGTCTAAATAATAGTTATTTTGTGGATGGATTGTAAATGAGGTTATAAGTTTAATATTGGTTTGGTATATATATAAATGTGTGTTTGTTTTTTGAAGCCATATTATGGCATGGTAAATTGAACTAAATCTAGATAGATGCATGTGAATTTAGTTCTATGTTTAAGTGCTCATGAACTAGGCAAATTTATTTGGATTTGGTATGTTTATAATTTGGATTAAAATGATGTTTTGATGACTTGTTTTAATTATATGAAATGTTTGAGAATTCTGTATGTTTCATCGATAAACTTCGGTAATACTTTGAAACCTTATTTCGGCGATGGATATAGGTTAGGAGTGTTACATTTAATGGTATCAGAGTTTTGCAGGTTTAGCCTATTCTTAGACTAAATCGAGCTCGAAATTGAGTCTAGAGGTACATGCCATAATTGAGTTAGAATTTGGATGCTAATATATTTGTTTTTGTTTTATAGTTGAAAATGTCGAATGATTATAACGATTATGTTGATGATAAATGTTATGTTATACGTGTACATATATGAGAGTCAAATTTTGAGGCTTTACGACCTTTATCCCATCACTTGTACAGTCTTATACAATGTAATTTACAAGATTTATATTCATTAAGCTTACAAGTGTGAAACTGAAGAGTTCAATAGCTGAATAAATAATAACGCGATCAGAGCCAAGGATGGGTTAGCAAGTAAAGAGAGTTCTAGAAGAGATATCAGATTTTTCTGAAGATTATTCGGGATACACAATGTCGCTATTAAGGAAGAAGTTATTCACGAATAATCGACTTATTTAGGTATGGTATTTAAAGAACAGGTTAATAGAAATTTCTTCTGATTTGATTTCTTTAGTGATTGGGATAATGTGGGATCATTGATGACTGTATTAGTCAGTGGGATAGTGTTGAAATTGCAAAGATATCTAAATGCAGCTGTTATAGTCGAGTATCTTATAGTGATCTCTTCTGGGTATTCTATATATTCTTTTACTTTCAGAGATATATGTAACTGTTCAATTTCAGATGTGATTCTTATAATATAAAAATGTTAGCTAATTATAATGTTAGACGGAATTATTATTAGTCTGGTTGATTCATTATCAGCATTGCTCTATCTTTCTTTGGTTTTCTAATCCATTATGTTAGATAGAAGACTTGATGATAAGATTCATATGAAGCTATTTTCTACTTTTACTGGTTGATATTCTGAATTACATATATGCAGTTTACATTATCTCTATCACAACTGTTTCTAGTGTGTATTAGCGATATTATTCTTCTGGACTTTTTTTGGGATATCATCGATCTCTTTATCATTCAATGTGGTTTTTATTCTTGGAAATTCAATATAGCTTCACATCTTGGATTTCATTATCTCGGTTTTCTTATCATTCTTATTATTTAATTTATCAAACATGGTTCATCTGTAAAAGATATTCATTGACCGGAGGTAATTAAATTTATTACTGTTATAAATCCGGGTTCGATTATAGGAGCTCGGTGCTATGGATCTCAGATTATAGAAGTTGTATTACTGCATTGGTTATTATTGGGACTACTTTCGGGTTTTCCTTCTATTTTGGAGTGTACTATTGATGTTGAGGTATTGTTCTATCTATATGGTTGAAACGTCGGTTCTATCATAGTACTATGGTTTTTAATCTATCTGATAGTTGTGGCTTTGGTATAGTTCAAAGCTTCTATGTTAATAATTGAAATAGCTTTATTATATATAATCCCTTTCTAGCTTTTGCGAAAGGGTTGGCATCGGCAAAAAAGTAGATGGTGGAAGATTGAACTCAAACTTGTATATTGGTTTCCATTCCTCAAGTAATCTTGATTAATGTCAACAAGTTAAAATGAAATGTTATGTTTCATTTAAGTTAATGCAATTTTTAAGGATCTTTGATTAGTATTTTCAGAGAATTGTAATAGACTGTATGTCTAGGTTGTCTTGACAACAAGAAGAAGGGATTATTCGGAAATGTTATTATCTGATAGATAAAATTGACTCAGTTGTTTTAATCAGAGTGGGTTATTCATTGAAAAGTTAATTGAGTTATACGCATTTTAGTCTATCTTCAGGTCTAAGAATAAATTTTGTGCATTCATGGGTAATAGACGAACAGCCAGAATGAGAAAATCAGATTCTAGAAGACTTGATACAGAAATATATCTATCAGATCAGTTCTAATAGGGAAATGTTATTATGGGTTAAAGTCGTCCCGATTGTTGAAGTTATCGCACTTGTGTAAAATGATATTGCTTGACGCTCTCCTGGAAAAAGGAGAACAAATATTAGTTGAAAGTTACAGATATAACTACATTGTAAGCATCAGCTAGAGTTTGATAAACCGGGTTTCTTGATTATGTTTCGACAGAGAATTACTGAGAATTTCTCAATAGTTATACTACTAATGATAAAGTGATGATAGGAGAACATCAGAGCTACTCAGTTAAGTTCAGGTATAGTATCAACTTCTAAAATGAGTTCTGATATGAGTTCGAAAATGATATGAGTTAGATTGATTTTATAGACTTCGATTGAAAAGGTGGAAGAAAGGCTTGACTTAATAGCTTGTACTAGGTGAGAATTTTGAGGACGAAATTTTTGTAAAGGGGAAGAGTTGTAACAACCCGTTTTTCAGTAGTGTCAGAAACAGTGGTTTTAGGGCCACCAAATCTGATGAGTAAGTTCGTAAATATTATTATTTAATAGTTACGAATCAAATGTGATTTTTTTATAAAAAAGGTTTTTTATTTGATAATTTATGTTATATAAGTGATTTATTAAGTTTAAAGGTTTTAGAAAATGAGGTATCGGGACCTTGTTTTTATAAATCGAGCTGTAAATATTTTTATAAATATTTACGGAGTGTCATTAAGGTGGTATTAAAGTTTCGTTAAGAAATTTTAACGTTTCAATAGTTAATTAAAAGAAAAGGACCAAATTGAAAAAATAAAAAAGTGCATTCTCGGGACTTCGTTCCCGTAAATCGGACTTGTAAATATTTTTAATAAATATTTACTAAGCTAGTTGTGTAGTTAATTAGATTTCGGTTAAGTGAATTTACTTAAATTAAAAGTAATTAGGTATAAGAACTAAATTGCATATAGGGTGAAAGTTGAATCATAGATTAAATAATAATTAAAGGGACTAAAGAAGCAATTACGCCATTTTTCTTTAGTGCAAAAGGTGTAAAATTATTATTGTGTATATTATTAATAAATTAAAGTTTAAAAAATATATATTATAATATGTTTTACTTAATATTTAAGTAAATATATATTATAGTAATAAAATAAATAAAGAAAGACAAAAGCAAAAGGAAATAGAAAGAAAGAAAGTCCACGACTTAGGGGTTTCAAAGTTTCAAGTTCAATTAGTTAGTCAATTTAGTCCTCTTTTCTTATAATTTTTATGTTTTTGGAATCTCGATGTTAAGTACTACCCAACTTATGTCGAAATTTTAGCAATTATTGAGTTTATAAATGTTGTTAATGTTGAATAATTTTAGTATTAGGGGTTAAACTAATAGATTTTTAAGCTAGAAATGAAAAAGGATTAAATTGTAGAATAAATGGTAAATTTTGAGTAATAGGGACTAAATTGTGAAAAAAACTCTAAATTTAGAGATTTAAGTAAAAATAGGGAGTTAAAATTTAGTTTAAAGTGGTTTATGAAAATATAGAATTAAATGTGAAGAATAAAAATTAGTCTCGGTTTAGGGACTAAATTGAAATTTAGGCAAATATTGAGTAAAAAATTAAAATATTCAATATGAAAATGAATTATGTTATATTGATTAATTTTAATTGTTTTAATTTCGTAGTTAACGTCGTATTGGAATCCTCGACTAAAAAGGGGAAAGATAAAGTCGATGTCGAATAGCTCAGAATTTCTGGTTTGTATTTCTATAATCCAAACCTATAGTTACTAATTGTTGTATTTTGATTTAATGCATATGGTAAGTGGTTGAGGGAGTATTTGACACTTTGATATTGAATTGAATTAAAGTTGATTGAAATGGATTGAATTGGTGATATATTATGAATGTATTTGATTATTTGAATTGAAATGAATATTTATGTGTAAATGTAATAATGTGCAAATATGATAATTGGATATTGGTTGTATTTGGAAAGTGAATTGGAAACCTATTAATTGTATCGGGCTGAGTCGGATATAGATGGCATGCCAAGGGATAGGAAGAGTACAGGGATTTCTTCGACTTCGAGTCGATGAGGCACTGGGTGCCAATTTACTTTGGTTTAATCGGTGAGACACTGAGTGTCAAATTTATAAAGTGCTGGGCACAGTTACTACTTCGGATTTATCCGATGAGGCACTGGATTGGATCTGTATATCCGTCCGAGTCCGAGTCGTGTTAATAGGGGTAATTAAATAAAAAGGTACTATGATTGATATTGGATGATATTGTACGCAAATTTAAAATGGGTTAGTGAATTGAAACATGAAAATGAGATAAATGAATTATGTATTACTGAATTGGATATGGAATTGATAATGTTATTGTTTAAATGACATGTGGATCAAATTGTGAAAAACTATTATATAGCAAATGATGAGAATTGAGTATGGTATAAAATGATGTATTTATGATTTGAGTATTGAATGGCTAATGCCATTGTATGAATAAATGTGGTTTTAAATATTCAATTGAGCTTATAATTAATATGTGCATATTATTTTATCTTGCCTTTAAATATTTGGATTATAGAAATACAACTGAGTTTTACTCAGCATATGGTTTTGTTTTTCGTGCGCATGTTAGGTACTTAACTTTTGATCACTGATTCAGCATCCAATAACGATCCCGAACTCTAATGCGGTGATGTTTATCCTTTGTGTCGACATGTAACTAGGGTGTCTAAATAATATTTATTTTGTGGATGGATTGTAAATGAGGTTATAAGCTTAATATTGGTTTGGTATATATATATATATTGTTTTTTGAAGCCATATTATGGCATGGTAAATTGAACTAAATCTAGATTAGTGCATGTGAATTTAATTCTATGTTTAAGTGCTCATGAACTAGGAAAATTGATTTAGATTTGGTATGTTTATAATTTGGATTAAAATGATACTTTGATGACTTGCTTTAATGATACGAAATGTTTGAGAATTCTGCATGTTTATCGATAAACTTCGGTAATGTTTCAAAACCCTATTTTGCCGACGGATATGAGTTAATGGTATTACAGGTTAAATCATTTTGAAGGCCAAAGTGCAAATTTACCATTACTAATGTAAAATTTTATAAATTATAAAAGGCTTAAATGAAAAATATTTCATTTTAGGGGAGTCAAACCCGTGCCAACCCTTTAGCTTCGCCACTAAATAGATACTATTTTAGTAGACAAGTATGAAACTTAAGTATCAAAAATCAATATTTTAAAAGTAAATATATGAGGTAAAGTTTAGAGCCATTCTTGCTATTGTTCCATCACAAAAATATACCGAATCAAAAAAGTGAACAAAAGAATGAAGCAATTTCAAGGTCTATTAAAATACTATATCAATTGTGACTCATCTACTTGTAAGTTAGGTACTTAATCTCTATAATTTAATTTGATCATTTTGTCATTTTACTTTATAAATATTAAAATTGTAGTCCTTATCAAATAATAGTTGTAAAATTTAAGAAGTTGAGTTATTTTCAAATTTGATGTAGAAAACATATTACTATATGGATAAAAATGTGCTAGCTTGTTATTTTTACATATTACTCAAAAAAATTAATGGATTTAATTGCAATCATTTGCATAAGACTAAAATTTTAAATTTTAAAAATATATGGACTAAAAATGATCCAATTGAAGAATATGGATTAAACTTACAATTTTGTGCATAATACAAGTTTATGCTATTTTCAAACTTATTCATTAAGAGTTAATTATTGAGTTGTTTTCACATATATTTTACATACAAAAGTGCTAGTGGTATGAGGCTATTCTAATAACTATAATTCACTTATTAATTGGAGAAAAAAATCCATTGTATTGGATCGATTAGGAGAATAGAGGAATATGCAGGCGGTGTTCTATATGAATTTACCAGTATAATATTATACGGCAGCTCCATTACAGCTCGAGAAAACCCATAACTCTCGTTGCAATAATTTAGAATAGAGGGTTGAAAGGCTTGGTCAGAGCTGAATATATATATATATCTATGATATTAAGGAGATGAAGCAATATACGTATGTCTGAATCTGAAGTTTTCTTCCTCTTCACTCACAAAGAAGCTGCTGCATGCCTCTGAATGGTTCAAAACAAAGGAACACTTCGACCTCAAGCTATGCTTTCAAGCTTACAGCTAACGCTATACATGTTCTTGGTTCCAACAAGTAATCACCACCAACTCCACCTATGGCTATATATAAATACTCCATCCAACATCTCCGCTTTCACAACCTTCCAATCCCAACTGCACAAGCCACCATATTCTGATCCTCAGCCCTTTCCATTCTACTTTTAATTTGCTTTCATTTAATTTATAAGTTTTTCTTCTGCTGTATTATATATATCAGGCACAATTACACTGTTGTGCTCGAAATTTCACATTATTGCCTTGCTCTCCTTCATGCTTGGCTGCTCAATCGTGGCTTCTGCATCTTTGAAGGTGGGCTTCTATACACAAACTTGTCCATCCGCAGAGACCATTGTGAGAAAAGCTGTAAACAAAGCGTTGTCACTTAATCCTGGCATAGCTGATGGTCTCATCCAAATGTATTTCCATGACTGCTTCGTCAGGGTATGTATACGCTCATTTGCTTAATAAATATTGATAGATTGACTCATCATGTTTCCTCCTCTAACCCTACTTTTTGCATGCAAATTCAGGGTTGTGATGCTTCCGTCCTTCTAAGGTCCGTGCCCGGAAACCCCCCAGCAGAGATGGACCACCCTGCTAATAACCCAAGTTTACGAGGCTTCCAGGTGATTGATGAGGCCAAAGCCCAAATCCAGGCACAATGTCCAGGAACCGTGTCTTGTGCAGACATAATCGCATTCGCTGCCCGTGACAGCACCTACAAAGCTGGAGGGATTTATTACGCCATTCCCGCGGGCCGCCGGGATGGCCGGCTCTCCATTATCGATGAAGTAACTGTTGCGCGGAAGCGTGTGAAAGAGTAAAATTATTGTACTGAAAAATACACTAAGTTCAATTCCCAGGAAAGAGAGGTAGATCACGAAGATCACTTAAATACCAAGTCTTTCCTAGTCAGAATATCCCTCTATCGTAATTTAATAGCACAATAAATCACTAAAATCACATTCACAAAATATGCAAAACAAATAATAAAGAACACCAGAATTTTAACGAGGTTCAGCAAATTTTGCCTACGTCCTCGGGCACTACCAAATATATTTCACTCCAAAAATTACAAGTGAAATTTACAAATAGAGAGAGAGAATAATGCCTTAAGTAGAGAATGGCAATTATGGGATGAAGAAAGTAAGCAATGGTTAGGCCTATTTATAGTTGAGGTTCAAGGATCAACTTGCAATGTCCCTATACAATTAGGGACCAAAATTGCAATTATCCCATGCCAACTTTTAACCCAACTTGCCAACCAATATTACTTTCTAACCCAACTTGCCAACCAATATTACTTTCTACTTTCGGTGCCCACCCCATTTGACTTTTCAAACAATGGTGGGTTCCAATAATCTCCACCTTGAAGATTTGATTACGATAATCTTATCTTCACACAATTCTTTCTGCTTTTGACAACAATACTTGATAGTGCCTTCTTCAACTGTTAAACTTGCAGGATATTAATCAAGTTCAAACAATGTTCGAACTTGGTTGCTGTTACCACCTTGGTCATCATATCTGCAGGATTATCTGCAGTCTTGATCTTCTGAAGACAAATTTCCCCTCTTCAATAATTTCCCGCACAAAATGGAATCGTACGTCGATATGTTTTGTACGTGCATGATAGACTTGATTCTTTGCTAAATGAATAGCACTTTGACTATCACAATACACGTTAATATGCTCCTGAACCAACCCAAGGTTTTAGCCATACCTTGTAACCAAATAGCCTCCTTTACAGCCTCTGTTACAGCCATGTACTCGGCTTCTGTGGTTGACAATGCAACTGTAGACTGTAGTGTAGACTTCCAACTTATTGGTCCTCCAGCAAGTGTAAACACATAACCGGTGGTTGATCTTCGCTTGTCCAAATCACCGGCATAGTCAGAATCAACGTACCCAATAACACCTTTACCAAGTGTATTATCCTGCTTGAACAGTAATCCAACATCCACGGTCTTCTGAATATACCGTAGAATCCATTTCACAGCTTGCCAATGTCTTTTTCCAAGATTATGCATATACCTGCTCACTATACTAACTGCCTGTGAAATGTCGGGTCTTGTACACACCATTGCATACATCAAGCTACCCACTGCATTAGAATACAGAACTTGCAACATGTATTCTCGTTCCGTATTCGTCGAAGGAGATAGTTGTGCAGAAAGCTTGAAATGAGAAGCCAACGGGGTACTTACAGGTTTTGTCTGCTCGTTCATGCCAAACTGCTGTAGTACCTTTTTCAAATACTGCTTCTGAGACAAGCTAACTCTATCATGAGCTCTATCTCTCCATATTTCCATGCCGAGAATCTTTTTAGCTTCTCCTAGATCTTTCATCTCAAACTCGAGATTGAGTTGAGTCTTCAATCTTTCAATCTCAACTTTGCTCTTAGATGCTATTAGCATATCATCAACATATAAGAGCAAGTATATGAAAGTTCATTCTTGTAGCTTCTGAAAATACACGCAATGATCAAATTTACTTCTTGTGTACCTTTGCCCTTTCATGAACTGATCAAATCGCTTGTACCACTGCCTCAGAGATTGCTTCAATCCATAAAGCGACTTTGTCAGTTTGCAAACCCAATTTTTTTTTCCAGCAACCTTGAATCCATCTGGCTGAGTCATATAGATTTCCTTTTCCAAATCACCATGTAAAAACGCGGTCTTCACATTAAGCTGAACTAGTTCAAGATCATATTGCGCAACCAAGGCTAGCAAAATTCGAATAGACGAATGCTTCACAACTGGAGAAAACACTTCATTGTAGTCTATTCCTTCTTTCTGAGCGTAACCCTTTGCTACTAATCTAGCCTTGTATCGAATTTCATTTTTATCAGGAAATCCTTCCTTCTTTGCATATACCCATTTGCATCCAATTGCCTTCTTTCCCTTGGGTAGTGTCACCAACTCTCAGGTCTTATTTTTATGAAGAGACTGCATTTCTTCATTCATTGCTTGCTTCCACTTTACACCATCAAGGTTACTTATTACTTCTGTGTAAGTAGAAGGAACATCATCATCTGTAATTGGAAGTGCATAGGCCACTATATCATCAAAGCGAGCAAGCTTACGAATCTCTCTTCTTGGCCTTCTATATGCAATTGAATCTTGTTGCTGTAGAGGTTCTTGGGTAGGAACCTCTTCATCATTTGTCCCTTTAATATTAGTTGGATCATCGTTAACCTTTTCAAGCTCTACCTGCTGCAAAGTACTACTGGTTTTGTCATCCTTTTGTGAATCCTTGTACTTCAACATGGTTGATTCATCAAAAGTCACATCTCTACTGAAAACAATCTTCCTTGTATCAGGACACCAGAGATGATATCCTTTTATTCCATCAGTTATACCCAAGAATAATGCTTTCTTTGCTCTTGGGTCTAACTTAGATTCTTTTACATGATAATATGCAGTGGAACCAAATACATGCAAAGAATCATAATCAGTAGCAGATTTACCAGTCCACATCTCCATAGGAGTTTTTCCATTTATTGCAGCTGATGGCAAACGGTTAATTAGATAGCACGCATATGTAACTGCCTCAGCCCAAAATTCTTTGCCCAATCCAGCATTGGATAACATACATCGAACTTTCTCCAGTATAGTTCGATTCATTCGTTCTGCCACCCCATTTTGCTGTGGTGTATCCCGAACAGTGAAGTGTCGCACAATGCTCTCATCTTGGCATACTTGTAGAAATAGATCGTTTTTGTACTCAGTACCATTATCTGATCGAAGTCGTTTGACCTTTCGACCAGTCTGAGTCTCCACCATCTTCTTCCATTTCAGAAATGCATCCAAAACTTCACTTTTTCTTTTCATTAGATACACCCATACTTTTCTTGAATAATCATTAACAAAAGTAACAAAATAGTGCATACCTCCCAAAGAAGCTACTTTGGTAGGTCCCCACACATCACTGTGAACGTAGTCCAGAATTCCTTTCGTATTGTGAATTGCTGGACCAAATTTTACCCTCTTCTGCTTGCCCAGAACACAATGTTCACAGAATTCCATTTTGCAAGAATTTGCACCTTACAATAAGCCTTGCTTCACCAATGTCTGCAAAGCTTTTTCACCAGCATGTCCCAATCGTATATGCCATAATCTGGTAGCCTCTGAATCTACATCTTTTGTAGAAACTGTTGATGTTGATCCAATAACTGTACTTCCATTTAAAAAATACAAGTTATTTATTCTTGTGCCTTTCATCACCGTCAGTTGCCCAGCTACTACTTTTAGTAATCCACCTCTCAAAGTGATTATGAGCCTTTTAGATTCTAGGGCACCTAATGAGATGAGATTTTTCTTCAGGCTAGGTACGTAGCGAACATCTGTCAAGACTTGGATTGAGCCGTCGTGATTCTTTAATTGGACTGTACCCACTCCCATTGTCTTACAAGCACTATCATTGCCCATAAGAACAATTCCACCTTCTAGCTCTTTAAGACTAGAAAACCAATCCTTATCAGGACACATATGGTAAGTACATCCTGAATCCAAAATCCACTCATCCGTTTGACATGCAATTGCCATGCCAACCAAGCTAAAGTCTGACTCCTCATCATGCTCCGCTACACATGCATTAGAAATAGCCTTGCCCTTTTGTAGCTTAGGACAATTCTTTTTCCAATGCCCTTTTTCACGGCAAAAGGCACATTCATCTTTGGCGGGTCTCCCTTTGGACTTTCCCCTTCTACCAGATTTGCTGCTGTGTGAACGACCTCTTACTGTTAAGACTTCTGCGGTTGTATCTCTGTGATCTCTTTTATCTTTCTTTCGAGTCTCAGATCTATACAACGCACTGCAGACTGCATCAAATGTGATCGTGTCTTTCCCATGAAGCAATGTGGTGGTAAGATGATCATATTCATCAGGAAGGGAATTCAACAACAATAATGCCTTGTCTTCATCTTCAAATTTCTCATCCAAATTTAGCAAGTCTGCTAAAATTTTATTAAATGAGTTCACATGGTCATTCATCGACATACCGGGTGATACGTGAATCGATAAAGTTTCCTTTTCATATAAAGCCTATTTTCAAGACTTTTCGTTAGAAATTTTTCTTCCAGTGTATCCCATAACTTCTTCGCTGATGTCTCCCTCATGACAGAGTACTTCTGCTCTTTGGCCAAACATAGGCGGATTGTACCACACGCCTGTCTATTGATCTTGGCCCACTCCTTGTCATCCATCTTGCCAGGTTTTTCTTCAAGGGCTATATCTAGCTCTTGCTGACATAAGACATCTAGGATCTCACATTGCCACATACCAAAATTATTGGTACCGTCAAATTTCTCTACTTCAAATTTTGCATTTGTCACAGTAGTCCTTGCTGATGACTGTTGGCACTATTTTTTGATTGAAAAACGGGGTCGACTTGGGTTTTGAAAATGAAAAAGGGAGTCGCCACCAATCCTTTTTGAGGTGTGATTGGGTCACCTTAGAAAAAGGTTGTTTTTAATAAATAATTTGATTTTATTAAAACAACGGTTTTGGTCTACGAAATTTAGAAAATGGGTTCGGGAGTCGGTTACGTACGAGGAAGGATTAGCACCCTCGTAACGCCCAGAAATTGGTACCTAGTTGATTATCTAATGTCTTGATGTCAAAAATTGAGAACTTAAGAGAATTAAAAATACGATCCTTGTATTAAAATGAAAATTTTGGAAAAAGAAATATATTTCACGTTAATTGAGAAAGAGAATCATATCCAGTAAGTTAGAATACAATATCTCAAATTTTCGATACGCGAATGAAAAATGCTTATTTAAAAGATATTTTAGCCATCTCGGATTTAAAAATGAGATCACGACCAGTAAGTTAGGACGTGATTTTTTAATCCCGAGGTCATCTAAAATTTGAGTTTAGAAAGATTCGTACATTTAGATTTATCGAGAGAATCGAAACCCAGTAAGTTAGGGCACGATTTTCTTGAATCCAAAAACGAAATGCCATTTTAAAAAAAAATTTGTTATATCGAGTAAAAATAAAGCACAAAATTATAGTGAAAGCAAATTACATTATTTATGTATGGCAAAATCATAATGAACATGAAAATATAAAAACGATGCAAGCTATAGCAATCAATATGAACGATCAAACTTACAACATACAAAATAACAAAATAAAAAAACGAATAAAGTTAAATCATTTATTCAAAATAATAACAAAATGAAATAAATAAATAGCAAATACAATTAAGTATAAAAAGATATATATAGACATGAACTAAAATATGTGTATACATGAATTAACAAAATATATAAAGTATATTTTATATAAGATAAATAAATATGCGTATATATAGAAATATGTACATATAGGTGTATAAAACTATGGAATACGAAGATAAAGGAATATATATAAAAAGTAAGTGTATATATATTGTAAAATAAAAGAAAATGTATATATGTACAAACTAAAGTTTAAAACCAATGAAAACATACATATGTATACAAATAAATACGTTAATTTATATACATACTAAAAATATATTGAAAATGTGTATGTGTATGCGGATTTAAAAATATAAAAAAGGGTGTATTTTAGACTATAAAGATTATATATAAATATGTATGTATTTATGAAAATGAAAATGCGTATATAGATATATATATAGGTACATAAGTTGTAAAATATATAAAAATATATATGTACCGGAAGTTTAAATAAAATCAATATAAATAAATAGGTAATAATAATAATAGTAATAATAATAATAATAATAGGACTAATTCAAAACGGGCACGAAACCTCAGGGCTGAAATCAAAAATAAAACAGAATAAAGGATCAAAATGTAATATGCGCGAAAAAAGGGGGGACCAAAATGGTAAATACCCCGAAGCCCCAAAACGCAGTGCAGTAGAGGGTCAAAATTGAAACAGGAATAAAAGCTTGTGGTTAAATTAAAAAACAGAAAAGAACGAAACAAGGGTCAAATTGCAACGCGTTGCAAAGTCTGAGGGACTGCGCGTGCAATTATACCATTTAAAGAAAACACGCGGATCCTCCCCCCGGGTCGGGTCACCGCGCGGGTCAAGAGGGCCTCAAAACGGCGTCGTTTTATGACTTGTATAAATATAAAAAAATGCCCAAAAATATCATTTTCATCACTTTTCTAAAAAAACAGAGAGCTTTCTCTCTCTCAAGCCCCCAAGGCCGGCCAAGACCCGGCCACTTCCGATCATCGGGCCACCCTCCGTCGACCACCATGCACGGTGGTCGGAGGCACAAAATCGGATCTTTTTGGTCCCCTTTGAAGCCGATGGCCTCTAGGCCACAGATCCGTGGTGGAATGACGAGAAAGATGAGCCCAAGATCCGAAAATGAGGAGAGACCGCTCGTCTCCTCCTCCACCGGCGACGACGAAGACGGGCTCCGACGCTGGCCTTCGAAACAAATAGGTTCTTTTCTTTCCCCTTTTTCTTTTGTTTAAAAGAGTAGTGTAACAAACAAAAATAAATAAAGAAAAAAAGGAAAATAGAAAACGCCAGAACAGAAAAGAAAAATGGAATCTACCTTTTCAATTTTTTCTTCTTTTTATTAAGTTGTTTTTTTTCGAAGGAAGACCCCCGTTACATTTTCTTTGTGTCTTTATATAGCCGATTACAATACATCTTTATCTATTTCTATTATTTTGCACTGTTTTTGCCTCTGCTTTGCGTGCTGTCCTTGCAGATAATTGATGGGAGTAGCTGGTGGCGTCGGTGGCAGAAACTAGAGCGGCGATAGACGTTAGGAGCCCCCAGGGACGTGCGGCGCCTTAGCTAGGGTTTCAGAAAAGCTGAAACCCTAGTTTGACTTTTGTTGGGCCTTGCTGTAATGGGCTTGTTTGGATTTGGGCTTTGTTTTATTTGGG